>NC_142037.1:45518073-45834501 GCF_982192425.1 Myodes glareolus
GGAATGTAGGAGCAGGTGAAGTTGAGGATACCACAAGAATGTGGTCTACAGAATCAACTAAGCAAGGCTCACAAGAGCTCACAGAAACTTAAGTGACAACCACAGAGCCTGTATGCTTCTGAGCTAGGCCCTATGTTATTGTTGTGTAGCTTGGTGTTCTTATGGGACTCCAAATAGTGCTATGGGGGGTGTCTTTGACTCTTTTGCTTGCTCTTGGGACCCTTTTCTTCCTACTGGTTTGCCTCATCCAGTCTCCATCTGAGGGTGTGTGCCTAGTATTACTGTCACTTGTTATGATGTGTTTGGTTGGTATCCCTAGGAGGGCTTCTCTTTTCTGAAGCAAGACAGAGGAAGAGTGGCTCTGGGGGAGAAGGGAGGCGGGAGGCAGGTGGGAGAGGTTGGAGGAGTGTAGGGAGGGGAAACTGTGGTCAGGATTGGAGAAGAATTAAAAAAAATCGCAAAGCCATTTGTATATGTGTAGCTAAATAAAAACCAAATGCAAAGATGTAATTGTTAAAATCCTTGAGTCTCTTTTATGTCCAGGGGCTATGATGGTTTGGATCATGATGCTAAAGTCTACTAGTGGGCATGGATGAAGGAGGTAATGAAGAATGTAGAGAGAAAACTAGCTGTATCTGGGCTAAGAACTGTGGAGGAATTTCATATTCTGTTGTATTGTATTTAGGGACACACACACACACACACACACACACACACATTTGGAGAAAGACAGCCCACTCAATAGGCAGACACATCGGGTCAGTTCAAAGGCATCACTGTGGTACTGTTTTTATTCGTGACCATCTGATTCAGGAAACAAATCCATTAAACCAAATAGGATTAAGCTAGAGAACCCAGCTGGGGATGTGGCTGTCAGACAGCCACCTCCCTGCTGGTATTAATGGGTTATGGTGCAGAATCCTAACCCCAGGCTATCCCACTACCCAGGCAAGTGCTAGGCTGAGGGCCTCAGAACATCACACACTTCTCTAATGTGTCACAATTACAGAGACAACTGTGCTAAGTAACTTTCCACCGATCTGCTCTGAAAACTTGTGGTGTGTTCAATAGCCCTCAAAATTTTTCATTTGGGACCTGTGGAGAGACAGTATGGTGGTGGTTACATCGAGCAGCGACTGAATAAATAGTATTTTCAAGAGATTTTTCTTCACTTTCCTTTTGAAGTGTATAGCTTGTAAAAAGAATTTGAATCCATTTTAGCTGCATTTGTATCTCAATTTAGCACATTGAAAGAGAAGGAAGCAAGGTTGCAAAGATAGCACAGGTGCTAGTGGCTGCAAAATTGGATCACACACTTGGCTAAGAAACAAGCTTCCGTTTTTTTGCTGGGAACAATACTTTACCTTTACAAAGAAGCAGTCAGCTCAGACATTCCAGGAGGGCAGCATAAGGCAGCAGGCAAGCCCAGTAACGCTGTCCATGGTGCTGGCAGAAGTGCCCTGGGTCTTGGATGCTACTCTCTCCAGGCTTCTCCTTGGTAGGACAGAACTACTCTTTATTTATTGTCTCTGGTGACTGAAGCTTTGGAACACAGGTCACTGGAGAGATGTACTAATTATTTACCCATAGTACAACCCAGAGGCCAACTCAGATCTGTAAAATGCCTCTTGCTTTTATCAGGAGTACCGGCTTTCATACCCTAACTTCATACTTCAGAAGTAGGTGCAAACGGAGATGAGACAGAGGTGGTAGCTCTCTAGGCACACCCACACTGGTTCCGTGGTTTTGTGACTCATAGAATCACAGAAGAATGCAGATCAGCACTTCTCCTTTCAGGTGACAGGGAAGAACTATTCATGATAGTCTGGTTCTGAGACCCACCCTCCAGTTAATAAGGTGTCTCTAGGAAAAACTCAATAGAGAAGGCTGTGCATGAAGGTAGACCAATTGCTAATAGGCAGGTTTCTCTAATTTCCTCCTCCAACAGCAAAGTTCTTTCCTTTTTACTAAGGACCAGAAGTGATTTCTTTAGTCATGGGGCTACATTGTCCTTTGGAAAGCTTCCTGACTAGTTTCTTCCAGCAAGTAACAGGAAATTTACTAGTGAGTTGGTATGGTCCTATGTAGCTCTATGCCATCTCTCTCTCTCTCTCTCTCTCTCTCTCTCTCTCTCTCTATCGATCTATCTATCCATCTCTCTCTAATCTCTCTCTCTCTCTCTACATTTAATATTCTTAAGGTAAATTGAGAAAGGTTGATTACATTTAAGAATCCATTCTAATGTGAATGATGAAGACAGTGAAGAGGCTCTTCCATCTTGTATTTTTGTGGAGGCCATTTTAGGCAAGACTAGAAATTTTATCCCTTTGATGGGAAGCCCCGTGGAAAATTATTCAGTTCTATTCTTGGTCTGGAGGTCAAGATACCCCAGGTAAGTTAGCTTTTGATAGACTGTCTGCTTGTGCAGAACCCCCTCCAGGTAACTGCTTATCTTAGGTTATGTTAAACTGTTTAATTATGTAAAACCTCCTTACTTCCACTGCCAAGTGAGACACTAGGATATGGCTTCTGCCTTCAAAAGCCTGTGACTCTAAATATTAAGCTCTACCCTTGGATCCTGAATACCTAAATATAGTCTCTGTCAGCTTGGAACAAAAGTTTAAATTATCTATAAACTGTATCTGAGTGGTCTTCTGCTATGGGATAATGCTCTTGTACACTGTAATGATTTGTTACTCATATTGGTTTAATAAAACACTGTTTGGCCAGTAGCCAGGCAGGAAGCATTGGTGGGGCAACTAGACTAGGAAAATTCTGAGAAGAGGAAAGACAGAGATGCAATTGCAAGCCAGATGCAGAGAAAGCAAGATGAGAATGCCTTACTGAGAAAAGGTACCAAGCCACATGGCTAAATAGAGATCAGAATTATAGGCTAATTTAAGTTGTAAGAGGTAGTTAGTAATAAGCCCGAGAAATAGGCCAAACAGTTTATAATTATTATATGCCTCTGTGTGTTTCTTTGGGACTGAATGTCTGTGGGACAAGGTGGGACAGGAACTTCCATCTACAGTCTTCTCTCATGGTTTTCCTGTAACACTGACATCCATTAGAGCTGACCTACAGTAGCTAGAGAACTACCATGGCTTCTGAATCATTTTTGTTTTAGCTTTATGATTAATTTTAAAATGATGTATCTCCTATATCCCAGGCTTTTCGTAAAATCCACCCTGTGGCTGAAGGTGACCTTGATTCTCTCTTCCCTTTCACCCCCACGTGCTTGGATTATAGGCGTGTTCTACCCTGTCTAGTTTACGCACTGGTGGGATCAAACCTAGGGCTTGGCAGGCACTCTACCAATTAATCTGTGTTCCCAGTCTCTCACTTTACCTTTTGATGTGTCCTCCATTCATGCACCAATACCAGCTTTCTCCCCACCGAGGCTGCTCAAGAGACCTTCCATATTTTTTCATGTCTATTGTCTTTGCATGCGCAGTTCTGTCTGCAGGCAGCGATACTTGTCCCTCCTTTGTTGTTTGTTTGCTTTCTTGTGTTTAGAGATAAGGTCTCTCTGCACATCCGTGGCTTTCCTGGGAACCCTCTATGAAGAGGAGCCTGGTCTTGAACTAACACATATCCACCTGCCTCTCTCTGCCTGTCAGGTTCAGGTTTGGGGATTAAACCTGTGTGCTGCCACACTAGGCATGTCTCTTTAATTGAGATATATCCTACCTTTGTCAGCTTCTGGTCTGCTAATGGGAATCAAGCTGGAGTATATAGTACAGACCTATCTTAGGGGACCTTATGCAAATGTCCGTTTTAATGGGCTCCAAACCTAGAGATGTGTCTGTGCTCGTGACTGGGAACCAGCCAAGCTGTGTCAGCCCACTTGAGGTGGAGATAATCAAATGCACAGCTTCTCTGACAGGCACTGATTACAGATGCTATTAAAAAGGAAATGGTCATAATACAGGTGACAAAACCTGAAGCAGCTTTCTGCTTGGTAAGTTATTCCCAGGAGGAGGATGACAAAGTCACAGAGGCCTTGCCCGAGAGCAAGAGCCTTTGTCTCTCTTTGCTGTGGGTGGTGGCTGAGGAAAAAGAGGGCTTATGTAGACAATAATTTGCATTTTATTAAAAATAATTGGAAAAGTTTACCGACATTTCTTGCAAATATGCAACTGTCAGGCATGGATGGAAAAGAAACATTTTTTTTTCTCCCAATTGTGGGAAATTCTAATGTCGTGGCGAAAAATGAGGAGTTTGATGATTAAATGTGGAGGGCTGTCATCTCGGCATTATATTAAAATAACTCGCCTCCAGCGAGTGTGCAGCATTTCTTCCTTTAAATCTGTCATTTCTCGGGAGGCCACAGCTCTGGTTGGTCGCGCTGGTGACTTTGTAGCCACGGAGGCTTAGCAGCAACAGGGACCCTCAGAGGATTTCCCAGGGTGGGTGTAGGTAGTAGATGAGGGGAGCTCATTAACCCCTGAATGCCTGCAGCAAACCCGTTTGCACATCTGTTTTGCTGGGACTTGGAAGAGGCTCTCTGGAATCTGAGACTTGAAGTAGAAGGCTTGCAGATAAATTGCTTTCAGCCGCGCTCCTCAGACCACGATGTCAGGCTGCGGGCAGAATGAACGGCATTTGTTTATGAAATCTGTTGCTTAATGGGACAATCAGTGTCTCGTTGCAGCCTCTGGTCATGATATTTTTTAATGATGGCCACACGGTGCTGCTTTTACATGCAAACCGCAGAGAGCTGAACATTGGGAGAAAAGCTTAGATCGGTGGAAGAGAGGAAAGGGATTGCTGGGTCAGGGATCGCGTCTCCTGAACAACTGAATCCAACAGCTGTGTCTCTGCATGTCTCTCTCTCTCTCTCTCTCTCTCTCTCTCTCTCTCTCTCTCTCTCTCTCTGCTTTTTTTTTGAAAAGGCCATTTAACCTCCTTCCCTAGTGGAATGTTCCCTGTGGCTCTGGGGCAGCCCCTCCTGTTTCTTGGCTTCCCTGATTGGTGCTGGATGGCACAGTAAAGAGACTGTTCTTTCTGTGTTTCCGCTTGGGCCATAATTTTTTGGCTTTTGAAAGCGTATCCACATCTCATTCCACTGTGCTCCTAATCAAAGAGGCAGAGAGGACATGAGAGCAGGGCTATTTTCTCTTTGCTTAGCCCATCATTGTATGTAGACTCCACTTACCGCATTGGAAAGCTTGGTATGTGTGTGTGTGTGTGTGCCTACACATGTGTATGTGCACATGTAGAAGCCAGAGACTCTCTGTGGCCTGGAACTCTCTGTGTAGGCCAAGCCAGCTGATTAATATACCCCAGGTATCCTCCTGTCTATTGCCTCACTGTACCTGGGTGTTTTCAGGATATGTGGATATGCATGCGTGTATTTGCATATGAATGTTGGCGTTCCTGTGCAACAGAACATTTGTAGAGGCCAGAGGACAACGTAGGGTTTCAGTCTTTGCCTTCTGCCTTGTTGGCTTCTGTACATGGGAGGCTAGCGGACCTTGCAGAGACTCTCCTTTCCCCAGTTCTTGTCTTGCCAAGTGAGCACTGGGACTCCAGCCAGGCACCACCTGTCTGGATTTTATGTGGATTCCAGGGATTTGAGTCCTGGTTCTCATGCTAACACTGCAAATGTTTTATCTGCCGGAGTGGAGCTCTCTCCAGAGCTCCCTTCTTTTTGTGTTTAAAAAAAAAATGTGAGTTCTGGGGATCAAACTCAGGTCCTTGGGTTTGCAAGGCCAGCACCTTTACTAAGCTCTCCCAAGTTCCTGGAGTTTGGTTTTCACTCATAGAATGGTTCTGAACACAACACAGTAAGCAAAGCAAAGCAAAGCAAAGCAAAGCAAAGCAAAGCAAAGCAAAGCAGAGGAACCACGCCACAGAAAACAGTCCAGAAAGTACTCTTTCAGGCTCAAAGCTTTCCTATTGGCAGGACACTGTGCCAGCTACTTAACCCTTGAGAACTCCGGTTTCTTCTGCAACGGTGTCCGATAGAGGCTTTGTACGTATTAAGTGCCACACATAAACTAGGGCACTTCGTACTGAAAGTGTTTAATAACTGGCAGCTACTATTTGTGGTAGCATTGCAGTACTAAAAGGGGTAGTCCCGACTGAGGGCACCATCACGTGCCTGGTCACTAGGCAGCTGAGTCTCGGGAGAGTACCATGCCCTTGCCATCTTCTCCAATGCCTGAGGGCTATGCATATTTTCCACCTTTCAGCAAATCCGCATGCTGCCTGGGAGGATATAAAAAGCAAGTGAGGAGCCTGCAGAAATGCAGGTGCAGTTGGGGTTCCTGAGCCAAAAGATATAGCATTTCTTCAAAAGCCCTTAGATGTCACCTCTCCTTCCTCTGCTTGGCTGGACCCGCCCCCAGCATTGCCTCCTCGCAGTGACACTGCCTGAGCCAGGAAGTCTGGAAGAGGAAGTCACCATGACCTTCCTTCTTCCCAGAAGGAGAGGCAACAAAAAAAAACCCAAAGCCATCAAAAGCATCATAGCTCTTCCCTCTCGGCGTGCCTCAAAAGCCTCACTCTGACCCCATCGATCAGCCATAAAACAGAAAATCAACAGACCTGTTTTCTATCTCATGCAGAAAAACCAACACTGGCCACTGGCCTTGTCAGTCACATTCACAGAAATATATAGTAAAAATGGGGGTGTCCAAAGCCTGATCCCTTGTATCCAATCAAAGCTTTTTTTTTTGTCCCAGTCCCAGATGACAGCTGTGGGGCAGAGCAAAATCCTGCTGTTAAGTACTGAGTAAGGGAAGCACTTCTCATTGTCCCCGCGCAGAGGGTGCCTCCAGCAAGCCAGTGACTGACAGTCTGAATAAGTAGTTATTTCTCCAAGCTCAGGTGCAAGGGGCACAGGCAACCCAGTACCTGACCTTTGCAGCTGAGCTTGGCACCCGGGGGCCAGTTTGCTACTACCATTACCTGCTAAGGTTAAAATGTTGTCAGGCTAATTGATGAGGAAGCTCTTTGCAGGCAAGCTTCCCGCTGAAATAATTGTTGAATGTGCTCCAACACCTACGGGATCTGGTCCAATTTCCTTCCTCTGGCATTCTTGCCTTGTTATGATCTGACTCCCGTCTATTTCCCGTCTGTCTCTTATGCCAGAACTAAGTCCTGTGATAGAGACATGCCGAAGCACTCTCTCGACCACGCGTTCTTGGTTGTGAGTCACCGCTGTCGTTTCTACCCTTGGAGTTCCCCTTCCCTGACTCTTCATCTCTAAATGCCATCTGCTCTCCGAGTTGCATTTAAAACACAGCTTCCTCCATGATATGGTTCCTGTGTCCGACAGCAACAGATGCAACTTTGTGCACATACCCCTCTTAAGACATTCCGTATTATCCATTCTATATTGTTTTGTCTGAATTTCACATTCTTTGCTAGACTCCGAGCTCTGTGTGGGCAATGCCACATCATTTCATTCTAAGAACCTATCATTTATTCCTAGGATATCTGATGTTCATAAAAGATTCTTAGGAAGAATTAGTTTTGAATGCAGCCGGAGATAGTCCCTTTCAGAGGAACATCACGAGAATCAAGGAATGGATGCGCTTGTTTTTGTTATACTCGTGATAAACACATTGGTACTGTAAGAGTCTATTTGGATAGTTTCAGGCATGGCTAGTAGTGAAATATAGTATTTTAAATGTCATTCCGTCCAAGTTAAAAAATTTACTCAGTATAATTTTCTTTGTTATTGAAGGGGGAAGAAGCTGTATCTCATACAAGGTGTTCTATCTGTCTGTCTGTCTGTCTGTCTATCTAGCTATCTAACTATTTCTATCTCTTTATCTCCCTCTCTCTTTCCCTTCTTTCTTCCCTCACATTTGGTTAAACTACCTTTAAAATAGCCTATATTCATCTCCTTGTTACCACTCTTGTTCTTAGGAGATGAATACATAAGCAGCATTTGAAGGTGTTATCAAATACTCTGTTATTGGCTCTTTATGTTACCTCCTGAAGGCACATTGAGATACAACATTATTTCTTGGTCTGTGGTCGCAAAGATCAAAAGAAAGACATGGGATCTCCATTCGAGAAACTGATTGCAATTTTCTTACCAATTGGCATTTCGGGAGACACACGTGGCAGCTAATTATTGCCACGGTCACCCCCACAAACAAGAGCAGGTGTATATTATCAAAGTGGATTTCAATTACTGGGTCTGTTTGCAGCATCCTTCATATGTTCTCTTGTCTTGGAGGGTTGTGGAGCCTTGCAGATCGTCTAATCTCTACTGCCGATACAATACCACCCCGCCTTGTCATTTATTTAAGGAGAAATAAGTCACTAAAATACAATTTCTTGTGGCAACCCATCACCATAGCTTTGTTTCAGGAAAATGAGCTCAACGTGGCCAAGGAAGTTATTGGTTCCGGGCCAGACTGCTCTCCGACGTAATGATTGCGGGTGGGGAAAGCTGTCTCCCCAGGCACTTGAACCAGTATGTATTTCCATATCATTGCTGAAATCTCACCAGCGTGGAGGAATGACCAGTAGGCTGCACTGACTGTCGACACCCTTGTCTCAAGAAGTGTCTAGAGCAAGAGAGCAGAGGGGGCGGACACACTGAAGGGCTGCCAGGCTTAGGCTCCGGTTTTCACTTCTTAAGCAGCAAGCACCAGGCTCAGAGAAGAAGCCCTGCCTCTATCAAGCCACTGCCCCTGAAGCAGGAAGGAGAGATCAATGAGAGATCACCTCCTAAGCAATGGCATTAGAATGTCCACGCTCCTCCTTCTTGCCCCAGAGCAGTGCCTTTTATTTTCATTTCTATGCTAACAAGGTACACCTGTCCTGGCGTGTGTTCTGAAGAGGTTCTTTCATGCTCAGGGCCTGGGGAGCTTTAACATAGTTAGATGTACTCTAACAGCGGGTTGCCATCAAAAAATTCTATAATAGGATTAAAATAAAAGAGAAATGTACTCGCGGTGCAATGGCAATGCTTATTTAACACGTTTCAAGAGCTTGGTGGGAAGGTGCAGCGCAAACACGGCAGACAGACCTGCTGTGTGGGTGTGCTGCCTTCTTAACAATCAGGGGTTTGTGTTGCTGATCTCGGGGCTTTGCAGCCCTGCCTCGCAGAGTCCAAAAGCTGAACAAGGAGGTATTCGGAAAAGGGCCTTCTCGTTACTGGAGATGATCTTGTCTAGTTACATCTGTATCTATGAGTGTGGCTCGTGACTCTCGCATAGAATGTGAGCTCCGGTTGGGGGGCGGGCAGGCTATTTGTCAGCCTTGTTCACGTCTCCTTTCCTAGCTCCTGTAACTCTACCTGGTACAAAGCAGAGACTCGGTGACAATGTGTTGTCTGAGAGGAAGGTTCTAAGCTTGGGGTCCTGAGTCTGATGAAAGCACAGCCTTCCTTAAAAACCCTAAGTGTCAGTTTCTCGTCTCTAAAATAGGGATGGGTAGACAGCGACTTTCTGGTATTCTTGTGAGACCATCTCGCCAAAGCAACTAAGGCTGCGCACATAGCCAGCAGGCTGTGTTTCATGGTCTGGAGCAGATGTGCCGGCAAAGCTTAGCTTCAAGACTTACAGGTGCTGAGAACACTGTTGGGGGTCACCGGTGCTCGCTTGTTCACTACAAAGAACCAGCATTGGTGGCTTCTGGAGAGGGAGCGGGTGCTAAAAGGAGGAAAGACAGACCATTAGTATAGACAGAGGATGACCCTGGAGCAAAGCCAGTTGAACTAAGTCTCAGAAATTCCAGCATCGATGTCATCCTAGAAGACAGGAAGGGAATCTCAAAACAACCCCAGCTTTTGGCATCCAGAAGAGGGGCATTCAGAGTGCCTCAATTTATTTATTTTTTTTGGTCACGAAGATACTGACTCAGGCTACAGTAACTACCTCTACTCCTCTGTGTACCCATGGCATTCTCTATGCTCCTGTCTTCGCTCTGTGTGTTTATTTATTTGTGTGTGTGTGTGGGGGGGGGGCGTGTGTGTGCTGGTAGTCACCAGTGTACCCCATCCTGCCAGCACCTCTCATCCCCGTTCTTTGTCCTCTGACCTACTGCAACTCAGGAGACTGAGCCCCTGTGCTCTATCGACCTACATAAGTCATCTTGCCATTAGCCTCACCTGGAACCCGATTCTTTCAGTTCTGCTTCAGCCCTTTCTATCTCCCACCCTCCGTGTCCAATTCTCTGTCTGAAGTGGGGGATCTCGTTGTTGTTCACTCGAACACCGAAATGGCCCTTTTCCTGGTTTCCAGGTCTCTACCTCTTTCATCGGCCCTGGGATTGCTTCTCATCACCACTGCCGCCAAAGCTAGTCTCGAAAATATCTCATTGCCAGAAGAATTCTGTCAGCCGCTTCTTCTGACACTGCTTGCTAGGACATCCTGTGTCCAATTGGGAGAGACTGCCTGGCATCCGCAACTCCCATCTTCGACTTTACTCAGCATGTCTGCCTCAGTGTGCTGTTACCCCTTCTGCCCAGGCTACTTTTCTGGATTCTTATCTTGTCCCTGCCCCTCTTTTTTATTATTTAAACCTGCTCTGTGTGAATTATCTCTGACCCTTCCCCAAAATCTTTGCCTTTCCACCCTCACTTTGCCCTTGTTCCTACCATGGTGTTCTACTGTTCCTTCAGTCAACTGTCTTTTGCCCTCTAGCCCGAGAGTTCCTTGAATTCAGGAAATGGTTTTGGTTCTTGATATTTAACATTAATGTGGAAGACTCATCAGCGCATGTTTCTGTGCAGAATTTCTTAGTGTTCCATGTAGGTACAGTCTAAGATGGCTAGTCGATACCTAAAATTGTGGATCATAACAAACACTAGACACACAAATTTTCCATATAAACACATCATGATAAACTTTAATTTATAAACCATGCATAATGAAGGATTAACAGTAGGAATAAAACAGAAAAACTCTAACATTATTTTGTAAGTTAAATGAATATGGTCCCTCCTCACTTCTCTTTTAAAATACCTTATATTGCATCATGCCTACCCTGAGTCTAGGCATTGTGACATAGTGTTAGGCTACTATGTAAGGGTTACTTGAAAATAAGGGCTTTGATACCATGATAGTTGAGCTGATAACCCACATAGCTACTCAGTGATTAGAGGGCAAGTAGCATATACATTATGGATATACTGGGCCAAGGGATAAGTTATTGTCTAATTAGAGCATGTTGATTTTTTTTATCACAGAAGAAAACCATGGGCTACTTATTTATGTCATTGTACACTAGGTAGATTTGGACCCAGTTAATCATGAGTAACTGAAATAATAAAAAATGAACCTATGGATACCGGTGTCTGACTATGATACACAAGAAAATCTTGACCCTCTCCATTATGCATACTCTCAGCAAAAGCATCCTCTAAGTCTCCAAATGCTGTTCCTGCCACCAGCCTGCACATGGTAAATGGCTGGTACCGTAACAACCTGTCTACAGAATGTACTCATTGCTCCCTAGTCCCCAGTATCCCTTGCAACAGCCAATTTAACCAGTAGCTGGTGGCTAGAGTAGCTCTACATTTAGCAAAGTGCGAGAATGTTCCATTCTTGTTTTGCTTTTCCATCTGGAGGAGGGGAGAGAAAGGGAGATCTGTGAAGGTTTACTTGGAGGATTTCCAACCCCAAGCCTCAGGGGTTGGAAAGTCAGAGCCTCTTGGGGAGAACCCCAGCAGGTAGAAGCATGCTAGAAACCTCATTTGGTGGCCCCATCAAAAGGTCACCAAAGCCCTGGGGCTGCTGATCTAGACACAGTGCTCTTCCTCATGCCCTGATGCTCCTATTCCCCTTCAATCCTCATCCCAGAATGGCAGCTCACCTGTGGAGCATGCTGAGAAAGGAGAACAGAGATGGGGTAGTAGTTCCAGCTCTGTGATCAATATCAGCTCGCAGAGGGTTTGGCTAATCATGTCCCAGGCAGAAGCATTGCTGAAATCCTTTGTTAGATCCTAAATGAATTGCATGTTGAGCCAGACCAAGGCTCCGTCACTCCGAGTTTTAAAATCCCTTGAAGCTTGAGTCTAGCTTCAGATGCAGTGTTCCTTACACTGGGGTGGTCAGACCAATTTAATATTTTTTTCATGTAACTCCAATCCCTCTACCCACAAAACCAAAACAAAAACACATGGATACGCATGGCATTAAACAATAAAAGATGAAATAGCATCAAAGGCAAGGATTCTGTCTCCAATGCTGCTGATAGGGGGTCCACAGTGACCAGAGGCTACATTATCGCCTCCAAGGGCAAGTCACTGTGTGCCAGCATCACATGACCACCGAGAAGAACAAAGGTGGTAACTGTGCATGGTTTCAGCTTGCATGCTGAGGTGAGACAGCTGCCCTGAATGAATGAGACAGAAAAATTGAAGGATGAGAGCAATGTGCCCGCCTCTCCTTTTTCTCGGTCAGTAAAAGCTTTAAACTGATTTTGATCTTCTGAAACAAAATTTGGTACCAGACTGAAGATATGCAATGCATGCTTTGCTGTGTTTCGGGCACACAAAGCACATTTACCGCAGCTGAGACAGTTTGTCAAATTCCTGACAACCTCGGATCTCCAGCACATTGCTGTGAGTGTCTCTGAAGCTGGGGAGGTGGGGGGCTATGAGAAAGATGCCTCAAGCCCCTTCATCTTCTTACAGGAAAGTGATAGGGAGATTTCAAAACGTCCCCAAGAAGAAAGTACTGAAATGACATCCCGCAAAGATCAGCAGGGGCCACTCTGCTCTCCACGCAGCAGCTGGATGCCTGCAGTCCACCAGGCAAGGACCACGAGGACAGCTCACTTCACTGTGCTCTTCAAAATGGATTCTCCCCAGACACAGAAGAGATCCTGGGATGGCTTAGAGTGCAGAGCCTAGAAATCCTATAAGTGTAAATGTATCGATCTTATTTTCATTGCAGCATTAAGACTACTAGACAACCAATATTTAGCCTATTCCTCAGACCAAGAAGATAAAATGCAGACAAACAGCTCCAAGTCTCATATTCTTTTATAGGGAGGATGAAATTTTCGTGGTGCTAATGTGGGCATTGTTCAATTTTTCTTGCCTTTGGAAGTAAAAACACATCCCTCTCCCCGCAGAAGGTTGCGTCCATGTGAACATAAATATCTCCTTAAGTTGTTTTATTTCACAAATGATAACTCCTGGAATAAACTAGAATACACTTTCTGAATATTTATTTTTAATTTTTGCCCTTTTAATTTGAATAAACTGCTTTAAATCAGTGCATGCTCCTCTTTGGAAAAGCCTGTTTTCTTTCCTGCTTTGTGACTTTGGTAGTCTAGGGAACAACCACTAGATGGCAGTGTCACTACGTAGCTGAAGGCTAGCCAGCCTTGGACTCAGAAAGGTACACCAACTCATCCTAACTTCAGCTGCAAATCCAGAAGGTGGCAGATTTTAGCTATTTATGAAAAGACAAGGCTGGCAAACAATGTCTTTTTTTTTTTAAATGTATTTTTATTTATTTTTCCAGAAGATTATGAGCTGAATCAAATTATCTCTGATATTTAAAATATTTGAAAATGTATCACATTTTTTTAAGAGCATGTAATACAAGGTGAAGGGCTAGCAAAACTAACAGTGACACAAAATCAAGGTGAAATTGACCAATAAATTGAGAACTCCATTACAGGAACAATTTCCCCGAGTCTGAGTCACAGCGTTTGAGTGATAACCTAAACCCGTCTAAACTTCGTGAAATGTCCAAGGCGAAGATAGAAGGAGATAGCAGGGACGAGCAGGAGGCAGTGGGGGCAGCGTGGGCAGTGATGTTTATATTTTCTCCCACCAACTTTTCTAGTCTCTCAGAAGACTTTCTGCAGACCTGTGCTGGAGAGTTCAGTTCTTTTCAAGGTTACTGATTACCTGAAGGGATCCTAGTTTAAAAAATGAAAAATGACGGCTTGAACACAATAGTCCAATTTAGAGGGATCACGTCCCCCGTATAGCTTCTCTGGCTGGTGCATTTGCAACCAAGATGAAGCCACGTTTGTTTTGTGAGAGATGCTGTTGTAGCTCCAATTCTTCACCTCCAACCCCGGGTGAGTTTCTGGAAGTTTATTCTACGAGAGTACCTGCTTTTCAGCTGGTTTTGGCCCGAGGCAATAGAGATGGGCTTGCTAGCTCAACTCCTGCAGGGACTACACATTCATGGTAGGGTACCAGGGTGTCAGGATGGCAGGACAGCAGGACGGCAGCTTGGAATCATTCTTCGGAGTGACAGCCCTACGTGACACTCTGCTCTCCAATATGTCAGGGAGCCGGTGTTCTCACCGGCATCATTTATCTCATTTAAATATTCCAAGAGCGTCTGCTCTGAACGCGAGTTAGATTCATTGTTTTCCCCTCTGTAAATGGCCTGGCAGCCTCCCTGGAATGAATGAGGGAGTAAGACGGGAAGAAAAGAGAAGGAAAAATGGTGAGGAACTGCAGCAAGTGAGTGATAAATACAGCGAGTCCAGAATTGAATATCCAGGACGAGGGCACACACGTCTCAGACCCTAGATATATAGCTCCGAGCTGAAGGAGAAATGGGCAGGAAGAGAGATAATCTTTATCTCGGCTCCCAAGCCTTTGGGAAGAGCTCAGGCTAAATCACTCTCCGAAGAAAGCAGGGAATGGAGCCTGCACCAGGTCACCCATGGGAGGGATCCAGGGCACAGGACACTGGCTGGGTGTCTGCCCTTCGTCCTTCCTTTCCTGAATCCAAAGCCATTCTATGTATGGCAACTTCAGTAAGCAGTGCTTAGGTCTGGGATGAGCCGCAGGATTTCAGTTTTATTTAAGAAGTGTTGCTGGATTTTCCTTGGAGTTAGTATTTGAAATCCTGGCAAAAGGCAAGAGAAAGAGTAGGGATGGACTGTGGTATTTGCCACAGCCCAGTTTGTTTCTGGGAAGGGTGTATTAGGGACTCATTTTCTTTCCTAACATGTCAAATGTCTATTCATGTATGTGAGGTTTACTTATTCATTCAATCACACAACCTTTTAGGCCCCTTTCCTCCCTCTCTCTCTTCCTTTCTTCCTCCCTCCCTTCCCCTCTCTCTCCCTTCCTCCATCCCTCCATTTCATTTGTTCTTTCTTATAAGTCATCATGCAGCTGAGTTTTGAGTGGAGCAATAACTTTGGATTGCGATTGTGAATTGTGCTGTGGCTATTGAAAGGCATTGGCTCATCCTATAACATAAGGCATTCTGTATTCAGTTTTTACTGACCCCTCCCTTATGGCATTTGAACTGAGTTACCTCCAAATACATTTTCTGATCAAAGAGGTTAAAACAGACTCAGAAAGCACCTTGGTAGCTCCTAACTAGTGAGGCATGAGTCTCACTATCTGCAATGGTCCTAAAAGTTACATAAGCCCAACATAGCCAAATAAGTATATTGAAATTGAGACACAGTGAGTTTGCTTGAGCTGTCTGGAGAATACTTCAGCTTTCCAATCAGTTGATTTAAGTAAGCCTGTGGCATTTTCTAGCAACATGCTACTTGAATGACTTCTGTTGGTCTGATTTAGTTGCCTCTGCACAGGCTACTGTTCCAAACTTTCAGGTGTTAGAAGACAGGAAAACTCCAGCGAATTATGTTCTGTGTTAGGAATCTACCAAGAAAAAAAAATCATCTTTTCTATCTGTTTTCCTCCCCGGAGATCTCAGAACTCACTCAGTGGTACTATACAACTTCTTCTCATTAGCTGATTCTGAGCTGGCAGCGTGGTGTTCCCAGTGTACGAGTGGAGAGAACACAACGCCCGCATCAGTTAACTCCGATGATGCTGGGGACCTAGGATCAAGGACATTCCTAGTCTCTGAAAGAGTTTGTCCTATTGGGGATAACTGTGAGAGGGCCTCGCTGGGGACTCAGGAGCTAGGATATTCCTGGTCTCTGTTGGAGATTTCCTCCTCTAGGTAACTGTGCAAAAGGTGACTAAATCATCAAAGACCTTGGAGTTTCCTTTCCTTCACCTAACATGGGGAAGGACCCCTCGGTTCCATCTTTTTTCACTTCCCTTGTCAATGGAGAAGGAGGGGAGTTACATTAGTCCCTGAAGGCAACTCTCAGATGATGGAGTTTGTCAGAATATTTTGACAAGAACCATTTAACATACCGAAGTGAAGGAGTGCTAGTTTCTCTGCTAGCCCTAGGAAAGAAGGGGTTTTGAGGTACACAGTGTGGTTCCTGGTACATACCTGTTCTTTTCTAAAACTGGGTGTGGTCCTCTCTTGCTGCTTTGAACTCAGGTGTTGCTGTATAATTTGTTTTGGTTTGAGAAACACAGGTGTGTGCAAATCCATGTCACTTACAAGCAGAACCCTAGGAACCTGATCTGAACACTGTGTGGAGAACGACCTGTGGGAAAAGGTGCACACAATTAGGGTAAAACTTAATGCACTTGGGGGTAATATGACTTCGTGAAACCTTATCCCATATTCCCAATCTCTCCTCAAGCATCATTGAGTTCTTCCCTTGCTCTGTTTGTAATAATAATTATAATAATAGTTATAGCCATTGAAAACAAAAGGTCTAAGATTTAAAGATCATTCCTTACATTTCATGAACTTGGCAGTAGGCTTTATAAATGCAATTTGCCTGTGAGAGTTTCAACATGAAGTTTGTACTACTGCATTCTGGGTAGGAGAAGCAGAGTACCACCAGCCTGGTGAAATAGTTTGCCAGTACCGCACAGCTAGGAAGACAGACGTGGGATTTGAAACTAGATCTTTGGAGTCCCTCCATATACCTTCCCCCCTTTCCTTCATCCTCACGATGTAAACATGGTGATTCTGTGACTTGGGGGCCCATCTTAATGACGAGAAAGACTATGCTGACTGGAGGCCCTCCTTTGACTTTTCTTCACATCACATCACACAGAAAATCAGTGGCTCTGTTTGTTTTATTTTTGTTTTTTTATGAGATAGGATCTTGTTATACAGCTATGAGTAACTTGGAACATTTTATATAGACCAGGTTGACCTCAAAGTTGCAGTGAACCTCCTCCTTTAGCTTCCCTAGTGAGTGCTGGAGATTGTGGGTATAGGCTGCCTGCCTGGCTATTTGGTCTATTTCTGAATCCAGCATCAGGTATTACTTACATCTGCAAAGTCACCCCTGTCTGCAGATTCTTGCTCTCAGCATCTTCTTGGGAGAAGAATTTTTGCAATGGATATGATTTTAGCTGGCACAGAGGAAACAAAGGGACTTCTGTTTCTTGACATTATCATTCTGGGGTACTCAGATAAAACAAGACAAGGCAAGACTTGCCAGGAAGGTCATTATAAATTTTAAATTGCTGTTTGTGGAAAAATATTGCTTAGATCTAGTTGAGACAGGTTGAATCCCTATAGTGAATATAGCTAAGGTGAATGCACAGTTCTATGACCCTTTTACCTGTGTGGATGTTGTGAACTTTAGAGGTAGGTGTTGGGCAGTATGTAGAAATAGAATATTATTATTGCATTTATTAACAAAGACCTGATTTTTTTAAGCCTATTTTAACAAGAGCCTCAGAAAAAAAAAAACAAGAGAAATGTTAGGATATCTGATTAATTTAGATTGAGCAATTAATGATGTGGCATAGTTAACAGTGCTGTTAGCATCCCTCATTAGGGAGGCTGTGTGGGAGGCAGTCTTCGTCTTGGGGAGAAGGCTGTTAGAATCAAGCGCACCACGTATCTGAAAGTCAGCCCCAGTAATCAGGCTCCTGTCTTTGAGGCTTACAGAGGTTGAGGAATCAGATTTTGATGGTGTGTGGTGCTTTGCTGGGGATTTATTTGAGCAGAGGATGAGATGGCTAAGGAAACAGTCGTTTCAACAGTCTGTGTTTTCCGTAGAGTCGAAGCTATGCTGTGAATGGGGCTGCTTGTATCCTTACGTCCTGCAAAAGCCTGGAATACGCTCTCTGGTTATTTCTACATTGCCAACCTTGACACAAAGTCCTGTGGCTTGAGAGCTCCTCAGCCAAGTGTTCTTTGTTGGCCTCCTGGTGTACTTATTCTTAATGAGAGTCATTCCAATGCCTGTAAAACCTGATCTTTTCCACCTCATCACTCCAGTTTAATACGAAATGATCCTGCCGGTATTTAGGGGCATATCACATAGTATCCAAGTTATTAGTGATTTTATTATAATGATTGTTGCCACGGTATAAGGTATTTGATGAATAACAGACGACTTCAAGAGGGGAAACACTGTTTTCCTTCTATGTCATTGTTGGGGGTAGGGACAAGATAGTCCCGATGGTGATGGGGAAGCCAAAGCCATTTCAGATGAGGATTGCCATATGTTATTAGAAAAGCTTTGAAGTCAAGTGTGTGGTGGCGTGGGAAATCCCTCTTGCCAGTTGTGAGCTGTCTTGGGAGTGATTTTTTTAAATTATTCAGTACTATTTAAAGAGAGCTGATAGAATGTCCAAGGACCATGTCTGATGTCACACAGCCTTTGGTGGATCTGGGCTGTCTCAGCCATTGAGTGAGAGCCATTCAGGTCAAGGATTTGATAGGTATAAGATAGGTAACAAATCAGAAGATCTGCTCATGTAAACATCAGGCAAAAAGCTTAAGTTTCTGGAAAAGATGACTACAACAGCTAAAACAGACCGCGTGATTCAGCATCATGTCACTGTACTTAGCATGCATCCCCAGATGTAGGTTGGGGAGTTGATGTAGAGATCATATTTAATGGAGTGAAGTGAAGATGATGTCATGTTTTATAGGCGGGACCAACATGAGAAGGGATTAGAGACCAGCGTTACTTAGACATTATAGGCTCATTTTGGGTTCCCTATATCCTCCGACTATTTCACGGAAGAGAAGTTTCTTGGCATGGCAATACACGAGTCCGGGAATGGTGAGATTCTACAGATCTCAGGTCTTGAAGTATGCCTCACTTTGAAGTTGTTAAGAGCTGATGTTCCACAGGTCATAGCTTGACCTCTCAGCCTAACAAGTTAAGGACAGGAGCAGGGAACCTGAGTCAGAGGGTGGACTTTAGAAACTCAAGCTCTTGCGATCTGGGTCAGAGAGAAGTAGACAGACAGGAGAAATACTGCCTAGTTACAAGGGACAGTCTTTTCATATCCCGCAAGGTATGTAATTTTCCATGGTCTGGGCCTTCACATTCTTTGACATATCTAGAAAATAGCATCTCAAATGGAGATGCTGAAAGCAACATCTTACTTCATTGCATCTGATGTCTACAGATAGTGTAATATAGCTTAAGCAACCAGACTTTAAACACACATGGTCTATACAAAGGTTACTAAATGCACATTCCAATTTTAGGCATAAACTCTGGAATGCTGGAGGCATCCCATTTTCAAGTCTCTTTTCTAGTATAGTCTTTAGCTTCATAGCGCTGCTTTGAATTTGAGCTTTGACACTTGCTAATGACAGTAGACTGTAGTTTCTTTTAATGCCACGTCTTGCCAATAAAATGGGAATGGTAAGAAAGTCCTTTCTGGGAAGCTTGTATATATGTATGTATGTATGTAAAATGCCGGGCACCAAGTGACTGTTTAATAAATGGAAATAGCATATGTATGTGTAATACTATAGTCTTAGCACAGAGCACTGTACAAACCCATAGTGGGTGGGGGAATCAGTGGTTAAATTGTTTGACTCATTTTGGACATTTGGTGTTGATTGAAGACAAATAAAATCATCTGTGAGGTCTGGCATTTATTTGTGAATATATTACATACCTCATGCATTAGTGATCGCTGACCATATTCAGTGGTGGCCACAGATGTAAGAGACAGATGAGTGTTCATGGCTGAATGGTACAATGACAGAATGAGAGGTTGTGAATCGCTGACATTTTACACTGTCTGGAAACACTAACACCTATCACTTCTCCAGTTATTTCCATTTTAGTAAAATCTTTTAGTAAATTGAATTTTGTTTCCAATTTTGCCAATATAAAAGCAAGAAGGACACATCCAGGTAGCATTAACTGGATTCAGTGGGTATATGTGAAGCTAGGATGGAAGTATTTTGGGAAGGTCATAGGAAGAGATGAAGGAAGGAAATGAGGGGTAGGCATGGTCATATGTTGTATACATGTATGAAATAATCCAAAATAAATTTTAAAATGGGAAACAATCCAAAAAGAGACTGTCAATAATCTAAGGAACATCTCTTATGCCCAATAGTGTTTAGACTGACATAGATCCTCTTCTAGTTAGTGAAGACTCCTTAGAGAAGTTAGGTGATAACATTTGAGGTTCTTAGACAGTAGAGCAATACTGGGCTGTTAAACCACTTCCGATTACTTCATCCTCCTGACTAAAGAAAGCTCATGTTTTATGGGGCAAGAAGAAAACATAAGCTCACCTTAGGAGACAAATTCAGAGAGCCAGAGAGGGGAGAAAGGAGAAGAGGGAAATCCAGGAAAAGAGCAGTCGGTGTTGAGGCAGTGGTCCTAGGCCTAGAGGCACCTTCTTGGAACCTGAAGGACTCTTTCCAGACATCCATGAGTCACATTCTTCCTCTGCCTGGATCTAAGGACTGAGGATCACAGGGGTGAGTAGGAAGGGGAGAAGGGCTCAGATACAGTTCACCTGGGGTAAGGCCCTCTGCACATGGTGCTGAGCAGAACACTAATGAAGCGTCTCTTACAGATGATCAAGCCTCGCTAGACTTATGAAGGGCTTGAAGTTCAATGTAATTCTGTAGGAAACTGAAGATTTCTTCATTGAATTGGCATTAATTACTTTTTAAATGTAAATTTTCAGCTGCAAGCCTTTTTTAATATTAAAAAAACCCTTTCTAAGCACATCACGGTAAATCAGAGACTAATTGGTCACCAAATTATAGGGTTTGAAGCTCAGTCTCTCTTTTCTCTCCTTTTTTTTTCTACCATAAATGAGTAAAAATAATTAGCAAATAGGAATATGTTTTTATTTCATTAACAATGAATTCCCAATGTTAGTCCATTTTTAGGAAAGTAAACATTTGGGTTTTGGGTAGAGGGATGTGGAGATCATATGGGGCACTTTTTATTGCCACAGAATGAGTCTGTTTGGATGCTTAGGGTGTGGTCCCTAGAGGACCATTAGAATGGATACAGTGTGAGGGTGTTAGGTTTTGTCAATGGGTTTAAGCAAACGCTGTACAAACGCAAGAACTAGAGGGGCTTCCCTCTGAAAGGTAAACTGGTGGGAGGGTGGGCTGGTCAGAGTTCCATAGAAGATCTGAGCCAGAACCTGGTCCCGGAATCCAACTGGATGCTGTTTTCCCTGCTCGATAGCTGTTTCAGCTCACTTCCTATCAGCCATGGCTATTTATATGCAGAAGCAGATTCTACAGCTGTAAAGAAAGTGCCTTTGAAATCAGCTTCTTCTCCTTCTTGCTTAAGGGAGATTTATGCAGTTGTTTTTCAGGATAGTCATGGAGAAGGGGGCAGAGTTGTTTCTACAGGGGAGGTTCCACCATGTCCTCTTCTTTTCAGATAAAATGAAAAGTCACACATGGTTTGAATCCAGACTATATGCTGAGAAAGTGACTGTTGCCCATTGATTTCACAGTTGGGTTAACGTTGCAGCCTGGGCCTAACAGACTCAGGTGACGCAGCTTCTCTCAGTCAATGTGGTGTCTTGGTGCAGTCAAGAGCTGTGGTAAGCCCTAGCTGTATGAAGGTACTGTCTGTGTAGCATAAAACTGCTTTATAGCAGACATTTGCTTTAATAACTGGGAGTACTCCAAGACGATGATAAATACCAGTGTAGCAAGCACACAAACCAGTAACACGGTTCTCTGTCATCATTACCAAGCATTTTGCGCTGTATATAATCATATGTGCCATACTTTTGCATGAATAGCAGGCAGTACAGTTATTTGTGTCTACCACGATCACGGCAAACATGTTAGCCATGCTCTGGGCTGTGAACTTACAGCAGCTATGACATCAGTGGGCTTTTCATTGCTATTAGAATCATGTGAAACATTGTCATATAGATCAGAGTATCATTGTGTGGCCCATGGTTCTATTTCTTCGGCATTCATTCCTACACTCAGTAACATCATGTGATACAATCCTTTTCTTGGAAAATAAGACAGAAAGGTGTTAGGCTGCTGGCTATGTTTGCAAAGATTCTACAAGTCTTCAAGATCATTCTGTAAGCCAAGCTTCTACCTCTGGTCCATAGAGGAGAACTGGGGGATGTAAACCAGGAAGTACTGGCTGTTTGGAAGAGTATGTATGCATTTGCACAAACCTAAACAGTTGGTTTGTGTGTGTGCAGTGGTGGGAGGTTGTTTGTTTGAAGTGGGGGAATTGTAACATGGTACAAAACCCTTCATTGGCCTGAAGAGAGTTGAATCTAGACTAGACTCTGAGGTACAGAAGGCACACAGAAAATCGGTGTACCTTTTGCATCTCAGTCTGGTGACAGTACCCTTTAGTCCTCTGGGATCCCTTCAGCCATGAAATTCTGTAATTGCTCCTGGAATAATTTTCCCTTTTCCTGTGACATGATAAGAGCTCTGGAGTTGGAAAGTGATCTAGCAGTATTGTGACATGAATGGAAATATATAGTTCTAAGAGTTTTGCTAAGTGTAGTCCAGATTCTATCCTAACAAAACGGCCCCTCCAAGCCAACAGGGGTGTGGTGGAAGTGAAGAATAATATCACCACTTAGTATTTCTACCTTTCATGATTAAAACAGTAGTTTAAGCATCATAAAAATGTACTAGTTTGATATATGGCATATTTAAAACCCGATTTAACAAAAGTTTTTTACCTTTGTAATTTAAAAACTGTCACTTGAACTAAAAATATAGGCTAGCAAGTTGGCCTTTCATATTTAATGTTTTCTTTCCTCCTTTTTATTTGCAATTCATTCGGTTAAACTGTGATTAAATAGGTGACAGCGGTAGAACTGAGAGTGGCCAGGGCTCTCCTCATTCATTATTTGGAAGATGGTGGATAAGACTCTTCCCACCAATTCACGTGTGAAGTGTTTCAACCCAGCCCTTGTTAGTTTGAGCACATTCCCCCTTTATCTCCTTTTATATGTTCACACAGAGTCGCACAAGAAGAAGCACAAGAAGAATGTTGGACTTAAAGAGAGCAAAGGCAACTAGAGGATTGTTTTTTCCTACTAATCATAATCCCCAAATTTCACATGCTGATGAAATAACACTCTTACAGCCCTAGACTAATTAATGGTAATTATATCAAGTCAGAAAGAACGTGGAGCAAACATGATAACTTTGGGCACCTGGGAGTGTGAACCGTAAAGACTTCTACTCAGGATTAACAGAATATTCCAAGGGATGTTGTCTCTCCAGGTGAGAGGTGGGGGGGGAGCTTGGACAAGTCATTATATTTTTTGGATCTTAGTGATTTGTTCTGTAAAGGTAAAGGAGTGAAACAAACGCAAGCAAACATTTCTCTGTGTTATAGAATCTAAAACACGGTCTTTTCCTTCTTCTTCAGGGCTTGTTCTTGAAGAAGTCTTTTTAATTGTTGGATTCAAATGAAAATCTTGTTCTTGTTCAGAGAGGCAGCAGAACACAGAAGGGACAGCCTTCATGTAGCCCAATCTCTGATCATGAATGAGGATGAGCAAAAGACCTCAGGGTCTTTTGAGGTTCCAATGAGATAACAGAACTAAAGCTCTCAAACAACTTAAAAGACCATCTCAGTAAGGGGAATAGTATTAAACAGTGCAAAGAAATGTACAAACAAAAAACCCTTCTAAAGAATATTGATGGAAATTTTTATTCATACATACACTTCATTATTGAAGTGTTTTTCATGGTATTGGTTGCTGTTGCTTCTGATTCCAAACTTTGGGTGAGAGCACAATGGATGTGTTCACGGAAGTGGCTTTTAGGCCATCAACGGCTGACTTTGGGTTCCCTTGATGAATGCATCTCAGGATCACCAAAGCCTCTGTTCTGAGGGGCATCATGGCTTATCTGGACCATCCTTCTCAGAGGCCAGCCAAACCTGGAGTCTTGGAGAAATCTCCATGACCAAGGTGTGGCTGAAGTCTCAGGGAAGAATTTCACCTATAGCCTATTTTGCTCATTCTATCAAAAGAGCACTAGGTCGTTTAGCTCATTAAATGTTATCACCATACCTATGTGTTAGATCACATTAAACCTACTTTAAAGTTGAAGATATTAGCTCTTTAAATGAAGAGACCTAGATATTAAATGGCAGAGTTAGGATAAAGAGCATACCTATATGTGTGCTTAGGGGTTCACTCTCCCTGCCATGAGTACATCTTTCCAAGACTCTAATTGTCAATCAAATAAACTATTACCCAAACCAGGTTATCTATCTTGGTATTTTCTGTGACTTTCTGTTTGTTTGGAATTTGCCCCCTTTCTGTGCTGGCTGAATCAAATCCTGAATTTCACTGTAATGTCAGATAATCTGTGTGCATTTTATAGTCTAAGGCCTACCCTCTAAAGAGAACACCACAGGTCAGACTCTCATGGTGGCTTTCTTAAGGTCTCTTCTATCTATACCTGAATTTTTCTTCCAATCAACTTCACTGTGGGCGACATCGTCACTTCTCATCTTGCAAAGTTCTCTGAGTCATGAAATCTCTGAAGCTTCCTTGACTAATTGGGGAGAGCGAATCAACTCTCATATCCCCCAGATATACATGTCATCGCCTTTCCTGCATCCGACATTGTGAAGAATCCCTGTGTATTTGTGATTATCTGAATTGGAAGTCGCACTCTGTATAATTGTCTGCTAATCAGTCCATCAGTCAAAAGTCAGGTAGAGGAATTTAGATTTTATGGTCTTGACTTTTAAGCAGCAGGACTACATACAGAATAACTTGAGAGTGGGAGACTCCTCTTGTGTTCTGCAGTGGGGCTAAAGACAGTGAGAGAAAGAAAGAAGGCCACCGCAGATTCCAGACAATGAGGTTTGTGAACATTTCTATTAGTTATCATTTGATGTATCGACTCACGGTTTCTATGGGATGTAAATTGACTCCTAATTTGAACTAATTCGTCAAAATTAGTCAACCCATCTGAGAGTTGTTATGAATAGACCCATAAACATATGCAATTTATTGTACAATTACATTGGAACACAGTCCTTGCTCTGGTCAGATATATGATATCTGCCATATAGTTATAACAATAGCTGTGTCATTATTAATATGCTAATCGCCAATGCCAATTTGGGGGATGGGCATAAATTTAGTTTGACATTTTACATGCAACTATAATAGTTCAAGTGAGGGCTTTCACTCTTCTGAATGATGACTAAGGCCTAAAAGATGCTCTTTGTGCCATGGAGTGGCCAAGTTCCCTTCCCGGAAAATTACATCCGGCTACCAAAATCAAAGGCAGAAGGGAGTAGCAGCAGGCCATTCCAGGTGCAAAGATTTCTGTCGCAGTATACTGCTGGTTGGTAGGGGTTGCATCCTCCCCATGGTCGGGTAGCTTGGCAGCTTAGAACCCCGTCCTTCTAGCTAATCCATCAAAGCTTCCTGTTCTTTACCTGCCCTTATCTGGAGAAAGTCCCTGAGCCTGGAAAACTGACTTCATCTGAAAGCTGTCTCTAAACCAGATGTCTGGTTTATCTTTAGCTTGACCCTTGGCACAAATCCCTGCTGAGAAGACTGGCTAAGAGCTCTGCTATAGGACTCTACTGCCATATACTAACCCTTGTGATAGGAGCATGGCACTTAATGCAAATTAGGGTTTGTCCCCAGGCTTCACAATCCTATATATTCCTTGTACTCTGAAACAAAGTTGAGCTGACTCACTGAAATCTGTCTCCTGGAGGGCTCATGGACCACGTACAAAACTTTCTGATGCCCCTTCTGCCTCTTTTCTCTCTCAACCTGGTGGCCCACAGTCTGAGAGGGAGAGAGAACTCCCACAGAATCTTCTCACCCTAGGATCTGCTTTTCCTCCTTTCCTGATTCATAATCTGGCCTCTGATCGCTTCCTTTGTCTCTTGACCACTCATCTCAGGTAATCAGGGATTGTTCTATGACTTTCCCTTCTCCTCCACTACTCCAATGGGATTCTTTTCCATGGCAGACTAAATCCAATAAATGATTCAAAATTCCATACATCATAGAAACAATAAAAAGAGAATAAGAGAAAGGGATTTTGAAAAAACACTTAGTTTTGGTTATTGATTTGAATCAAATTTATGGAGATCTAATGTTTTCCAGAAACAAGCACTGAAATCCAGATAATTAAAATAATGTCAATGCAAGTAATGTCTAAAGAAAGCCATGTGGTAATCAAGTCCACTCTGGTAACCTTGTGTTACATTTTTTTTCCTCCCCAACCCGAATTGAAATGATCAGCCTCTTCTATGTTTACCACATGTATATCTAAAGGGGCCTCTCAGAGAAGGCCAGCAGCTGCCTACAAGCCCAGAGAGTCTCTTCTATTGCTTACATCGCTTACTTAGACATGGAGGCCCTCTGACTTTTTATTTTGGGAGCATATTTTATGATAAGAAGGGAAAAGATTACAAAGATAATACTTGAAATTATGGTTCATATAGATAATATGCAATAGAAGCTTGAGATAGCAAGGGACATGAATTCAAAAGAAATAAAGAATTTTAATGGTGTCTCCAGTCTTCAGATAAATTAGAACAAAATCTCTAGTCAATTCCAGGAGTTAATGGCTGTGGGGCTTAGTCTTGCTACACCCTGTGGTGAACTCCTGGCTCTCACCTTTATGGCACATGCTATTTTCTTTCTTGCTATAATTGTAGGCAAAATAAAATCACATTTTGTATTTTTGGGCAGTGCTGGCAATGAAATCTAGGGCCTTGTGCACGCTAGGCAAGTGCTTTCCTATTGAACAATACTCCAGGTCCTTATGTTTATAAATATGACCGTAGTTAGGCCATTACTCCTTACTTTCTAGAGTCTTAAAAATGAAGGGACATGCTGATCTGGTAGAAAATATTCCTGCAACAGAGGCCAGTTTTAGAGTTACCAGCTTGGAGAAACAACTCTCTTCCACTAGAACATTAGTACAAGTTATGTTTGGGCGGCTCATTCATATTCATGACTGGGCAGATGTCATGCTGGCTGAGAGAGTAGCCATTGTCTCTCACACAGTGAATTCTTTACTGTTTATTCTGGCTTAGATTGTGACTTTTGCTTTGGAAAGTGTAAAAGTAGGTGAAAGAATCAATTCATGTAGTGCCGAAGTGGGGAAAATTGGTCTGCTACTTTTATTCCTCTGTGTTGCAGTAAAGAAAAAGCGAACGAGGAGGGTTTTGTTGCTGTCTGTGTGGAAAGAAACAGGGCCCTGCCAGGGCTGTGACAGCCATTGGGTGGAGTCTACGAGAACGGACTCTCAAGCACGGCAAATGGTCATTTGTGCAGACAATGGCAAGAGGGTTTATGGAGAAGCTTTTATTTCCTGATTCACAAACACTCACGAGCATTCCTTGAATGTTCACGGTAGGACAGGCTCTGGCTGAGATTGGGGAAGAGGTATGGTGCTATGAAATGAGTACTGGGGTCTCAGCGTCCCATCAAGCCATCTTTGCTCTAGAACTTCCTAGAATGGTAACCTCCAATAGCCTGTTACATCTCACTTAAAACCCAAGCTTTTTCTTTCAGCTGTAAAACTAGGATGATTGCTCTTTGCAGGATTTAATGAAGTCAGTTTATGTGCATTTCCTAATACATAACAAGTTTTAAGTATTGTTAGTTTTGTTTCTTTTTTTTTTTAAGTCCCACTTCTCCTACAGGTGGGTCATGGGGGCTGCTGAGAGAAAATGTATCTGTGATCTTAAGGGAACTGCATTCCACGGGGACAAGAGACATACCCACAGCCAACTATGATATAGGCTACAACAAAAATCACGGTGCTAATAAGAGATTGAGACACAAGATTACAGAAAAAAAATGCCACCATAACTCTACTGGGGAGCAAACTGAAAAGGGGTTTTTGGGGCAGTGTATTAGCAGTGGTCCTGAAGGATTCAAGGCAGTGTTTCTTATCTTGTTGATGAGAGATATCCAGGAATATGCAGTGAGAGCTAGCTTCTTGAAAGGGGTTATTAGAATGTGGAGGAACTAAGCAATTCTTTAAAATATAGAGAGACCCAGGAAGAAAAGCAAGAAAACTATGTCAGGTTAACTCTCAAGGGTAGGGCAAAGTCTAATTACCCAAATTGAAATCTGGCCTCTGTAACAAGCCCATGACGTCTCTTGAACCCATAAAGACCTGCTGTAGAAGCAGAGGCATGCCTGAAATAATTAGCTCTGTATTTTAGCTCTTGTTTGGGAATTCTTAGTTTGTACCAGCCTTTTCCTCGGATGCTGAAGAGGTATTTTGAGAATGGTTAGAAAATTGCCTGGATGGTGGCAGAACTGGAAAATGCAAAATCAATAAATAATCAGTGTGAATTTTAATTGAATATATTTCTAAGGCCATGCTGACATGCACACTTGAAGAACACTCACTAGGGAATGCCAGTGTATACCTCGGTAGATTCCCTGGTTTCTGGAGACAGGACAGAGACTGGCCTTTGCATCCTTTTCTTAGTGTTCTTTCCCTTCTTGCCTTAATTAAACTGCATTCCAACCTTCCTCTTTTCTGCATAAAGGAGTATTTGTTTTGCAAAATCTTAGTTTTAACACTTTATATAGAAACTAGGAACAGGGAGGAAGGTAGACTCCTTTGATGTTATAGCAATGCATCCTTCTGGACTGAGGTGTAGTTACTCTCAAGGGAAGAGATCGGAGTGCAGTAAGTTCCTTGTGGTCATTGTGTATTGTGAAGTCTTGGGACCCATGGGTAATGAGATATGAATCCTAGAGATGGATCTGTGTTGGTTTTACTTGTATTTTCTCTAAATATTATCTGTAGTTCTGTGTAACATTTCAGAATTTTTGCTAGAATTTTTTGAGAGATCTTCGAGTCCCTGCTCTGACATAGGAAGGAAAATATTCCCTCACCCCATGTAGGTAAAAGAAACCAAAGCAAGAAAGCCTGAGGGAATTTCTTTGAGTCTTTTCTCACAGGTGTTCCACTTTGCACTTGGTTCTACAGCTCCGTGTTTGTGTTGGGGTGGCTCTTGCTTCCTTAACCTTTGCGTAGATGGTGATGCTCGGCTGAGGAAAACGGTTATACCTGAACGATGTTGTTTCTACATGGGTTTAATTAGTCACTTTCCAGGTGCCCACTTCTTTGTGGGATGCTTCCAGTAATATATAGAAGATTTATGAGGAACAGCCTTTGATTTTGGAGGGTGCCCCAGTGCTGCAGGAAGCTGGTAAGTAAACATTAGTGTGTATGAGTCTCCTGTAGAGACTGTCAAACAGGGGCCCCTCCAGGAGATGTTTTTTCTGCAGTGCTGGATGAGACCCACGAACCTACGTTTTAAAAGGTAAACCAGGTAGCTCTAATTCAGGCTGCTTATGCCTCAGGCGTAAGAAGTTAGTAGTTTTATGAGCCAGCAAGATTCACTGTTCAAGCATTCTGCTACTAGATGATTTGAAAAATATTTGCATATCTCAATCTTTTTTTTTCATTGATCTATAAAGTTATGACCATGATGACTACCTGTTAGGATGGGTAGAAACTATCACCGTTTCTCAAAGGTTCTAGAAAACCACATTTTGTTAGCATCCTCTTCAGTGTGACCTAGTTGTGAAGATAACACAGGCAACTTGAGCTTTAAAGTCGGGTTTTATTTGCCAAAATGAGAAAGATGTTTAAAATCTCTTCCACACACCTGTTTTTTTGTATTGCCTAAATTGCTTTGTTAATTTTCAGTTTGTTTATGTTTTTAACTGAAGGCTTTGGCAACATGCAATGGCTTCTTCAACCCAGAAACTCTGGGGTGTTACCTCAGGTCATAAAAGTTATATAATCTTTGGAGGAGAAGATAGAGTCCGCATTGGGGGTTCAAGTGTCTCACATAGAAGGTGGGAAAGAAGGCTACTCTAAAGCTTTGGATAAGATTTCCTGGAAAGGTGAAGAATGATCCTTGAGAAGTTAGTATAGGGAAAAGCTAAGGGGATAAACTCCACTTTGAGGAACAATCAGAGGTACAGCCCATTGATGAGAAACTTCACATCCAGAGGCCCATTTCCTTGGCATGTGTCAGGTTAGAGCATAAGGTCTGTGTCTTGATTTACATCAGTCCATAGTCACGTTGGTATATTACTTGAGATAAACCTATTGGCTATCAGAGCTAAGAACTGCCTCAGGGATCAATCTTCATAAAGCTACAATTATCTAAAGGAGAGTTTAAAATCTGGGTGGAAAGTGCTGGGGCCACCAAAGGGGGAGAACAGAGACAGCAAAGGTGACAAGGTCACTGGAAGCTTGAAGAAACATCAGGATTATGCTAATGGATTTTAATAGTCTTGGAAGCAGTAGAAATTTAGAAATGGGTGGAGCTGGGTAGTGTCATTGGATAGAAATACGTGTTTTGGGGTTCTCACCCTGAGAAGACTGTGAGTAAAGTTTTAGACCAACAGTCATGTGTGAAGCCATGACACTCAGCAAAGCCCAATGCCTTTTGGATATTCCCTCTAACTCTTGATTCTAACTTCTATTGTTTCCAAACCTCAACACCGCCTCCCATGGAGTAGGAAATAAGCCTTTGGTTTATGTGACTGTTGTTGAGTTCCTTTCGGAGAAAGCTCTCAGTAAAATCCAGAGCTGAATGTTTCTCTCTTATGGTCTTACTCGGGAGCATTGCAGAGTATTACAGGAGGGAGGGGCCTTGAGGAATTATCTAATTCCATCGCCTTATTTATTTATTTATTTATTTATTTATTTATTTATTTATTTATTTATTTATTTTGTGAAAAGGTAGCCGACCCAGAAAAACTGTATAACCTTTTCAAAGTCACACAGCTGCTCAGTCACAGAGCTGTGTCTGGAACCCCAGCCTCTCCTGTCACTCCCGTTCTCAGGCTGTGCTCTCCCGTGATGATTGAAGACTTGCTTGAATTTCCATTTGTCTCCCTGGGAGTCTGGATTGATGTGAGAGCTCAGGCAGGGCAGACCACTGCTCAGCACATCAAACAGAGCAGAGTCCCTTTGCATTTGCTCTTTGAGAATGCTAACCACGGAGCATGGAGATAGAGCTGACACTCACTGCTCATACTGATGACAATTTCATTAACTGAGTTGTTGGGCTTTGGCAATCCACTCGTCTCATAATTGTGTTAAGCTCATGCTGGTGAAAAGTACATGACAATATTCGAGAAGTTCATAATAATGAAGTTATTGTTAAAGTTTCAGCAAAATTTGCGTTATATGTACACGGATATTTAAAAACATAGCAGAAGCCAATGTCAGGGTCCTAGCTATTGTCCTTCTGTATCTACAAGCTTACCTTTAAGGGGACATCTGAGGTTGTCATTTGTTTAGAGCTATCATTGAAACAGCTTGGCTATAAAAGACAAGCATCCACCCTTTGCAAGCTGCTGTCGTGAAATGTATGACAGAGGCAGTCGGTGCCTGTGACCACACACCCACTGGCAAGGTGGCATTTGCAGAAGGAAAGGGACAAGGACAGTTTCTCTTTGGTCTTCTCTGCCCTTCCCTATTCCACAATGACTATTTCTAGCTCTACTTTGAAGCTTGGGGGTATAAAGGGGCCCTTAACAGCACCAACATGTTTTCATTCTGTAAAGTTAAAAGTATATGATGTTTTAATGCCATAAAGGGATGAATTCAGGATATCTTTGTTTAGATGGGGACCTAGTGCATATTGCAGATCTCTGTACCATTTAGTCTGTGTTATGTCTCACCCAAAGCTTAGCCATTTCCTCGAATAAAGCTATTTTCTTTCTTATTTAGTTTTCTCAGACTCCGAGAGAGGGGTATCCAGATAACATCTCATGCTGAATAGATCAAACATCCTTGATATATATGGTAATTCCTTCCTTTCTGTCCTGAGTGCTCACTCCTCTTGTAGTGTTAATTGATCTGCCAATAGTCAGTCAGATCTTCCACTTGTAAAAATATATGAAATGAAGGCTCTTACTTAAGATGGACCTTTTATTTCTGATTCTCCTTTGAGTCTGTTTCCTAGCTTCACTTTAAAGGAAAACAACAATAATATATTTGGATTGGTGGCTTTCTCTAACTTGTTCAAAGAGCACTTGTACTTGTCAGAATCTAAGTGGCTTCGACCAATGAGGTTTGCCTCTTACTGACACTGCATAGGCTGGCTGGTTTACTTGCACCGCCATTCTCACAAAGAACCATCCATCATAGCATGGCCAGTACCAGTAGAAGAGTAAAGAAGAAAGTTGGTCACGCATACCCTAGCTTCTACAGCTTTCCTTTGCGGGAACTAGCATCTTATTAAAGACACATAGGCACATGCGGTATTGGAAGTAGCAGAAAATAGACTCTGATCATGTGCTCAGCAGAAAATAGGCAGCATCTGTTGAGCAGCAATAATGACTACCGAAATTTTCCTAAACCATCTCATTCATTTCGGAATGTTTACTGTAGATGTTTTCTGACCACTGAAATGGAATTAGACATCTATTCTGTCCTTAAGGATGATAGCTCCCAATATTCTAGATTTCACACCTTTTTGTTCCTCTGGGGGTAGGTGGGAGTTTGATTTGTACACCACTCCCTTATTTATAAAGAAAATCAACAAGATTTTGAATCTTGAAAATTCTGATTTTGAATCAGAAAATCTAAGATTCTGAAGTTTTAGCTCCTGTCGGAAGCATATAAGCTCCCAACAAGGGTTTGATCTCCAGATTCATGCAGTTTTGCGCACAGCTTCCAATACTGTTCGTGCTGCTTCTGCAGCTAGCGTCCTGGTAACCTTAATAGTGAGAATTTCTATGCCAAGAGTTACAATTTCAAATTGACAAGGCATATGACTCATATCAGTCATACAGAGACGGAACTGGACGAGAAAGTGGAAGATGGAAGCATAAGTTAGTAAGTAAAGTTGTACTAATAATGCGAATGAAATAAAGGTTGATAGATTAAGAGAGAAAAATGAATTCTTTCCGAAAGCTGGTCTGAGAAGGATATACTGAGCAGGTCAAGCTAGACTCTAGAAGGAAAAATGGGATAAACATTAAGCTGAGAAAAAAAAGGGGGAGGGGAGTTTTGGTTAAAAGCCTGGATCTTGGGACCTTTCAAAACTGTGAGTGGTGAAGACAAGTTGGAAAGTGGTGGAGGCATGAGAAGTTGGGCCCGTCCACAGCACATGCTTCCTATGAAAGCGTGCTGGCCCCCAAGCGCTTAGATAAACCGCTTAGTACTTAGATGCGTGAACATTTGGGCTTTCCTTGTCTGTGGATGTTGCCTTTTAGAATCTGTGTGGAGAAAATAGGTTGGGGATTAGAGAAATTGTCTTGGATCATCCCACATGGAGTGTGTTTATTCCAGGAGTTAAGGAGACTGTGCAAAGATAAATGCTTTCACTGTGGGTCAGAGTGCTGCTCAGTCAGTGTAAAAGTACAGGGAAGGGAGAAATGGAAGATTCATTTGTGGTTTCTGTCTTCGGGTCCAGAAGTGTTGACATTATCATGTATCAGAGAAACAATGATAGGGTATCTACCCATCATTATCGGTGTCATCTGCGTAGAAGAAAAAGGAATGTATCAGAGTACATAGAATCATCCAACTTTTTGGGGCCCATTCTGTCCCCAGAAGCATACCAGGCAGTGAGGTCTCATGGTGTGAGAGCCTCCCCTAGCACCTGTTGATTTGCATCTTTTTTACAGAGACCATCCTTACAGTCATTGGAAGAGACTGGCTTGAACATTAGAACAAACTCATCAAAATCCAGGTCAAGAAAGGAACAATTTAATTCTGGGAAATGCATGTCGAGTTAGTCAATCTATCCTTTTGAGACAATCGCCCATGTAACTTGCAGAAATAATGCATTTTCTACAAAGGGCTATTATATAGATATGCAGATTTAAAACTAGGAGCATTTATTATAGATTGTGTGGAGAAAGCAGGTGTGGAAGCAGCTTTGCCTTAAAAAAACTCACAGTAACATTTTGCCCTTTATTTAGTCTGGGTTTTATCTGGCCTTGTGCCAAGTCACCATGGCGACCCGGGCTCACTAGCACATGGGAGAGTTTGCATATTCAGGTAAACCAGACTTTGCAAATATGCATGGGGTGGGCCAGCAAGAATGCTGGACTCTGCCCTGGCTCTGTTTACCATGGGACCTCTTCTTTCTCACCTGTAAAATCACAGATTCTGATTGTATGACCCCAAAAATGTTCTGGTTTTATTACTAATTAGTTTGTGGCTCTCAAATTTGAGATTTTAAATGGTCTTTGGCAAAACTATGAATTTGAAGAATCTTTAAGACATCTTCAACTTTGTGCCAGTTCAAAATCCTTTCAGAATAGCCTTCATCTATCTGGTTTTTCCATTATTTCTCTCTCTCTCTCTCTCTCTCTCTCTCTCTCTCTCTCTCTCTCTCCCTCTCTCTCTCTCTTCCCCCCTCTCTCTCTGTCTCTCTTTGTCTCTGTCTCTCTTTCTGTATAAACAAACCTTATTTGTAAATTAAGCCGCCACGTTGCTGTCTGATTCATTCAGTGATGTTGCAACCCACAGCTTGAGATGTGACATTTCTTCTCATTTTGATAAAATTGTGATGTCACATAACTTGATGCATCCAACTAAATTAAGCAGAAGGAGCAAGATAATTACAAATGAGAGTGTTTCTGTCTGTATACACATGTCTAGGAAATCAACAGTGATGGAGTGATGGGAAAGAAAACACAGGCAAGATAGTCAATATGAACCTGCTCTCGGCGACTATAGTTTTAGTCACAACTCTGTTTTAAAATCCTAGTGAGGGCCCAGATTTGCCCCTCAGGGTATACAATAACCAACTAAATCTTATATTAGGCCTGTGGTCCTTAACCTCAATTTGTTGACCTCAGCGGTCCCATTCTTCCTTCTCTTTGTAGTCATCCTTATTTGTAAGCCCTATCTCCAAAATCCTTAAAATTAAGAGTTAGTTTCCAGTTTATGGATAGAAAGCTTATGACTCCTGAAGGAGAAAGAGCCGATTTCCTCTCAAGGGCTTCCCTACTCCAAACAAACAAACAAACAAACAAACAAACAATCAAACAAAAAGATACATTAACATTCTGAACTCATACTGTTCTAAGTTCGTTTCAGAAGATGTTAATAGTGTTGCAGCTTCAGAGGAAAGACCCCAGAGTGACGTGGGTATTTGCAGTCTTTTGCTTTTGACACGGTTGTTTGATAACGGTGCTGAAATCTGATGTTCAGTGTGGCCATCTCCAAGTTAAGCCCTGAGTGAGCTGATATGATAAAAAACATCTCTTCAGTTTTCACCCTAACAGAAATGAGTGGTTGCCCCTTCCGTGGATTGCTTGATGTGAGAATTTCCGGGGAGATTTAGACAGGACAAGCAATCCAAAGTAACAATATGAAACTTAAATTACATAGAACTTTGCAACCCTTGCCACAGGTGAGGCACAGAAGCTTTTATTACTGACAACCCAAACTAGTTGTACCCACCCCTCACACTTAACAGTGCCGAGTACACATCTACTGTTTCCCAGATTCAATTATTCATCTTAACTTTGCAATAGGAAATCATCTCACTCTGCATTTGAGGAATGAAATGTAGAGTTAATATTTAATACTGCCTCTTTTTCTCTTTTATTCTTCACCAGTATCTTTTTTAAAAAATTTTTATTTCAAGATAGGGTCTTTTTAGGGCAGTTTAGGCTGATCTGTAACTCCTAGGTAGCCCACTCTGACCTTGGATTTGTTGCAATTCTTTCTTTTTCTCCTAAGTACAGGAGCCACCATTTCTACTTTCCCTTATTGCCCTGATCATTTGACATTACCTAGCAGGCTTGCCTATCAAGATTCCATTTGTACCTGTTCTTTCTACCTCTATAACCAGCATTCAGGGTTAACCCATAACACACACTAGTTATAAACAGACTGATTGCAACCCCTTCAGTTGTCTTCTTGCCTGCAGAACTTTGCCAAACTTCCTTTGGCTCATTCTAAGAGATCAGTACTGTTAGAGACTGCTTTATGATATTATTCAGCCTAATAAACAATGATTTTTGGTTTTCTACCCAGTGATGTTTCAAACCATGGAGCTGCCAGTGGAAGATCTCTATAGTTGTTAGCCTCAACCTCTCAATAGTTATCATAGCTTCCCCAAATTCTGGCCCATTCTGGAAACTAAAAAGTAGAAGCTTCCAAAGCACATGTTATAGTTTCCTTTTCCATGGTCTCTCTCCTCCACCATTTTAATATCTTAGATCTACAAAACCATAAGGAAAACAAAGGGGCATTTTTTTTTCATGTAGGATGGTATTATCAGTAGGTAGGAACTTGGGGAAATGATTAGTCAGGATCATAGAGTCTTCATCTTGTGTCATTAAAAGACAAGATGGATAACCCTTTACTCTGAACCATGTTGATCTTACAGCAAATTACAGATCAGCAACCATGACCTGACCTTTAGCTTCCAAAATTGTGAGAAACACATTTGTGCTATTTAAGTCTCCAGTCTATGGGATTTTGTTGTTGTTATAGCAGCCTGAAATGACTAAGACATATGAAATCCTACAACAGAGAAACGACTCAAGATAAAAGTAAAGAAATCTAAAGTAACGAAAACAACGTGACAACATCAGGTCATTAGTTGGCAAATGTGCCATAGTACTCTAAGGTGTTACTTCGTGCTGTGTAGGAAGGTCTGAATCTGGGTGCTGTTGGTACAATCCTTACAAGTTTTCTATAAGTTAGGAACTATTCTAAAATAAAAATTAACACAATAGGTTAAGTAAAAAACTAGGAGATGAACTGTGTGACTATCACATCTCAGAAAAATATCAAGAATTTCTTTAACATTACTTATTTTAGTTATTGATCTGCAGTGTGATTGTGGAACAGACTGAGTTGACTGAATTCTCTGAGCTGGTTGGATGTAGTCCTGGTGCATGCAGTTTTTGACACTGGCAATGGGCACAACACTTTAATGGATTTAGGGTGTGGGGGGGGCACACTTCACAAGAGTCCGTGGTGGCCCTGTCAGTGAGTCCTGTGTCTCTGAGTCTGTATGTTGCCATTAGAGAGGAGCTTACTGATTGCTACCGTTTGTGGGCTATGGAGTGTACTTGCTGTTGGTGACCAAGACAACCTTAAATTTCCCTACACTTTAACTGATCTGCAGAGTCTTTTTTAGATGCCTCCTCTTCTCCGTTGGAATGTAAATTGTTTGAGAAAATTGGTTTTAGAACCATTCCTTTGAAATGTAACTAGGAAAGACAGAGACCCCACTCTGCTACTCTCTAGGAAAAAGCAGGACCCTAACTTTCATTAGTAATTAAATAACAGCATTCACCCAATCCACAGGATGCCCTGTCTGCTAGGGGCTTCCAGTACCTCTGAGGGTTTATCCCATTGTACTGTGGGATAATGCTCTTGTGCACTGTAAAGATTTGTCACTGGTATTAGTGTGATAAAACTCTGATTGACCAGTAACCAGGCAGGAAGGATAGCCAGGGTGACCAGACTCAGAGAATTCTGAGAAGAGCAAAGGCAGAGAGTCAGTCACCAGTCAGATGCGGAGGAAGCAAGATAAGAATGCCTCATTGAGAAAAAGTACCAAATCGTGGCTAAACATAGACAAGAATCATAGGTTAATTTAAGTTGGAAGAGCTATTTAATAAAAAGTCAGAACTAATAGGCCAACCAGTTTAAAATTATTATATGCCTCTGTGTGTTTCTTTGGGACCAAAACAACTGTGAGACTGGGTGGGGCAGAAACTTCCATTTACACCAGTGCTTCTGATTGGATACTCACCTTCCTGGTCCTGGAGGGAGCAGGGAGGAACTTGAACTACCCACAGGGCAGGAAACCCTGACTGCTCTTAGGGATGGAGAGGGAAGAGGAGAGGGAGTGGGGGGAGTGGGAGGGTATTGGGAAGAGGGGCGAAAATGGAAACTTTTATATTTTAATAAACTTAAAAAAAAATTTGTCAGTCCTTTGCTTTAGGGCAGCTGAGCTCCTCACCTACCACAGTTTTGACTCCACTTCTTACAGCTCTTCCGTGTTTATAACAATTACCCTGTGAGGTTTTGCTGGGTTCAAATGCCTGCTTCTGGTGACCTTTTACCTCCTGTTTGTGTCTCTTCTTGCTTGACTCTCATTAGTAAAACTTCCTGCTCCCGTCTATGGTATAGTTTCACCTCAGAGATCCTGAACTTCATTGCCCTACTACTTGGGAGACTCCTATATTCCCCCAAAGTTTTTTGTTTTTCTCTGGGGTCCTTGTTTAGCTGTCAGTTTCCCAGAAAGGACTTCCGGGGCTTCTTACTGAAATTAGGGTCATTTATCACATTGTAGCCTCACACTCTGCCTTGTTTCTCCTCACAGTGCCTGTCATTATTTTTCTTCACATTTATTTATCACTGTTTGCTTTTACTCTAGAATTCTAAGTACCACCAGAATAAAATATCATCTATTTTAGTCACTGCTGTATTCCTAACACTCAGAACTGACTGGCACATGGCAGGTATTCAATAGAAATGTTTTCACTAAATAAGAGGACAGAAGGGTTTGCATATTAACTTGTATTGAAAAAAAAACCACAACGTTGGAAAACAATTTAGAAGACAAGACTAGGGAACTTTGTGTTTTTCCATTTCTTGCTTCTGCACCTACTTAAATTTCTCTTTTGTCTTCCCCAAACTCCTTTTTGCGAGTTCGCCTTCATTGGCCCCTGGCTTCCTTTCATCAACTTTCTCTTACCAGCTTTCCATCTAATTTCCAGTCCCATCTGAAATCTCATTGTTTCCCACTAGCTTCTTAATCTCTGCAGCCTCTCGGTACTCTGTAACTGTATCACCCAGAGCACATCCATGCATCACAGGACTGAGCACCTCTGGAGGAGGAGATGGCAACGTAATTAAGCAATAGATAAAAGATTTAAGAAGTCGCGGAGTCTTATGAGCTATAACTAATTTAGAAACTATCAAATACACCCAAACAACATGAATTTCGTAATGGCTTTGGAAAGCCGTTGCTGGCAAACAGTAGAAAACACTGTACATAAATTGAGATGAGGCTCCCTTTGGATAATTCTTCCAAATCGTTTCTGACATATACATTAAGACAAAGAGGGGAGGAAACTCTTTGTGGAAAAAGATCCATAGCCTCTACTATTTTGATTTTCCAAGATTCTCCATCTCTCTTCCTACCGTTTTGTTGGAGAATTTAGGGCATTTAGTTTCCATTGCCCAGAACCTAGCTTCAGGATCACTTTGGTCCTTCTAACTTTCTTCTTTGTATCTTAAATTATGACATTCAAAGCTCCTTTAAAAGGAATTCATAGAACTATAGAAGCACCAAGACACTATAAAGGAAGAAAGAACAAAGATGGGACCAGAGTCAGGAAGATGCTTTTTTTTTTTTTTTCACCTAGTAAAAGAGTACATTAACATTGTGATTTCTGAGATTTGGGGGGAAGCTAGAGGGTACAGGTGGAATGTCTGAGGTTTAAGGAATTCATGGAGGAGAGAGAATAAAGAACATGAGCTTAATCCATAGATGATATATGGTTTATTTTGAGGATAGCCAAGTAGCATACCTGTAATTGTCCTCTGCCATCAGAAGTGAGTCTGCCTGGGTATCTGCCAAGAACACAGCTCCACTCTTCTATAGGGCTTTATGGTAGAGGATAATGAAAGTCTCTGTCATGTGAATTGAAGGATGTGGGATTTATAACAACTAGTACAAGGAGTGTTGGGAGAGCAATTAGGATAAGCCCAACATTAGACATGTTAGAAAATATTATTGCTATAACCCAGGAGCCCTACAAGCATGCCAAGACTGGAAGAGATCTCCCATAATCCTTTGACCACACAGGTAAATAGTCTCTACTAAAAAAAAAAAAAACTTCAGAAACAAGCTAGGAAGCACTCGTATAACATAACCACCACTCCCTCTCCCGAAGACTTGCTGCTTTGTTTTTATTGCTGGGGCTCACTCAACATTCCAAGTTTGTGTTGGAGAAATGAGGGAAAGCTGTGGTGTTTGCAGACACAGTCAGATTTTAGGCACACAAACACCATCACTTCAACATGCCCTTGGATGAGTATACATTGTCCATTCATGTTTGACCTCTGACACAGGGAACCAACTTTAAGACCCTAGGTAACAGTTTCAGTTCATGAACCCACTCTGCCACATTCTTTGCAGTTCCCGTTGTTCTTTCCCAATTGTAAGAGATCGTACTTAAAATCATAACTACTATTTGTTCAAATCCATGTAGACGTCAAGATATAGACCTAAGATGCAAACTTGGTTGTATCTACTTGATTATAAACCCTCAGTCTTTAACCTTTTACCAGTGCAGACCCTTTGAATGCCTGTAAACAAAAGTGCTCAGTAGAAGTTTTAGACCATGCAGTCTCAAAATGTTTAGGGGGTTATAGTTTTACTATGTAAATAAGACTGTTTCGTTTCACACACTGAGGACCTTAAGGGCATTTTTTCGACAGCCAACTAGAGGCAATCCCACAGAGAAACTTGGAAAATGTTTTTGGTCAAACATACATTGCTGTGGTCTGCATTCATTTCCTGGAATTAAAAACTGATGTCTTTCCCCACCCCCAGGTCTAGAAAGCAGTGACATTGACAAAGTAGCACTATGGGAACAAAGTTTAAATTTCGTCAAGTTAAACAACCAAAACCAAAAGACCCCCCCCCCCTTGCAATACCTCTGTGTAAGCTAGTCACCAAAATTTTTCCTGGCCCCCTTCCACGTCCATTTTGTCTTGTTACACCATGAATGCTTCAGGACCCTGGGCCTCTCTCTCCGCCCAGCTTTCTGTTCTGCATCTGTCTTGAGTGTCTTTGACTGCCAGAGGGGGAAGGCAAGCACCAGTTCTTCTACTTGAATCCTTTGGGTAGAGCTTTTGTTATCAGTCATCTCCTCTTCAATTAAAAACCACTAAAGCTTACAGACAACTTTGCTTGGATTTCAGCTCTGAATCCCTTGTTTTACCCCCACCTCTCAGGACCCCTCTGAAGTCAATTAGAGCTGCAAGGCAATTACATCTAACATTAGATCTTCCTTGAGTCCTTGAGTCTGTTGGGGCTGAGGCGGGGTGTTGGGGGTGGGGGTTCGTACTTAGGTAGAGCTGGATGCTGAATCAGCTTCTGTCCTTTTTGCCGTCCCCTGTTCTACCTGGAAGATTGGTTTGAGTAAGCAAGAAGGGATTATTACATTCTCTCCCTCCAGGCAGGGCTAGTAAATCTCCAGCCCCTCCAGTTTTGATTCCCTAGGTATACTCAGAGCAATTATAGTAAAGGGAACACCCAGGGCTCCTGCAGTAATAAATTACACCGTGCTCACCTAATTAATAAGGGGCAATGTCCTGCCCAATTATAATCATAAGGTATCAACCATTTAAACTATCTGTTCTTAAGCATTAGCGAATGGCACTGAGCTCGTGGTACACAGTAGGGAAGCATATCACAAAGCTGAAGGCAGGCACATTTAATCCTGATAGGGGTGATAGAGGACCTGGGTTATTGTTTCCAGAAGTGGCCTGGGAATCAATGACTCTGAGCCTTTCCCAGGATCGCAGTGTTCTGAATGATCTTGAGCAAACAAACCATTTAGGCATGCGAAGTCTGGAAGAACCAACTTCATCTCTTCTGAGAGAGTCCTACTAAACTCTGATAATTTGCTTTTATGGGGTGGTGGTTGTTACTATCATGATGCATTGGGTAAAAGACTCAAAAAACAATTAAGAGAAATGCGGCTCTTAAAATGATTGCCATAACAGGTCCTGGTGATTTCAAAAAGCAGCACAAGGCAATACTGCTCCAGGCAAGATTATAGCTTTTTTTTTTGTCACCAAAAGGCGGACTGTAAGTATTGTTATAATGGCATGGAGGCGATAACTTGCAGTCTACTTGAGAAGCTTTGGAAGTCATTAGCCAAACATTCATCTGTTTCGAAGCTCAAACTCCATTTTAGGTCTCTGCAAATGAAGGAATAACAAGGTCTCACTATTCTCAAGAAGCATATAATCACCAGATGACTACCATAAGGGGGATGGTGATAAATACATTGGATGTTCATTCCTTTTAGGTCTTTTTCTTCTGTCCTTTGCCTCCCTCCTTTACCCCACCCTCATGGTGTGACCCACATTTAAGTCTAATAGTCAATCTTTATTCATGGATCAATTTATGCATTATGCTTTGTAGCTGGTGTTGGATCCTAAGGATCCCTCCAGATATACTGGACCTGGAGCTAGATTTCCCATGGATAAGTCTGTCTGATATTCTGTATTCATATGTAAGCCCATGCGCGATGTAGGATACCAGGCTCCATCCCATTTCATGGAGGGATAATGTACAACAAGCTTGGTGTTTGCTAGCTCTTGGAATCCCAGAACTTTCTCAAAGTTAAAAACCTCTACCTGGGTTTTAAAGAAGATTGCCATTCTGGCTGCTACAATCAAAAGCAGAGTTTCTAGGTGTTGGGCTGAATTGCTCACAGCCACAGAGACTCTGTTTCTTCTGGTATTAGTAGGTCTAGACACCAGTTCTCAATCTGAGAGTTATGACCCCTTTAGGGTTAGAAAGACTTTCACAGTCACCTAAGACCACAAGAAAACACAGATATTTACATTACAATAGTAGCAAAATTACAGTTTTGAAGTAGCAACAGCAATAATTTTATGGTTGGGGGGTCACCACAACATGAGGAATTGTATTAGTGGGTCACAACATTTGGAAGACTGAGAACCACTGGTCTAGAGTAAAGTAGGAAACAGTTATCTCTTTGTTCTTACAGCTAAAGAGCAGGTCCTATAGAAAGCACATTAAGGAGAATCAGAGGCCTGGTAAGGCTCTTGTCATCAAAACTACTCTTGGGCTAAAATTGTGTCTGCTAAAAATGACATATTAAATTGTAACCCAAGCTTACAAATTTGGCTTTGTTTGGAAGTGGTTGTAATTAATTAAGTGCAGGTCATTAAAGGAGACTGTAGTCCAACATGACTAACGTCCTTACAAAAAGAAGAAACTTGAATGCAGACAGGTGCACAATGATGCCAGGTGAAGATAGAGGCACGAATTCAGGTGATGTATTTACAATTCAAGGAGCATCAAAGACTGCCAGCAAAGCCCTAGAAGCTTGAGAAAAGCATTGAACAGATTCTCAACCCTCCAAGCTCTGAGAAGAAAGCAGTCTCAGCAGTATCTTGAGCTCAGACTTCTAGGGTCTGCAACTGAAACAGGAAATGTTTGTTGTCAACTCCCCCAGCTTGGGGCACTTTGTTATGGCAGCCCTAGAAAATGGAGATGGTACCCATGCCATTCCTTCCCTGTCTGGGACAATGACGACTCTTAGCCCAGAGACTTCTAGGGATAAAGTTGATTACTTGGTAATAGTTCCTGACAAACATTTGAGGCTTAATACATTTTGGCTATTGTGACTGCATAATTATTATGCCTATCATTATATCTGTTTGAAGACGCTCTTATTCCCTTTTCTGCGATTCTCAACACAGCTAGATTATTAAGTTCTAGAGCTGGTTGATAGCTGACTCCCTCAACTGTGCAGAATGATGCATGGGTTTATAAACCTAAATTTTAATTTCAGAGCTGAGTTAAGGAGATCCGAGCCTGCCTTTGTGCCAGTGCAGAATGGCAGGGATGTAATGCAATGTAATACACATCCACTGGGAGATGGCAGAAGAGTTGCCTCCCATAACTTAATCTTTAAAGCTACTTATGGAAGGCTTTTGTTGAAACAGACAGGGCTTCCACAATTAAATTACCATATGTTAAAGGGTTTCATTATGGTGTGATTCTGTTATTAAAATCAGTAGCAAATAAGCATTGTGGGCTGCCTGGCAGTGAGCTGGCATCACCCAGACTGACATTCTCTTTAATAGGCACAAGAATGTGAAACCTCAGGCAGCTCTAAAATAGCATGTACTCAAAACTGTGTAGTTGGTAAGTTGTTCTCAGTTTCTCATTTAAAGTGAAGGGCGTCCACTGAGAACCATGATCTTGCTAGTTTATACAGCAAGCAGCTGGCCACTGGAGATACTGCAGCTAGGGAGATGGGAAGACGTAAGCCGGGTAGTTCAGGGCTTTGGGGTCAGTAAGACTCTGATGTCCAGAATGATGGCGGGTCCAGATCTGCCTTCCCTGTCAGCCTCACCTAAAACCAGCATCTTACATGAGCCTTTATCTTCCCAAAGATGAGGATGCCAGGGAAAGCTAGCGGTTCTGAACAAATGGAGTACCTTTTCAGGAGTCTGTCATAATCTCAGCATGCCACCTCTCACGATTGCCAGGGGCTGCTTTTGTGGGCTTGGAGCTTCCATCTGAGATGGACTCAGAGATGCTCAGATATTGACCCAATTCTGAAATACGATTTTCTGCAATCAGTGACCTGACTTGACCAAATGGAGTGTCCCTTATGCTTTCCTATTTTGAGGCTTTTTCCCCCCCTTCCGTACTGGAAGAAACCTTTCCATAACTTTTCAAATCTGGTTGCTTTTTCACTTGCTATTTGAAAAAGTAGCTGCTGGGAATAATAACTGAAATAAAATTATATCAGACAAATGGTTGTTCCCGGCTAATGGGCCAGAGGAAATAATCAATAGCTGTAGCGTTGGAAAATCAAGTATGTTGACATTAATATTACTATGTTTTCTTCTTCCCACTAACACTTTAGATTGTACCTCTAAAGCATTTATTGTTCAAGGCTAGCAGCCTTATTTCAAATATGTCTTAGTAATTCAGCGTTCAGTTTTTACAGGCTGTTAATTGTTATCTCTTGCATGTGGTATATAATTTCATTAGAGTTTATGTTTATTTGCATACAGATGCAGTTTTTCTTCTTAGTAATATGAGTTCAGTATATTTTAATCTATTACCTGTTTCCATTTGCATATGTATATTTTTCTCTGCTCACTTATAGGCTGCCACAGCATGTTTTATAGATTTGTACTATTTATGGTGATGTTTGCTATTAGGTAAAATACACATTTTATTTTCTAAGTATAATTTATTTTATGCATTTAGCAATGCAAATTATTAATGAAATGGCCAAAATGCTCTATCAAATCTCTAACTGAACTCTCTATGATATCAGTACATAGCCGTTGGCCATTCTAGTCTCCATTGTGAGAGACTTGCCTTATTGTGACTTAGTTGTAATTATTACTTTCCTGGGGCCTGGTATTTTCTTTAATTATAGCAATATTGACACATATTATTTTTAGTATGCTTTATGCAACTGTATTCTGTGATGTGTTCACTTGTTTGGAAAGACTCACAAACTCAGATACTTTTGATCCAGTGGTAAGAGATTTTTATTGTAAATTTAAAGTATGTGTTATTATAGTCAGGAATATACCTGAATAAAGTTTATTTTAAACTTTATAAAAAGTCTTTCAATAGAGTCTTTATGCAAAAATCACAGAACTTCTGTTGTGCTCCTTCTCAATGTTCTCACTCATAGACCAAGTTCTGTTCCCCAGGCCAGAATGTCTCATGATTTCCTCCCAGCTCAGGGTAGAGACACTAATTGTAATGTGTGGTTCCTGGGCAGAGCAGATCTCTGAAGAGCATGACAAAGTCAAGGCCTGAGGACAGCACACCAGCATCATCTGGCCCTATGGGAAGCTCCTGCTTTTGTTTCTAGTTGTTCTGATGACCTTCTATAACCCTGTGTACTATGGTTTTATACTTCAAGTCTCAGAATTATTGATTTCAGACTGGTGTTTATTACAGCCGTCACGAAGGATATGGACTGTAGTAGGCTGAACACCGCCCTGTGGCTTTCTCCCTCTTCAGTCCTGTAACTTGCTTAGTTTTAGATCTATAGCCTTTCTGCATGGTTTCAAATAACAACTTCATCATCTATGCCTTGATGTGTCAACTGTAAGCAATGTCTCCTGACTCCTTACGACGTTATATAAGATTTATATTTTTTTTCTGTCAAATTCTGTCAGATAAACCATTGTTTTTACATTGTGTAATTAAAATTTTCAACTTCATAGGACATATTTAAGTGTAGTTTTTAAAAACTAAAGTTCAGTAGATTTTTCAATGAGGACCTTTATTTTAGCATTGGAAAACGTTTTATTTTTATTTTCTAAAAATTATTTTCTGTCATCCATCTGTCCTAGCTTTTCCTCTGGGAACTTGAATTCTCAGGTTGGGGTTTTAATCTCTGTCATTTCCCCTATGTGTGTTGAGAGATTCCTCACTAATACCTTCTGTGTACATCTCCCACAGTAGTTTTTATTCTGAGGATCAGTGTTTTGAGTGATCTGTGATTTTAACATATGTATATGTATATATATATATATGTGTGTGTGTACACATACATGTATGTATATATTCGTGTAAGTATATGTATGTGTATGTGTATATATGTGTATGTATATGTGTCTGAATATGTGTATGTATGCATGCATATGTATGTGTATGGGTGTATATGTATATCTGTATATATATGTGTGTGTATATGTCTATGCAAGTTTATATGTATATATGTGTGAGTGTATGTTTATGTATTGTGTATGTGTGTGTATAAACATATGTATGCAAATGTATGTGTGTATGGGTATGTATGTGTGTGTGTGTGTGTGTGTGTGTGTGTGTGTGCACACATATTTGTGTATATCATCATCTTTTGGCGAATTTCCCCCCCAAATCTCTTTCCATTTACTATTAATATCTCAAAGAATACTCTTTATTTCTTAAATTATTTTTACATTCTTTGGAATGATGTCTCCACTTGTTTGCCTATATCTTTTTTCTCAATGTGAACATCTCAGAAGCCTCTTCCTTGCTAGTATCTTCTAATCTAGGTAGCTTCATAGCCTTTCTGTGCTTTGTGTAAGTTTGATTCTCCTAGGACCTTGCTATTTCAAAGGATGACTACAAATCTCGTGTCTGTGGCCATGTGTGTCTGCCCCAGTCCTTCCCAAATGCTTTGTTCAGCTTCTTAAGAGAGTGTCTGCCTGGAGTCCACACCATTCCTCAGCATATCAGAGTGCTGCGCCAGTTTCTAATTCCTCACCATAGCGCACTACTCTATCTCTAGGGAAAGATCAGCGCTCCGGCCTCCCCAAGGCTCAGTCTCCTGCTCCCACTGAGAATCCTCTGAGCCTTTGCTCAGGTTGGGCCTCAGTACGACTCTGTTGATTTCTGTTTTTCAGAATTTCAGAAGCTTATCCTGATTCATGAAAGCAGATCCCATTGTTAGTGATGTCCTCTTGGGTTGACTTTTTTTTGTGTAACTTCTTGTTATTTCATCAGGATCCTTTCTGAGAATGTAGGAGGTAAAGCTGTGTACCGATATCTGTGTATCTGCAGAAGTTCCCGCTGAGTGTAGACACATTCATGATTGTCTCAGGGAACAACTCTAAGAATGCTGCATTTCCCACAGGATTTTCCTTCTTCCTTCAGATCAGAGTACCACCACAGCATAGGACCACTGGAGGGAATAAATTTTCAAGGAAAAATGAGCTGTTTTGTTTTGGAAACCTGAGCATTTACAGAGTCAATGAAATAATACGATGAACGTCACTATGACTGCCACCTTGTTTCAACACACATCTCCAGCACAATCTGTTTCCTCTTCTCTTGGGCTTAGACGGTCCTTTTACTGAATTACTCTGAAGAAAATCTGAGCATTATGTTGAAAGGAAAGATTGTGACATGGGGATAGATTTTTTTTTTAAAACGCCGGATTATTAGGCACTTTTTGCCTCTCTTGTTTCCTGTGAGGTTCCTCCCATTGGCTAGGTAGGTACCAACAATAGTGCAGACAGCTAAGAGTAGATTCTGACCCTCCCCCAATTCTTATTTATGGTTTTTCTGTAGGGATAAACTATTCAATCAATATAATTAATAATAAGTAGTTAGTAGAATATATTGTCTTAAAGATATAAGCTGCTTCTTATCCTCTCACCGCTTGACTATTATTTGATGCTCTTATTTTTCTTCTAAAAGCTTCTGGTACTGGTTTCAGGAGTGGGCAGAAAGAGGCAGGCGTCTATGTGCCCAGTGCTGGCTAGCAACTCCTTAAGCAAAGGGTCTAGGAATTCCTATGAAATACAAGTGTAGCTCTTATAAAATTTTTATGAAGGTAACTGGCATCCAATACCTTTCTTTTTAGGTCAAGAGGAAAAAAAAGACATCTACACACACACACACACACATGCACATGCACAAGCACACACACATACACACACATTCACACATGCATGCCTACATGTGATTCCAGTGTTGTATACACTGTCACCTGTGTCTCAATGTTATCAGATTTTATACAGTTTCAGCTATTATGTTTGTCGTAGCAATTCTTACGTAGCATTCTTTACAGCTCACATTCAGTATTCAAGTTATAGACTTTTAATTAGCGATAGAATCATCCACAATATATAATCTAGAACGCACCCTCAGATGTTGATTTTCATGGGTTATTTGACATGTTTAAGAAGTGTGCTGGATAATTTTATGTCAACTTGACACAAGCAAAAGTCATCTGAAAGGAGGAGAACACATTTAAAAGTGTTTCCCAAAAATTAGGCTGTAGGCAAGCTTGTAGGTCATTTTCTTAATTAGTGATTGATTGGGGGGAGGGTCCAACCCATTGTGGGTGGTGCCATCCCTGGGCTGGTGCTCTTGGATTCTGTAGGAAAGCAGGCTGAGCAAGCCAGGGGGAGCAAGCAGTACCCCTCCATGGCCTCTGCATCATCTCCGGCTTCCAAGTTCCTGTCCTGTGTGAGTTCTTGTCCTGACTTTCTTTGATGATGAGCAGAGCTGGGGAAGCATAAGCCAAATAGACCCTTTCTTCTCTTGACTTCCTTTTTGGCAGTGCTGTATCATCACAGGGATGGAATCCCTAACGAAGACAAGTAGATATGTCAGAATTGAGAATTTGCTCCTGTGGACGAGGTAGTCACCAGCAATGGTACAGACAGCTAAAAGTAGATTCTGCCTCCACTGCCCAGTCCTCACCTATGCTTTCTATGCAGGGGTGAGCCATTCAAGTAGCATCACCGCCTGCTCCTGGCTTCACAGGTCACTGGTGGGGTTGTTGATGTTGGCTATGAACTTCCCTCATCATATATCATGTGCTTACTTCCCCTACCCCTCACTCATGTCTATTTTAACATTTGTACCCACTGCTACAGGTCTTCTCCCATGTAAGTAGGACTAATGTACGTGGGCCCTCCCTGTGTCGTTTCTTTGCTTGTTTTCTCCTCAGCTCTCTCTGCAACTAAGTTTCTCAAAGCTCCGCTTGACAGTCACAGTTCTGACCATGACACCCCCTTCTCCTGCCCCCCATGATTCCTTGTCATATATGAAAGGAGTCTGGATGCCTTTGTCTGGCACTTCAGCCTCCCCACCGTGTACCTTCACTCTTTCTAGGTCACATCTCACTTTCCCTCATTGGTTTTTATTTGTCATGTATCATTTCCCTTGAGAATAAACCCCATCATTTCTGATACACCAACTATTGAATGCTTTTTTTTCCCTTGCTACCTTAGTTTGACTATCTTTTCTCTTTTGCCTCTTTGGAACAGCTCCATTCTCTCTCTTAAAAAAAATCTTTATTTGACTTCCGAGTTTTCCTGATTTTGACCTTTGGGGCTCCCTGGGCTTCATTCGTACATGCCCGGAGTATTTACTTTATTCTGCCTTATATCATAGTTATTTAGGCATTGCTTTGGCTTTCTGTCAGAAGATGTAAAATCCTGACGAATGGGAAGCAGCTCTCGTGTTTTCAGAGGCAGTCTTCTCACATTTTTGTGTCTTCCCCAATGTGATACCCACTAAGGATGGTTGAATCACTCACGCTTGGTGTTCGCTTGTAAATGAGAAGTTGAGATCTATAAATATTTCACTCCTTTCTTCTGCACCTACTCTCCAAGCCCCAGATATGTGCTTTATAATGCCAATCATTGGCCGGCCATCGCGCTTCACTCTTCTTTCTGTACATGATGTATTTATGATGTGTGAGGCTCATGACTAGCACTGAGACTTACTGACCCAACACGATGTGTTTTTAGACTCAAATTCCTATAATTGACCCATGGGTTTCTGTTCACTCATTATTAATCTGGATAGGTACACTATGTGGAAATCTAGCTTTGGCTATAAGACGTATACTACAACTTCTGAATTTCTTTGCTTAATTTGGAATCATATTAGTTTTTTTACATTGTAAAATTAAGGAGCTAGCTCTGCACATTGCTGGCATGCTAAGCAAATCTCTTAACCTCTCTCTCTGACTCTTGCCTTCCTCATCTACGAAGTGGGGATAATTATTTTTTGCATATTTTATAATTATTAGATAATTATCTAATTTACAGGTTTGGTGTGAGTGTTAAATGGCTTACTATAAATAAATTAACGAAAACAGTGTGGATATGCTGGATGCAAGCTGACCATTAGTGTTCACTAAGTACTGTCAAAGGGAAGCCAGGGGAATAGAGCTTATTTGGGATTTACTTAGCCCTGAGCAAGGACTCAATACTCCATGGTAAGTTAGGGCAGAAACTACCATGATTATAATAGTTGGAGCCTTTCGACCTTTAATAGTTTCAACTTGTAATACGTGCTAGGAGATTCTTGTAATTGGGCCTGTGTTTTTATTTCTGGCCCCTGTGCTGCATTTCTGTTACTTTTAAAGGTTTTACTTTCTTTTCAGGCTTTCATACATGTTCTTCTGCATACAACATTTATCCAACTTTTTATTTTTTCTTTTTTTTTTGAAAGTAATTTTATTAAATTATAAAGAGTTTCCATTTACGCCCCTCCTCCCAATGCCCTCCCACTCCCCCCCTCCCTCTTCTCCTCCCTCTTTGTCCCCAAGGGCAGTCAGGGTCTCCTGCCCTGTGGGAAGTCCAAGTTCCTCCCCCCTCCCTCCAGGTCCAGGAAGGTGAGCATCCAAACAGACTGGATCCCAAAAATCCAGTATATGCAGAGGAAACCAGTCCCAGTGTCATTGTCAATGGCTTCTCAGTAAGACTGCAGGCCAGCCACATTCAGAAAATCCGGCCACATTCAGAGAATCTGGTTGGATCACATGCTCGTTCAGTCACGGTCCATCTGGCCTTGGTAAACTCTCATTAGATCCGACCCCTTGTATCAGTGGGTGATAGTATCCCTCGCAGTCCTTCGTCATTTTCTTCCTTCCATTTGGATCTTGGGGGGCTCAGTTCCGTGCTCCAACGCGGGCCTCCATCTGTATCGTCATCCAACGCCAGATGAGGGATCTATGGTGATAAGCAAAATATTCATCAGTATGGTCACGGGCCAAGGCCGGTTCAGGCACCCCCTCCTCTGTCCAGAGAACAATCTGGGGGATCTCTCCTTGGACCTGGGATCCCATATATAATCAAGTTTCCTGTAAACTCTAATATGACTCCCTTAGTTGAAATATATTCTTCCCTGATCCCACATTCATTCTTCCTCCCTTCCCCCCATCCCGGTCAACAGAGCTTTCTCCATTCCTCCCCTACTCCCTTCTCTCTAACCCTCTCCCCTTCCAACAACCCTCCCACCACCCCCCATGCACCCAAGGTTACCTGGGACTCTTGACTATTTCCTACCTCCTGGCGGATAGCTAAAAATTCTTCATCAGGTTCGTCTTCTTATTTAGCTTCTCTAGGATCACGAATAATAGGCTCAAAGACCTTTAACTATGGTTAGAATCCACTTATGAGTGAATACATACCATATTCCTCTTTTTGGGTCTGGCTTACCTCACTCAGTAAAGCGTTTTCTATGTCCATCCATTTGCATGCAAAATTCAAGATGTCATTATTTTTTACCGCTGAGTAAAACTCTAATGTGTATATGTTCCACACCTTCTTTAACCATTCTTCTATTGAGGGGCACCTAGGCTGTTTCCAGGTTCTGGCTATTACAAATAGTGCTGCTATGAACATAGTTGAACAAATGCTTCTGTAGTATGTTTGGGCATCTCTAGGGTATATTCCCAAGAGAGGAATTGCTGGGTCCTGAGGGAGGTTGACTCCCAGTTTCCTGAGAAACCGCCACACTGATTTCCAAAGTGGCTGCACAAGTTTGCATTCCCACCAACAATGGATGAGTGTTCCCCTCATTCCACATCCTCTCCAGCATAGGCTATCATTGGTGTTTTTAACTTTAGCTATTCTGACAGGTGTAAGATGGTATCTCAAAGTGGTTTTGATTTGCATTTCCCTGATCGCTAAGGAGGTTGAGCATGACCTTAAGTGTCTTCTGGCCATTCGAAGTTCATCTGTTGTGAATTCTCTGTTCAGATCCGTACCCCATTTTTTAATTGGGTTAATTAGAGTTTTAGTGTCTAGTTTCTTGAGTTCTTTGTATATTCTGGAGATCAGACCTTTGTCTGATGAGGGGTTGGTGAAGATCTTCTCCCAGTCAGAAGGCAGCCTTTTTGTCTTACTGACAGTGTCCTTTGCTTTACAGAAGCTTCTCAGTTTCAGCAGGTCCCATTTATTCATTGTTTCTCTTATTGTCTGTGCTACTGGGGTCCTACTTAGGAAGTGGACTCCTGTGCCTATATCTTGTAGACTACTTCCCACTTTCTCTTCTATCAGGTTCAAAGTGGACAGATTGATGTTGATGTCTTTAATCCATTTGGACTTGAGTTTTGTGCATGGTGATAGATATGGATCTATTTTCATTCTTCTACAGGTTGACATCCAGTTATGCCAGCACCATTTGTTAAAAACGCTTTCCTTCTTCCATTGTATACCTTAAGCTCTCTTGTCAAAAATTAGGTGTTCATAGGTTTGAGGGTTAGTATCTGGGTCTTCTATTCGATTCCATAGGTCGACTTCTCTGTTCTTATGCCAATACCAAGCTGTTTTCAATACTGTAGCTCTGTAATAGAGTTTGAAGTCAGGGATAGTAATGCCTCCAGAAGTTCCTTTATTGTATAAGATTGTTTTGGCTATCCTGGGTTTTTTGTTTTTCCATATAAACTTGATTATTGCTCTCTCAAGGTCTGTGAAGAAGTTTGATGGGATTTTGATGGGGATTGCATTGAATCTATAGATTGCTTTTGGTAGAATTGCCATTTTTACTATGTTGATTCTCCCAATCCAAGAGCAGGGGAGGTCTTTCCATTTTCTGGTATCCTCCTCAATTTCTCTTTTCAAAGGCTTAAAGTTCTTGTCAAATAGGTCTTTCATATCCTTGGTTAGAGTAACCCCAAGATATTTTATGGTGTTTGTGGCTATCGTGAAAGGTGATGTTTCTCTGATTTCCCTCTCCATTTCTTTATCCTTTGTGTATAGGAGTGCCACTGATTTTTTGGAGTTGATCTTGTATCCTGCCACGTTACTAAAGGTGCTTATCAGCTGTAGGAGTTCTTTGGTAGAGTTTTTGGGGTCGCTTATGTACACTATCATATCGTCAGCAAATAACGAAAGTTTAACTTCATCCTTTCCAATTCGAATCCCCTTGACCCCCTTATGTTGTCTTATTGCTATTGCTAGAACTTCAAGCACTATATTGAAGAGGTATGGAGAGAGTGGACAGCCTTGCCGTGTTCCTGATTTTAGTGGAAAGGCTTTGAGTTTCTCTCCATTCAATTTGATGTTAGCTGTCGGCTTGCTGTATATTGCTTTTATTATATTTAGGTATGATCCTTGTATCCCCAGTCTCTCCAACACCTTTATCATAAATGGGTGTTGAATTTTGTCAAACGCTTTTTCAGCATCCAATGAAATGATCATATGATTTTTTTCTTTCAGTTTATTTATATGATGGATTACATTGATAGATTTGCGTATGTTGAACCATCCCTGCATCTCTGGGATGAAGCCTACTTGATCATAATGGATGATTTTTCTAATGTGTTCTTGGATTCGGTTTGCCAGTATTTTATTGAGAATTTTCGCATCGATGTTCATGAGTGAGATTGGCCTGTAATTCTCTTTCTTGGTTGTGTCTTTGTGTGGTTTTGGTATTAGGGTAACTGTAGCTTCATAAAAGGAGTTTGGCAGTGACTTTTCTTTTTCTATATTGTGGAATACATTAAGGAGTATAGGTATTAGCTCTTCCTGGAAGTTCTGGTAGAATTCTGCATTGAAACCATCTGGTCCTGGGCTTTTTTGGTAGGAAGATTTTTGATAACAGCTTCTAGTTCTTCACGACTAACAGGTCTATTTAGATTGTTCACCTGGTCTTGGTTCAACTTTGGTATATGGTACTTATCTAAAAAAATGTCCATTTCTTTTACATTTTCCAACTTTGTGGCATATAAACTTTCGTAGTAAGATCTAATGATTCTCTGAATTTCCTCTGTGTCTGTGGTTATGTCCCCCTTTTCATTTCTGATCCTATTAATTTGCAAGTTCTCTCTCTGCCGTTTGATTAGTTTGGATAGGGGTTTGTCAATCTTGTTAATTTTCTCCAAGAACCAGCTTTTTGCTTCATTGATTCTTTGAATTGTTTTCTGTGTTTCTATTTTGTTGATTTCAGCCCTCAGTTTGATTATTTCCAGTCTTCTACTCCTCTTGGGTAAATCAGCTTCTTTTTTTTCTAGAGCTTTCAAGTGTGTTGTTAAGTCTCCAATGTGTGCTTTCTCTGTTTTCTTTAGGTGGGCACTTAGTGCTATGAACTTTCCTCTTAGCACTGCTTTCATTGTGTCCCATAGGTTTGAATACGTTGTGTCTTTGTTTTCATTATATTCAAGGAAGACTTTAATTTCTTTCTTTATTTCTTCCTTGACCCAGGGGTGATTTAGTAGTTGACTGTTCAACTTCCATGAGTTTGTTGGCTTCATGGGGGTACCATTGTTGTTGAATTCTAATTTTAATCCATGGTGATCTGACAAGACACAGGTGGTCACTAATATTTTTTTGTATCTGTGGAAGTTTGCTTTGTTACCAAGTATGTGGTCAATTTTCGAGAAGGTTCCATGAGCTGCAGAGAAGAAGGTATACTCTTTCCTATTTGGGTGGAGTGTTCTATAGATGTCTGTTAAGTCCATTTGATTCAGTACCTCCAGTAAATCTCTTATTTCTCTGTTAGGTTTCTGTCTGTTTGACCTGTCCATTGGTGAGAGAGGAGTGTTGAAGTCTCCTACTATTAGTGTGTGTGGTTTGATGACTGCCTTGAGTTCTAGAAGAGTTTCTTTTACATATATGGGTGCCTTTATATTAGGGGCATAGATATTCAAGATTGAGACTTCTTCCTGATGAATTGTTCCTGTTATGAGTATGAAATGTCCATCTCCATCTCTTCTGATTGATTTTAGTTTGAAGTCGATTTTGTTAGATATTAGAATGGCCACACCCGCTTGTTTCTTAGGTCCATTTGCTTGGAAAACCTTTTCCCAACCCTTTACTCTGAGTAGGTGTCTGTCTTTGTGGTTGAGGTGTGTTTCTTGTAGACAGCAGAATGTTGGATCCTGTTTTCGTATCCAATCTCTAAGTCTGTGCCTCTTTATAGGTGAGTTGAGACCATTGATATTAAGTGATATTAATGACCAGTGATCGATGACTCTGGTCATTTTTTTGGGTAGTAGCGTGTATGTGTTTTCCTTCTTTGAGTTGTGCTTGTGAAGGGTCGCTAGATGTCTGAGTTAATGTAGGCAGTGTTGGGAATGTTGGATTCCTTGGGTTGTGATTTTCCTTCTAGTATTCTCTGTAAGGCTGGATTAGTAGCTACGTATTGTTTAAATTTGTTTTTATCCTGGAATATTTTGTTTTCTCCGTTGATAGTGAACAATAGCTTGGCTGGGTAAAGTAGTCTGGGTTTGCATCCATTGTCTCTTAGTTTCTGCAGTACCTCTATCCAGGACCTTCTGGCTTTCATGGTTTCCATCGAGAAGTCTGGTGTAAGTCTGATAGGTTTACCTTTATAAGTTACTTGACCTTTTTCCTTTGCAGCTCTCAATATCCTTTCTTTAGTCTGAATGCTTTGTGTTTTGATTATTATATGACGAGGGGATGTTTTTTTCTGATCCAGTCTATTCGGTGTTCTGTATGCTTCTTGAACCTTCATAGGAATATCGTTCTTTAGGATGGGAAAGTTTTCTTCTATAATTTTGTTGAGTATATTTTCTGGATCTTTGAAATGCAATTCTTCTCCTTCTTCTACTCCTATTATTCTTAGATTTGGTTTTTTTATTGTGTCCCACAGTTCCTGAATGTTTTGTGATGAGAATTTGTTGGATTTGCTGTTTTCTTTGGACAGAGTGTTTAATTTCTCTATGGTGTCCTCAGAGTCTGAGATTCTCTCTTCTATCTCTTGTATTCTATTGGTTAAGCTTGTTTCTGAAGTCTCTGTTCGTTTACCCAGATTTTCCATAGCCAGCCGGCCCTCGGTTTGTGATTTCTTCATTGACTCCATTTCAGTTTTCAAATCTTGAACTGTTTCTATTACCTGTTTGATTATTTTTTCTTGGTTTCCCAGAATTTCATTTACGGATTTACTCATTTCTTCAAACTTTTTGGTATATTTCTCTTCCATTTCTTTACTCATTTCCTCAATTTTTTTGTTATACTTATCTTCCATTTCTTTACGGCAGATTTTCACCTCCTGTTTAAGTTCCTCTATTATTTTCATAAAGAAGCGCTTAGAGTCGATTTCTTCTATTTCTTCTGGAGTAGGGTGTTCAATTCTTCTAGTTTCGAGCTCCCTGGATTCTGGCGATGTCATGTTGCCTTTCAGGTTGTTGGAGGAATTCTTGCATTGGCGCCTGCCCATCTCCCCCACTCTGGATGAAACTCCTCAGCACTTTCTGGATAGAACTCCTCAGCACTCTCTGGGTAGGACTTCACAGCACTCTCTGGATAGAGCTCCTCAGCCCTCTCTGGGAAGAACTGCTCAGCAGGGCAACAGGGCTAGCTGGTCTTCCCAGGACTCAGGAGACAAAGGGCCCACAGCAGTGGGGGGAGGGGAGGGGTCCCTTGGAACACTGAAGACCCTGCCGCAGAAGCTGAGGGGGGAAGGGCTGTCCTCCCTTCCCGGAGAGGCAGGCAGGCTGCCCAGGCTAGCACCCACTCACCTCTCTGGGAAGAACTTTCTTGACTATCTTTCATGATAGCCACTTATTTTTAATTTTTTAATTAAATTATTTTTCATAAAATTGATCTTAATAATATTCTCATTTAAGAATTTGAAAATTAAATTACTTTTCATAAGATTTTTTTTGATAATATTCTTTTCCTTCTCCCAACTCCTCTCAGATTCTCCGCATTTTCCTACCAAATTCTCATCATCCCGTATGTTTTGTTGGTTTGTTCTTATTCTGACTGGGGTAAAATGAAATCTCATCCTTACCTGATGGTGAAGGATGTTGAACATTTTGGAAGTGTTTTGTAGCCATTTTTGTTTCAGCTTTTGTGAATTCTCTGTTCAGTGCTACATCAAATTTTAAAATTTAGCTATTTTTTTCTGATGTTCACGGTTTTCTTTTTTGTTCTTCATTTATTCTAGATACTAGCCCTTTATCAAATGAAAAGTTGGTGAGTGTATTTTTCCCATTCTGTAGGCTGACACTTTGCTTGAATTATGATATCCTTTCCTGTACTGAAGCCTTTTAGCTTTCTGAAGTCCCATGTATTAATTGTTTGTATTGCTGCTTGTGCCTAGTTCAGAAACTCCTTTCCTGTGTCAATGAGTTCAAGCCTAGTTCTATTTTCTCTTCTGTCAGCTTCAGGGTATAATGTGATCTTTGACCCCTTTGGAGTTGAATTTTTTACAGGGTGATAGATATGGATCTATTTTCAGTCTTCTATGTGCAGATATCTACTTTTGCCAACATTTATTTGAAGATGGTGTATTTTCTAGAGAGTTTATTTTTGGCTTCTTTGTAAAAATATCAGGTGTTTGTAGGTGTGTGACATTATCTGGATCTTCTTTTCTAGTCCATTGATAAACATGTCTGTTTTTATGCAATACATGCTGTCTTTATTACTCGGCTCTGTAATACAACTTGAAATCTGGGATGGTGATACCTCCAACACTTCTTTTATTGTTTAGGATTATTTTAGCTATCCTGTTTTTTTTTTATGTGTTCATATGAAGTTGGAGATTGTTTTTCAATTTCTGTAAAGAATTGTGTTGGAAATTTGATGAGGATTTTGTTAAATCTGACATTTGTTTTTGGCAGGATAGCCTTTTTTATATCATTAGTATTACTAATCCATAAGCATGGGAGAATTTTATTTTATTCAATGTCTTCAAGTCTTATCATAGACTTTCTGTTGCTTAATTAGAGTTATCCCAAGATGTATTTTTGAGACTATTGTGAAGGATATTGTTTCTCTGATTTCCTTCTCATTACGGTTTTCACTTACATTCTGAAGAACTACTATTAATTTTTTTTTGTGTGTTAATTTTGTAGTTTGCTACTTTCTTGAAGGTGTTTGTTAGCTGTAAAAGTTTCCTGATAGAGTCCTTAGGGTCTTTTATGCATAAAATTATATCTTGGCACTAAGAATACTTTGACTTCTTCCTTTCCTATTTGAATGCCCTTGATTTCCTTAAGTTGCCTTATTGCTCTAGCAAAGATTTCAAATACTCTATTGAATATGTATGAGGAGAGTGGACATCCTTGTCTTATTTCTGATTTTAGGTGAAACGCTTTAGGTATTCTTAGGAAGTTATTGACTGTGGGCTTGCTGTGAATTTGGCTTTATTATGTGAAGGTATGCTTCTTGTCCACCTGATCTAAGACTTCTGTCATGAAAGGATGTTGGATTTTTTTCAAAGGCCTTTTCTGCATCTAATGAGATGGTCATGCGGTTTTTGTCTTTCAGTCTGTTTATTGATGGATAAATGGATACATTTATCAATTTATGTATGTTGAACTTTCCCTGGAATAAAGCTTACTTGATCTCAGTGGATAATCTTTTTTATCTGTTTTTTTTTATTTGGTTTGCAAGCATTTATTGAGAATTTTTTGCAACTGTGGTCATAAGGGAAATTGGTCTGCACTTTTCTTTTTCTGTTGTGTCTTTGTGTGGTTTAGCTACCAAGATAATAATGGCTCCATAAAAATAATTAGAAAAATGTCCCTTCAATTTCTGTTTTGTAGCATAAATTTTAGAAATATTGAAATGAGTCTCTGATGGAATTTTATGCTGAATTCATATGACCCTATACTTTTCTTGAGGAGGTAGCTTTTCCATTACTGCATATATTTTACTAGGGGGTATGATGTCTATCTAAATTGTGTGTTTCATCTTTATTTAATTTCTAATAGGTGGTACATATAAAGAAATTGATGCTTTTTTAAACAAAGGTTTTCCAGTTTTGTGGAATACAGATTTCTAAAGTATGTCATTGTGATCCTTTGAATTTCCTTGGTGTTTGTAATGTCTTCCTTTTCATCTCCAATTTTATTAACTTGGACCTTCTCTGTCTTTCTTTAATTTGGCTAAAGGTTTATCAATCTTGTTGATTTCTCAAAGAACCAAGTCTTAATTTTTTGATTCTTTGTAATTTTTGTTTTGTTTGTTTTTATTTCATTGATTTTAACCCTGAGTTTGATATTTCTTCTCGGATACATTTTTGGTATTATTTTTCTAGTGCTCTCAATTTTATTATTGTGTTATTAATATGAGATTTCTTTGTGTTTTTTATTTTAATATAGACACTTAGTGCTGTGTGCCTGCCTCTTAGAACTGCATTTTCATTAGCATTAAATTCTAAAAAGTTCTTAATTTTCTTCTTCATTTCTGTCATGGTCCAATTTTCAATCAAGAGTGAGTTGTTCAGCTTCCATGAGTTTGCACACATTTACCATTTTTTATTGTTGTCGAGTTCCATGATAGTCAGATAGGATGCAGGGTGTTATTTCATTTAAAAAACTATTTTTGAGACTTCTTTGTGTCCCAATATGTGGCCAATTTTGGAAAATGGTCTGCGTGCTGCTGAGAATAAAGTATGTCTTTAGTGTTTGGATGCAGTGTCCTGTAGCTGTCTGTTAGGTCCATGTGATTTATGATTTACCATATGATTTAACTCCAGCAGGTCTTTGTTTAGTGTTTGTATTTGGTGCATAAGCATTTAGAATTATAATAAGCACTTGATTTTTTTTATAGAAATACATTCTATAATGGGCTTAATTTGAACTTAATTTCATATACTTGACCCTAATTATGTTTTCTGGCTTTTTAAATTGTTTTTATTGAACTATGTACTTTTCTCTACTCCCTTCCTCTCCTTCCTCTTCTACCCTCTCTCATGGTCCCCATGATCCCAATTTACTCAGGAGATCTTGCCTTTTTCTACTTTCCATGTAGATTAGATCTATGTTTGTCTCTCTTAGGGTCCTCATTGTGATCTATGTTCTCTGGTATTGTGAATTGTAGGCTTGTTTATCTTTACTTTATATTTACAAACCACTTATGAGTGAGAAACATATGATATTTGTCTTTCTGGGGCTGTGTTACTTCACTCAATGTGATGTTTTCTAGATTCATGCATTAGCCTGCAAATTTCAAGATGTCACTATTTTTCTGCTGTGTAGATTCATTGTGTAAATATACCACATTTTCCTTATCTATTCTTCTATTGTGGGGCATTTAGATTGTTTCAGGGTTCTGGCTATGATAAAGAATGCTGCTATGAACATAGTTGAGCACATGTCCTTGTGGTACGATTGAGAATCCTTTGGGTGTATACCCAAAAGTGGTATTGCTGAGTCTTGAGGTAGGTTGTTCCCTAATTTTCTGAGAAATTGCCATATTGATATCCAAAGTGGCTGTACCAGTTTGCACTTTCACCAGCAATGGAGGAATGTTCCCTTTACCCCATATCCTCTCCAGTATAAGCTGTCATCAGTGTTTTTGACCTTGGCCATTCTTATAGGTGTAAGATGGAATCTCAGAGTTGATTTGATTTGCATTTCTTTAATGGTTTAGTATTTTGAGCATTTCCTTAAGTGTCTTTCAGCCATTTTAGATTCCTCTGCTGAGAGTTCTCTGTTTAGGTATGTACCACAATTTTTTTATTGTATTATTTGTTCTCAATGACCATTTTTTTTTTTTGAGTTCTTTGTATATTTTGGAGATCAGTCCTCTGTCCAGTGTGGAGCTGGTGAAGATCTTTTCTAATTCTGTAAGCTGCCATTTTGTCTTGTTGACCGTGTCCTTTGCTTTACAGAAGTTTCTCAGTTTCAGGAGGTCCCATTTATTAATTGTTTCTCTCAGTGTCTGTGCTGCTGAGGTTATATTCAGAAGTGGTCTCCTGTGCCAATGTGTTCAAGTGTACTTCCCACTTTCTCTTCTATGAGGTTCAATGTGGTTGACTTTATATTCATGTCTTTGATCCATTTAGACTTGAGCTTTGTGCATAGTGATTGATACGGATCTATTTTCATTCTGCTACATGTTGATATCCAGTTATGCCAGCACCATTTGTTGAATATGCTTTTTTCCATTTTATATTTTTTGCTTCTTTGTCAAAAACCAGGTATTTGTAGATGCGTGGATTGATACCTTTGTCTTTGGTTTGGTTTGTCTATTGGTCTTCCTGTCTGTTTTTATGCCAATACCAGGCTGTTTTCAGTACTGTAGCTCTGTAGTAGAGTTTGAAGTCAGGGATTGTGATGCCTTTAGAAGTTCCTTTACTGTAGAGGATTGTTTTGGCTATCCTGTGTTTTTTACTATTTCATACAAAGTTGAAGATTGTTCTTTTGAGGTCTGTGAAGAATTTTGCTGGGCTTTTTGATGAGAATTGCATTGAATCTGTAGATCGCTTTTGGTAAGAGTGCCATTTTTACTATGTTAATTCTACCTACCTTAAATCATGGAATTTTTTGATGTCTTCTTCAGTTTCTTTCTGCAAAGATCTAAAGTTCTTGTTATTTGGGAGGTCTTGGTTCATAAAACAACATTTGTCTTCAAAAAGTCCACATGTTTTCTCATTTTCTGTGGAAATAAAAGAAGAACCTCTTTTCCAAAGCAATATATCCTTAGATCCAAATTTTGAAGACAAGATACATTTAAAGTATATATGTTGATTACTTAGCTCCTTCATAGTCAAAAATTCAAAGAAAACACAATAATATACATAATCCAGACTGTATATTTTTCCATCTTTACATGGCTTATTTTTCTTACTCTATTACTTTTTCTACAAGTTTACTCTGTCTCTTTAAAGACTTGTTTTATTTTTTAAAAACCATTTACTTCTTTTTATAACTCTTTATACTCTGTTTCTTCTCTCTTCCAAGCTTATGTACATTTATCCAACACTGTGACCCTTTTAGAGGTCTTTTCTATCTGGTTTTGTCTCTATTGCATATCTGTAATTCTTTTCTGACCAGAATCACTTTTTTAAAAGCTAAGCAGGCATGTTTAGGGCCAACTGGCCTCTGCCTGCTTGTTCTGCCCAGTTCAGCATGGTGGAGGCATGTTTAATGCCTCCGTGCACACTGCCCCAGTCCCAACTATGTAGTGGGTCTATGTCGAGCCATTAAGCAGTTTGTAACATGCTGCTCACAGACCCCATTTAAATGCTTATTCTCCTGAAAGAGACAGAGTTTGTGCTGGCAGCATGGCTCTAATCACACATCATGTGGTGATGTTTTATTTGTGTTCTAACAAATAAAACTTGCCTGAAAATCAGAGGGCAGAGCTAGTCACTAGTTAACTGTAGAGGTCTGGAGGTTTGTACAGTCAGACAGGAAGCCACATGGCTGGGCTGAGAGAGGAATATAAGGCAGAAGGAGACAGTATCTTAGCCTTTTTCAGCTGAGGTGTTAGTAAGGTAAGAGTTGCTTGTGGCTTATTCCTTTGTCTCTCTGATCTTTCAACATTTACTACAACATCTGGCTCCTAGTTTTTATTATTAAGACCAGTTAGAACTCATGTAACAGTGGTTCTCAACCTTCCTCATGCTGCAACCCTTTAATAAATTCTTCATGTCGTGGTGTCCCCAGACTATAAAATTATTTCATTGTTACTTTATAACTATAATTTTGCCTCTTTTATGGATTTTATGGTAAATATCTGTTATGCTGGATATCTGATGTGTGACCTATGTGGGGGGTCATTACCCACTGGTTGACAACCACTTTTCTATGGCCTTCTGTAGAGCTATATTGATAGAAACTGATTAAATGTGTTTTTATTGTGAAATGTTAATCTTTTCCATTTATTATTATTTATAGTTTTGTTGGATATAGTAATCCAGCTTTGAGTCTGTCGTCTCTGTGATCTTGTAGAATATTTGTCTGGCCCTATTTCTTTTAGAGTATCTATTATAAAGTCATGTGCTATTCTTATGGACCTACTTTTATATGTATTTTTATCTTGCAGAATTTAATATCCTTTCTTTGTTCTGTTCATTTAGTGTTTATTATGTGTTATGGAGAGTTTATTTTCTGGTCCTTTCTATTTGGTTTTCTGTATTCTATTGACATTTTCTTTTACATGTAGCTTGACAGGCATTTCTTTCTTTGGGTTGGGGAGATTTTCTTCCATGATTTTGTTAACAATATTTTCTTTGATTTTGACTTGGGTTTTTTTTCTCCCTCCTCTATACATATAGAGGTTTAATTGATTTAGCCTTTTCATAGTGTTCCAGATTTCTTGGATGTTTTATGTTTTTTTTTTTGATTTAACATTGTCTTTGGCTGAGCTTCCTTTTCTTCTTCCTTGTGTTCAAGACCTGAAATTCTCTCTTTCATGACTTTTAATCCATTGCTGAGGATTGCCTCTGAGATTTTTTTTTGTTTAACATCAAACTTTTTCATTTCCAATTTTATTTCAGTTTGGGTTTTCTTTAGTGAGTTTTTTCCTTTCTTAAATTCTGATTTCTTGAATTGTTTTTATTCAACTGTTTGTGTTCTCACTGTCTTCATCAAAACATTTATTCATATCATCTCTGGGGTCTTTGAACATATGCATAATTGATATTTTGAAAGTCTTGTCTTATACTTATGCTAAATTGCATATCTCAGGGTCAATAGGGTTGCCAGTTTCTGGAGGAAACCTATTATCTTAGTTGCTATATTTAAGCTTTTGCATTGGGAAATAGGATCTGGAGTTCTGATGTTTGAAGAAGTTTTTAGAGTAGATATCTGACCTTGTCATTGTTGGTTGTGTGTTTCACTCTTTGGTTGCTTTTCCCCAGTCTAGGTCCTAGACAGGTGAGGTGGCTGTGGTGTCCTTGAATCCTAGTCCAGTGTATTGCAAGTGGGCTCCCTGACAGAGAGCTGTTCTGCCTGTTGGCAGAGAGTCATAAAGGAATGAAAGGCTAGAATGAAAGGGTTAGCAGGGGGTAAGAGTCTGCATTAAGGGGACCCTGAGTTTGCATTAAGAGTCTGATTCCCAGGGGATGGAGGTGAGCTGGGAGGAGGAGCCCTTGTGCACACTTGCAGCAGTACCAAGGATAAGTACAGAGGACCTGAAGAACAGGAAGGACAGGAAGGACCTGAAGACCCAAAGGACAGGAAGAAGGATGAATGCCCCCAATCTGAGTCCCAGCCTACTTTGGCAGTCTTGGGTCCCTAGTAGATAGAGGTTCTGTAAGTCAGTGGAGTCACAAAGGACTGGAGGTGTGTTAGAAGGGAATATTGAAAGGGGCCCCCAGGAAAAGCTAGGGTGACCCTGGGTTCACACTAAGAGGCCAAGTTCCCAGGGTAGTGGGATGGGCTCTGGTAGAAACTTCTTTATTCCTCTAATTATATGCACTTTCTATAAATTGCTGTAATCAAGAAAGATTTAAAAACATTTAATAGTAAAGCACGAGCATCAGGCATAGTATCTTACAGCAGTTATAGCAGTGACATCCGGGGATCTGCGGTCTTCTCCCTCTACTTTCTTGGCTGTAACAAACTCTTCCTGTCCACCCAGAGAGGGCAAGGGTGCTAGGGAAATCTGGAGTAGTCCCCTGGAAGTCAGAACAGTAGCTACCTACAAGGTAGTCTGGGCTTAATGTATTCACAATTTGGCTCTATGGCAGTGTTTAATCTTCAAAGATCTGTCTGGATTATGATTCATCATGCTGTCTTGAGTAAAGCACCTATAATTCTGGTGGTCTATTTCGTTACATGTATTTTCTGCCAAACTTCAAGTCCCTAACAATACATTTGGTTCCCCATGCCCTTAAGATGTCTCTGGAGCTTCCCTGGGCTTATTTTCCGTCTTGTCTTTCTACCTATGCAATACTCTCCTGCTCTGTCTAAATAGTGCTCCCTCAACACAAATCTTCTCCCTTCCTTTCCTTTCCCATACCTCTCTATTCTCCACCCATCCGGCCTCGTGTGTTTAAAACTACCGTCCCAATCAAAATTGATGAAGATGCATATATTATGAGGACATTGAGCCTTCATTCAAATAACGCCACACTTGAAATTGTCAGGCTATGTCGCTTTTGCTGGAAGGGAAATGTGGAGGACAAAGTGGCTATTTTGTTACTTCTCTAGTGACACTTGTAAAACCTTTCTACAGCATTGCCTCTGCTTCCGTGGTAATGTCAAACAATCTGTGGCCTACTGTGATTAGATGCGGAAGACAAAAACTTCCATCATCATTATCAGTTCTCATACCTCTGACTGCAGTAAGACAGTGACCTTTTCAGGTGTTAAAATGGGACATTAGCCAAAGTGAGAAGAGAACAGGAGAGAAAAGGTCAGCTGAAACCAACAACATTTTACTGAGAAGTTCCCTAGATAAGTGGAGATAGTCGCAGTAAGAGCGCACCCGCCTCCAGCCTACCACGGGCTCTGAATTTTAGCCGGTTGTGGTGAAAGAACAAATAATAGCGTATTAATATTATTGCTGACCCCAGCTACAGACAGTGCTATATTTGGCTTGCATTCATTCATGTGAATGAATGGAAACAAATAATGTTTCCTTTGTTTTTAATGGATCCTAGCCCAAACTGGGCAACCCAGTTGATTTATTGTGTAACACTGTATTAAAAACCACTGTCAAGAGTGAAGGGCAAACAAAAACATGTTTCCTTTGCATTTAGGTTCTGATGAACACACTATACCTTAAGGCTCCATTTTGCCAGGCACAATTATATCCAAAGAATTTGGTTTGGGTTTTTAAACAGTGGTGTCAAATACAAGTCAAAGGAATTTATTTTCTTTTGTTTTCTAGAATTCTTCCATTTTGAGAATTTCTAATTAATCTTTTTCCCCTCCTAACTAAGGGACTGAGGGCACATTTCTCAAAACCATGATTTATAGTTTTGTAATTTAACATTTCTTAGGAGGAACAAAGCTTTAGGCAAAACACTACCAACTCTTAAGAAATCTTTATTTGCTTTTATATTAGGAAACAGGCTTAGAATCTAAAGATTGTAGAATCTGACACGTTATTATGTTCATAATAGTTAACTATAATACAGGATTTACCAATCCAAAAAAAAAGTACAACTGTAGTCAGGCTAGTTGAAATTCATTTAACTCCTATGGGCTTTGGCTAGATGCTACATCTAGAGTGGGATCGGCTATCTATTAACCATGAGAATTTATTTTAAAAAGCCCAAGACAAGCAGGTGTTGCACATGTTCCTTCTTTTAATGAGCTCCTATGTTTTCTGGGCTTTGCAGGCAGATATTCACAGAAGACAAGGGCCATGCAGCACCATTCTTTCCTTCCTAACCTGTGGCATCCTCTTGACAGTTCCAACCATCAAGTCCTCTGCTGTTCACCCTGAGCCTTCCTTACCCCTTAGTCTCGAGAGAAGGACGTGGCTTTGTTGTTTGGTGGTTAATTCGGAATATGTTCTTCTGAAAGCAATTAAACTTGGGGAAAATGTATTGAAACATTTTGAAAACGAAGCAGCGCTTTCCAACTGTTTTCCCCAACACTAGCATCTTCGTCACTTTTGCATCATATTGACAGAGTGCCTGGCCTGAATACCCCAAGGGAGGAATGATCAGTTCTGGCTCACGTGGGTGGCTAGCTCTATTACTTTGGGCCTGAGGTGAGGCTGAATGTCATGGGGTGGGAGTCTATTCTGTACACTGTACAGGACAGGAAGTTGTTCACCCCAGGACAAGCAGGAAACAAACAGAAATGACATTTGCCCAAGGACCCTTCTCTACTGACTTCCCCCAGCTTGCTTCAACCTCCTAATCATTCTAGAACCACCCACGGCACCACCAGCTTGAACTGAGTCCCCAGCACATGAGCCTTTTGGAAAGATGCACCACCCCCTTACCAACTAGACTCATCATATTGTTTGGCAATCAGTGATTGTCATCGGTATGATTTTTAAATGCTGTAATCAGTGCAATTTTGTGTGTCCCATGCACCGGTGTCCATAAACTGTTTCCTGCCCTTAATGTGATATGTGGAAAAGTGAAATAAAATTAGAGTCTTTTGAGAAACAATTTGTCACAATTTTACGTTTGTTAAACCTAATATTAAAAATGGAATTTTATATTGTATATGCATTTGATGTTTTTATTTTGCTTTTCACAGTAAATCAATGTTATTATATTTTACTAGAATGCTATTCTTTTGTGAATTGGGGAGAAAAATCCAGAAGTATCCTTTATCACTGAGAAATATTGATGGGTATGATTATTATCTAGACAATTACAATACATGATATGTAATAAGCTAGATTCTGAGAAGCCACATGGTGAGGATACACTTTTATCTAGAATTTGCCAGTATGCACTACAGATTTACTATCTTCCAGTTCTTCTCTTGCTGTTGGAAGAGAGGCCATTTTATGTTTCAAAAATTTTTCATTATTATTTTTGCTTTTATATTAGATCTATTAATATCGCATGTAATGGATGCTTTATTAAATATATTTAAGGAAACAGTAAACTGTGTGGAGCAAATTTGATAAAATATATTTTTTAAGAGAACGATAATGTATTTTTGTGTTTAAAAACCTATTCAAAATAAAGGGCTTGGTGATAGAGCTTGTGCCTAGCATGTAGGAGCACCCTGGGTTCAACTTAAAGTTTCACAAACAAAACATGCCTCAGACAAAAGAATAAAACCAATCAAGCAAGCATCTTCCTCCTTACAAACCCCCAAAGATTTGTGAATGTTTACCCCACACATGCATCCTGCTATATTGTATGTTCAGAAACGTATGCTTTCACTACTTAACTATGATGTAAACAGTAAAAACATAAACTCATGGAGACACTCTAGAGCGCTGGCCGACAGACAGAGGAGACCACCTGAGGACAGGTGAAGGAACAAGAAATAAAAGTGAGAAGGGGAGGAAGATTCCAACTTGAGCGTGCGTGCGTATGTGCTGCTGTTGCTGTTATTTCCATATAAAAAGCAGGGCCCTGTGTAGGAGCCATTGATCTTGTTGTGAATTCCCATCATGTTCAGGACTGTTTTCGGCTGTCCACAATTGAGTGTTATTTGAAAGACTTCAAAATAGGCTCTGGAGGATTGGTTTGCACACACAGGAGGCCCGGCCCGCTGATTCCCTGAATTAAATGCAACAGGAAATCCAAATTCTTGGGCTCCTAGTGATACTCGGGCTGCACTTTCTTCCTTGAATGACAAAATATTTGAACATTCTTAAATTGAAATGACAACAAAGAAACGGGCAGAAGGTAGCTAATTTCCTCAGGCCCTGAATTTAAAACGAGAGCTGCGCTGAAGTGGTACTGTACAGACTCTTCCTCAGGGCCATGGGGTATCATTCCTCGGGAAAGTTTTAGGTTCCTGAGTTTCCATATATTCGTGTGTGTGTGTGTGTGTGTGTGTGTGTGTGTGTGTCTGTGTGTGTGTGTGTGTGTGTCTGTGTGCGCACTTTTGTGCACATGTGGTCCATGTGCATGTGTGTGCAGAAGTGTGGAGGCCACAGGTAAGTATTGGGTGTAATTCTTCCTCAGGTACCTTTTACCGTGTATTGCGATGTGGGAGCCCACGTGTGACTCAGTTTCCATCCGGAGTCATTACTGATTTAAAGAAGTCATTTGAGTTCCAGATCGCCTGCTCGCTTTGCTCATTGAGGGCTGTGAGAAAGTTCTGATTAAGCCCATGGGAAGGAGCCTTTTTGCTCAAATGAAAGAACACACTATCTATTAAGCTTTGGGCTGGTGTATGCCAGCTGGAGGCACTCCTCCTTAGTGATTGGTAGCTGCTTGCCACCAGCTGAGTTCTTGTATTGAGATAATGCACCTGTCTGAGCCTCCTCCCAAGGACAGTGCAGGGAGGCGGCTGAGTGTACTGCCCCATGTTCTGCCATTTGCCTGTAATTAGTATATATCCTGGCTAAGATATAAACCCAGGGGTGTTTGGTATTTACCTTCAGTCCTCCTGGTGTATCCTATGTTTCTGTCTTCATTTCTATTAATCTGGCATTTCCTATAACCTCGCTGAACCCCAGGTACCCATTGCTGATTCCTGTCAGAGTGGGCTCTGACATTGAGACAGGAGTCCTCACGGCCCAGGAACTAGCCAAGTATGTTAAGCTTTCTAACCAGGGGTATTTTTTTGTCTCTACTTCTCCAGTCCTGAGATTACAGGTGTGTGGTACCATGCCCAGATTTTTATTACCAGGGACTGACCTCCTTTGCTTGCAAAGCAAATGTTTGTCATACAAGTCTATCTGCAAAGCCCTCATGTAGGCTGTGATTATTGAAAACTTGATCTTATTAGTGCTTCATAAATACGTTTTATTCCAGCCCCAACAGTCCCTGTGACTAAAATCAGACTAGCGAGGGGGCATAGCTGTGAAGAGAGCACAGGCTAAATGCTGGCTTCCTAGAGCCGAACTTTGGACTTGCCGCTACTGCCATGACTTTGACTAAATAACCTGGGAGTCTCCATCCTGTGGTGGGAGTGGAGGAGATAATACATTGCTTTCAGAGATGTAGTATAGAGTCGGGAACTAATGTTAGCTTTTGTAATTTACGTCTATAGGCACAATGGCAGGTAGACTATGTTTTCCAATTGACTTGATGATTTTGTGTTGCCCTGTGGGCAAGCTTCACAGGAAGCCAAATTATTAGGTTTTGGAAAAGAGTCACTTCTTTATTTATGCATTCTAGCATAGGCTATGGCCACATGATGCCTTTTGTCGGATCCGCGCTTGCAGCTGACTAACAGCTTCCCATAGCTCATGGGCCAGAGTTGCTGGCCCGAGAGAGAGTCTGCCTCTTCATGGTGACTGACTGCTAATGGAAGGTAATGTAGGACCGTGTGCTCTGATTTAAGAGTGTCACCTGAACGCCTTGGTCACAGAGATCATCTCGCTGCTGCACCACTCACTGCAAATATCCTCAGATGCAGGTTTATGAATGGAGCAGCAATGTCTGAGACTCCTATTGACAACCAGTCTTCACTTAAAGGAATAGGGTACTCAAGGTGTGGATTGGCAGAAATAAAACCACAATTTCAGAAATGACATGGATCTTACTGAGTACTCTTAAAATTCTCCAGTGGTCTATTGAATTGAAACCTTAATATTTATCCAAATTATCAAGTGTCTTCTTCATCAATTTGATCAACTTTCTGAACTAGGAACTTTAAAAAAGAGATCACAAGGGCATAGGACGCACGACAGAAGGCTAAGTCCTTCGTTCGCCCCTCAGGAAAAGAGTATCAGAATAATCACAAAAAACTTGATTCTCTTCCTACTGTCGTTCTCATCCGTGTCTCAGGCTGTTAACAAGTCCTTTAATGGTTCTTCTAACCATTGTTGAAAGGCAGCAACCAAGTCCTTTATTGTTAATGAATAACAAAGAACAAGCAGTTTGGGGATTGCTTTTGTTTTGTTATTATAAGTCAATGTTCATGATTGGTTGCAAGGTAGCATCAAAAAGTTGAGAGATTCGTTTGTGTCTGGGTGACGGTAGAAGCAATTATTAAGAAGGGTGGGTGTTCCAGCTCTTTATTATCCTCCACTTAATACAGCAGAGCAATTTTGTGCATCATTCACTTCCCCTGAATTTTAAGATCAGTATATAAAAATAAACTTTTAATTAGCAATCTAGTGAAGAAAATAGACTCATGTTTAGATATGACATTATAATTTTTCTCACTTCTGGGGCCTCTTAAAAATAATCTCCATCACTTCAACTTGGCAGTGAACCTCCAGCCTCACACTCAAAATTAACTTATAGTTTTCATTAAGTGAAGTCTAGCCGGTTTGAGTTGTCCCCCAATGTCAGAGCATAAGCGATGCCGCTTGCTCTGCATCCAAAACTCGTTCCCAAAGACAAGAAGTGGGCGTTCTGTACAATCACTTTCAGACCTTCCACAGCCTAAGTACAGTGTTCAATAACTTCATCAAATAAGGTATAAATTTTATGGTGCAAATGCCAGTCTTCACAGGTCGGTGAGCTTTTTCAAATGGTACACAGGCTGCCTATATCAAATTTGTACAAAAGAATTGATTTTGGTGGTTGGAATAAGGCCATTTCAGTCTTGCTGCAAGCTTTCCAGAAATAATGGTGCTATATTAGGAGATAAATTATATATAGATTACTGTTTTTAAGTATTATTCAGAATGTTAACAACTAATATAATAGGCTTTCTATTGCAATCCTAAATAGCAAGTGTCAACCTGATTTTTACAGTCCTCCAGCACCTCTCAGCAGTTGTGTGGCTTCTAGGGAGAGCTGTGCTGTCTGGCCTGCAGAAACATCATGTTTTATTCTCGTTCTTTGTCTTCATCCTTTTAGGTCTGCTGTGCCTCTGTTACAGGCGAGACCTTTGAAACCCGGCAAGTTGCACTGCTGAGAGGCAGGGGGAGACATGTGTGCCAAAGGGAGGTCGTTTCTATGTACTACTTTCGTGTGAGCTGTTACCCGGCAGAAAAAAATGGCCACTACATGATGCCCGTGCACCTAGCCTTCTGTTGTGCGTCCTACGCCCTTGTGATCTCTTGTCTGTGTATCGTGACTCAGAAAGGGAGATTTTTCTAATTTTTCGGCTTTGTCCTTCCAAGAGGTCACAATGGTTTTGTGTGGCACACACAGACAAGTCTTTTATTGTTAATATTATTATTATACATATTCTTTAATCATTTCAGACTTGTGTACAGTGCATCCTGGTTGCCCTCACAGCCCAACAGCCTTTCTCTTCCCTTACCCCCTCAATTTCTCCTCCTCTGTACAAGACCCCTTCTGATGTTTATGTCTTTTTGTTTTGTTTCGTGGACCATTGAGTTTAACCAAATCCATCTGTGTGACCATGGGTTCGGAATTATGCAACAGAAGCTGGTGGACTCACCAGTGGGTGAGAACTGAATACAATGATCCCAGCCCTCCAGAGTCTATCAGTAGCCAATTGTTCAGTGGGGGTGAAGTGGGACCTGTTGAGTTCATTCCCCATCCATGACTTGTTTTACCTTTGTCATTTTAAACTACTAGTGACCACCAAGGCCATAACTTGGGGGAATTCTCATGCCCCAGACAGTGGCAATTTGAACTAAATCTCTATTGTTTTAATAAAACTTGATTCAAAGGCTTGGGTTAAAACCTGCGAGCTCAGAGAGTTAGAATATCAACTGACTAACATTTTCTCTGGGAATCCTGGAAGTCACTCCTTTCCACACTGCCCCAACTAAAAACCAACCAACCAACCAAACAAACAAACGAAAAACCCAGGTTAAGCTCCTCCCTGCCATTTCCTGGCAACCTGTTGTTAACCCCATCTCTCTAAACCCAGGTTAATTTTATTTAATTAATGCAAATGCCACACATCTTGGCATAGCTAACCATGCCGCATGAATAAATTCAACATGTCTTCGCCTGGTTAAACAAACAACCCACAGCCATCCCTGATTCTGGTCATACAAGTTTTGTGAAGGCCTAGTGCCAGCAGTCATAGCTGTGAATTCTTGATTGCAGTGTCCTTGTCATGCCTGACGACAGCATTTCACAGCCTCTCTCCCTTCTTCTGGCTCTCACACTATTTCTGTGCCCTCTTCTGCATTATTCTCTGAGCCTTACGGGGGTAGAACAAGGGTTGTTGAGGGCCGAGCCCTCAATGGACCATTATTCTCAGCACTTAAACGGGCAGGACTCTGCATTCACTGCTGTTCTTTGGAAAGAGAAACTCTCTGAGTAAGACTAAGAACAACGCTAGTGTCTGAGTATAAACATAAATACTCAGAAGCCATTTTGACCCCTTAGCAATTTAGCTAACCAACAGTAATAAGTACTACTTAGGGCCTGTGTCCTTCCCAGCCATAGATTTTTGTCTGAGTTCACAGTGCTAGGTATGGATTCCCTCTTGTGAAGTGGTCCTCAAAGCTAAGCAGAGAGAGACTGGTTTCTTCCACAACATCTCTGTTTCTATTGTAGGAGTGGGACATCTAAGAAAAAAAAGACTGTTTTAAAGCCCTTACGAAGTCAAGAGCAGTGGTGCATGCTCTCGTCCATCATGGGATTGGCAAAGAAAGAGCATCAAGGACTTGAGGGCAGCTACCCTGTCTCAAAACACACAGACATGTACACACAGACACAGACAACAGACACAGGTACACACACACATACACACAGATAGGCACACACACACAGATACACATATATGCACACACACATACACACACACACACACACACACACGCACATACACGCAAGCACTCTCTTTCTGTCTACAAATATACCTCTCCAGCTCCTGGGTTCACTGACTTCTTTGTGCCCCCTCAGCATTTCTCTCCTGATTCATGTGTCTGTGCCTTGGAGAAGGCTGGGATTTTTGCTGTCTCTTTTTCTACCCATCTTCATATGATAGAAAGATGTCCATTTGTCAAGTAACTGTTACCCAATCTCAGAATCAAAGACTAAATTATGACTAAATCTTAAATAGAGAATATTTGTAAGTATGAATGTGCTGCTTAGACACGAGTCCATATGATATGTGAATAAGAAGGAATTAAGAAGAGAATGTAAAGAGAAATTTGGCTTCAAGCTCCATGGAAAGATGTGCGTGTGTGGGGTGGGAGACGCCCACTGCTGATTTCCCCCTGCAGACAGGTGGAAGTTGGATAGACCTCAATAATCCTGTCTTGTGTAGAAGGCTGGGCATCCTTGGCATAAAGTATTCATTCCTTTTGCTTTGTTCCTTATACTTTCAGATCTTATTTTCTTCCTCCACCTCTTCTATACAATTCCCTGGGCTCCACCTAATGACTGGCTGTGGGGTATCTATAGCTGCTCCTATCAGTACCTGGATGAAGCCTCTCTGATGACGATTATGCTAGGCTCCAGTCTACTAGTATAGCAGAATATCATTAGAAGTCAATTCATTTACTATTTTCTGTTTTTGACCAGTCGTGCTAGGTTCTACCCTAGGTCTCTGGGCTATCCAGCCTTTGGTTCCTTGTCCTTCAGGCGGTGTCAGGCATGGGCACAGGTCTCAAATTGGCCCAGTCATGGGTTTGCCACTCCCACAATCCCATGCCACCTTTACCTGAGCACATCTTGCAGACAGGGCAAACTGCAGGTGAAAGATTTTGTGGCTGGGTTGATGTCCCAGTCTCTTCACTGGAAACCTTACCTCACACAAGAACACAACTCACAGAATCTGCTAAGCAAACTTATAATGGCTCACAGGGACTGAACCAGGGAGCCTGCATGGGTGTGACATAGGTCTTCTGCATATATGTTATGCATGATTGTGGAGCTTGGTCTTCTTGTGGGACTCATAACAGTGGGAGTGGAGACTCTCTGAATCCTTTGACTTGATAGGCTTTGGGCCTAGTATTATTGTGACTTGTTTGTTACACTATGTTCAATTGACATCCTTGGGAGGTCTGCTCTTTTCTGGAGGGAAATAGAGGAAGAGTGGAGCTGGGGGAGAGGAGGGAGGATAGAGACGAGGAGAGGAGGGAAACTGTGCTCAGCATAAAATTATGAGAGAAGAATAAAAACAATCTTATATTCTTTTCTAAAATTTATATTTACTTACTTATTTTTAGAAGGAACAAAAACATCAGTTCAATCTAGGAAGGCTTCCCTAAGCATCCAACTTGAACCTTTATTTCAACTAGGACACTACAAAATAATAATGATAATCAAAACAGCACAAAATAACTTTCACTCATTTGGGGGTTTTAGTGACCAAGTGATAGCTGCATCTGGCATATCAAGTTATACAGTTCATGTAATTTTTATATCTGCCAGATATATTTTGGAATGTAAATGAAGAAGGCTAATTAATTTTAATACAATCATCTCAAATTAACTTCCCTCCCACGATTGAAATGACCTCTCTAGGTTTATCCTGCTCTATTTCCCTCTTAAGCAAAAACACATTTCTTCTCTCTCTGGGCTGTTCATGCCTACTCAAGCAGTGTTTAACAGAGCTCTTGTCAAGGACAGCATAACCAGTCAGGTTGGTCCGAATTTAATCAACACTCTAGTCCAGTGCTTATTTTATCACTTAGAATAATAGCAGTCCTCAGAGAGTTCATGTATTTTTTTTTTTTCTCGGTGCCGAAGTGTTCAGGGTCACTCTAGACACGACAGTCCCTTATGAACAAAAGTGGGTTTGATTCTCTCTTCTGGCAGCCACACATCAAGGGTCTCCTTTCTCTTGTTCATCCTTTCATGTTGGACTTCTGGTCCTTGGTCCTCCTCCCTGGGGACTTGCGTCTTCCTCTGCATTTTTTTTTAATCGGGAAAACTCTGAGCTTCGAAGGGTCTCAAAGGTCGTTTGTACATTTCATAGCAGAGAAACCCAGGGCTACCGAGGTCCTGAGACCTGACAGATGTCACACTGCTAATTAGAGGAGGGTTGAAGCTGGACTCCAGGTCTTTTGACCTTTGCTCCAAGGTCTTTACTGTCGTAGGAGGGAAGGCACAGCAGCAGTACAGGCCTTAGAGATTCCATGTGCATTTTAGAATTGTAAGCTTTAGTTAACCCGTTTCTCTTTTGTTTTACAAAGTCTTAAATCCCCCCCCCCTCCAGTTCTTTCGTCTTATATGGAAGATGAATCTGACACGGTGCCAAGAGAATTGATTCTCACAAAAAGAGCGGAAAACAAGGAGCATGAATATTTTGGGATGTTCAAGGGTGCTTAGCGCTCCATGATTCCCTGACAGCTCAGCAAGCGTGCCTGCTCTGATTGTCCTGAGAGAGCCAGAGGCAGGAGGAAGCTGTCTTGGGAGCACCAGGGACTAGAAGAGGTGCAGTGTTGCAGTGAGTGAGTGGGTACTGTTCTTGGTATTGGGATATCTCCCTGCCTCCCATACAGGAAAAGAAAAGAAAGAGAGGAGAGAAAGCAAGGCAAAGCATAACCGCTGTCGACAAAGCTCGGAAAGCCTGGATGCCAAGGAGACTCAGTCCTAAGGCTCCAAGTCAAATGCCAGAAGAAACTGTATGTCACAGTTGAGATCCCAGAAGATCACCTGCACATCTTTTTATGCCACATGCAGATCTACTGGGATTGTACTCTCGGCCTCATGGAGGGCTATCCTGACCCTGTGCTGCAGTACAATGAATCTGCATTTGTGGCAGGAGGAGTGAGGTGCATAGGGCCTGGAGCACTTCATCTTCTATGTGTCGGGATGTAGACACCTGGTGCAGGGAATTTTAAAAAACACTGGAGCAGACATGTCAAAGGTCTCCAATCTTTTTGGACTTCAACCAAACCTCTGTCCTCTCCGGACATTCATGTCTGCTATGGTTCTCATCCCCAGAGTCTAACAAATCTCTGAACCACAAAGTGCAGAAATGTCTTTCGAGAGCAATGCGGTAGTTTGAGGGACCAAGTTGTACCAATGGGTAACTGACACTCGAATTTGGAGTGTGGGGCAGTTCTAACTGAAAGTTGCTACCTGATCAGGATGGCAGGGTATCAGCTCCTCTCATCTCACCCTATACATTTCTACCCTTGTTTCTCTTCCACTCAGAACATCAGGTTAGCAGAAGCTTCCAGATGTGTGTTGGCCAAAGAAGCTGTCCATCACTATTTGAGTCATTTAAATTATTTTCTTCTTCCTCCCTCCCTTCCTCCCTCCCTCCCTCCCTTTCCCCCTCTGTCTTTTATTTTCTGTTGAAAATAGAGTCTTTCTCATACAATACATCTGGACCACAGTTTCCCCTCCCTCTACCTCTCCTAGCATCTGTCAACCTCCATTCCTTCCCAGATTCACTCCCCTTCCATTTTCCTTCAGAATGGAGCAGACCGCCAAGAGACAACAACCAAATACAATACACAAAATACAGTAAGACAAGACAAGACAGTAAGTCGAGGCTGGACAAGGCAACCCAGTAGGAGGAAAGGAGTCTCAAGAGCAGGCAAAGGAGTCAGAGATACACCCAGTCCCACCGGTAGGAGTCCTACAAAAACATCAAACTAATAGCTATAATATGTATGTAGAGAACCTGGTACAGACCTATGGTAGTCCTATGCTGTGAGTTTAGTCTCTGGGTGCCCATATGAGCCCTTCTTAGTTGATTCAATGGGTCCTGTTCTCCTGGTATCCATTACCTCTGACTCTTGAAATCTCTTCTCTCCCCTATCCTTGGGGTTCCCTGAGCTCTTAGGGGAGGGACCTGATGGACACCTCTGATTTAGACTCTCTCCACATACTCTCTGGCTGTGGGTCTCTGTACCCACTCCCGTCTGCTGCCAGAGGAAGCCTGTCTGATGACAACTGGACAGGATACTGATCTCCGAGTATAGAAGAATATCATTAAGAACCATTTCATTAGTTTTATTTATTTGCCAGTTGTGTTTGGTCCTGCCCTAGGTATCTGGGCTATCCAGTCTCCTGTTTCTGGCCATTCAGTAAGTGTAGGGCATGGGCTTTCTCTTGTATAATGGGCTTCAAGTTAAACCAAACATTGGTTGGCCACTTCCACAGATTCTGTATCATCATTGTCACAGCTTGTCTTCTAGGCAGGACAGATTGTAGGTCTAAGGTTTTGTGGCTATATTGGTGTCCAGGTTTCTCTTTTAGTAGCTTGTAGAGCATCTTCCCACACTAAAGAGGCTAGAACAGGGGCTGAAGGCTCCATGAGGGCATCGGATAGCAAGAGATTTTCTTTTGTCAGAAGCAGTAATGATCATAAATAAAATGTCCTTATCTTTGACTTTTAGAACAAGTGTGAAGATGACATGTCTCAGATATTAAATCATGTTATGATGACACTGAATTGAAAAGAGAGGAGGATGTGATGTTATATTTGAGGGCAGAGAGGTAGATTTCAATTGTGCTCAGAAAGTTTCAAATTCCAGTACAGTGACTGCCCTACTGCCAGGCTGTCTTAACACCTTTGAGGGCAGCCACATGTTAGAACTCATTTCAAACCAACTGATGATAAATTTGGGCCCATGGAATCCTTCAGGTTTGATGATTTTTGTAGATCAAGTCTGAGAAATTATAATAATATACTTACAATTATGGCTTTATGGGCAATTATGGGCAAAAGAACCCAGATCAGTGATAGAGAAAGAGTCCCAGAAGAGAATCTGAGACTGTCACAGATAACATGACAACACAGGGTTTGCTGACCCAGGAAGTGTATCCCAGTTTCAATATATGGTGATTTCATTGAAGCTTTATTTGATAGGCATGATCAGTTGATTTTCTGCTGACCCTTTTCCTCTCCCCAGAGGTTAGCTACTCTCCACAGGGCCCAAACCTCTAATTCTCTAATCACACAGCTTATCTTTGTTCTCTGGTATAGCTAGTTCCTGTCACAAGTATCCCCTTGTGATTGGCTCCATCCTCCATTATCTTTTGAGCTGGATCTTTAGCTGGTCTTTTTAGATGGGTCTGAGGGCCCATCATGAAAAACCAACACTTCCATCATTGGGAAGCTGGAAGACTTTAAAGACTTCTGAGAAGCTGAGGCAGAGCCCACGCCTTGGCTTCGGTGTGGTGAATTCCACAGTGAGCACATTGGAAGGGTGGTTGACTCAGTTCTCTTGTAAGGTAAAGTCAGGTTGGGACACTCTCCCAGCTAACCTCAGCTGCCAACTAAACAACACAGAGTTATCCGTTGAATGTCAGAGGGTATCTCAGTTGGGGCCTTGATCACAGAGGGTTATGGGCATGTCTGTGGGGACATCTTTTTAAATTGCCATCCATGATAGGAAGGTTCAGGCCATTGCAGGCAGTGCCACTATGGTTCTGGGATATATATATATATATATATATATATATATATATATATATATGTGTGTGTGTGTGTGTGTGTGTGTGTGTGTGTATATATATACACATGCACACATATATATGTATATATATGTATATATACATATGTATATATATGTATATATACATATGTATATATATGAACCTTGCTGGGCACTAGCCAGAGAGAACAAACCAGGAAGAAGTGTTCGCCTTGGTTTGACTTCCGTCGATAATGATGGACTATGAAACGTAAGATGAAATGAAACATTTTCTCTTCACGTTGCTTGAGATCAGGGTGTTTATCAAAGTTGAACAGGCCCAGGGGAGGGAGCAGATGGTGATAGAAAGCTGCGGCTGAAAGACTCAGGGCCACTTGACGGGGTGCATGGCCCCTCAACGTGGTGCGTTGTCACTGGATGTGGTGCAGACCTGTGTGCTCCTGGACTTTCCTAAGCATAGCCTGGGCAAGGGATGTTACCTGCAGAGGAGTAAAGTGATGTTCGGTCAGTCTGTACATTCTAGGGTTCCAAGCGGCTCTGGATCCGTGGAGTACAGTTCCATTCCCACTCCACCGAAACCGGAAATGATGTTGTCATGGTAATAAACACGGGTGAGGTACTCTCAGTCCTTTATAATACAGTTGTGGATGTATGTGAGAGAGGGGGAGGAAAAAAAAAAAAGAGGAGAGAAAGGAGAGAAGTTAGAAAAGAAATCGTTAGGCTCTCTGTAAATAATCAGCCTTCGCATGTACGTTTTAATGTTCTCCCAGGTTTGAGTCCCTCACTAAGACACCTTGACTTAGAGAGAGTCTGGCTATCCTGTCCTGCTCTTCCTTACAAGCCAGTGCAGGCAGTTTGTCTCTGAGGCAAAAGCACAGCAAGAGTCTAAGCTGATTTGTGTTTCTCAGATTCTCCAGGTGGTAAGGACTGGGTAGTTTATTGGACTTCAAAGGGCTCCTCTTCATGAGAAGGCAGCGCGGGGAGGTAAGAAGTTACCCAGAATAGTCAGAGACGGAGGGGATGCTTCTTTGAGATCACCTGGAGCCGCTGCAGGAGGCAGATGAGTAGGCTCTGTGGATAATGGGGTAGAGGCAGCGGAGGTTAATTCTGGCCATTTTGTATTCCTCTCGCACTCCTCGGCTCTTTGAATCAGAGAGACTATAATGTTAGACTACTCGTCCTTTGCTCCAAGAAAACTGCTTTTAAACTACTTCCAGCGTGGGTGAGTGCAAAGATCATTATGCACAGATGCAGAAGAGAAAGGCTTGCATGAGCCGGCCCCACTCACTAGCTGTGCTACCCTCAGTCAGTCCGCTAGACTCGCTACCTTGGTTTTCTCATTTATATATAAGGAAGGGAAGGAAATATCCATTTTAAAGGATTATTATCAGAGTTAATGAAATAATGCACATAAAACTGTGTAGAGCCCTGGCTTTAACATAATGTTCCGTTCGCTTGGCCTTGCCTTGACTGATTCTCTTTGCCACACCACTACATGATGTAAAACCACTCACTACTCAAAGGCTTTCAAGCAGTGACTTTGACACAGAATTCTGCATTGTCTCTAAAAGTCTCATTCCCCAGCAAACCCGAGTTCTGCTTAATTGCTTCCTTCCTCCCATTGCTCTCTGTATAACTCAGTTTGAAATTTAACCCTGTTTGCCCCTTGTCAAGGGGACTGTGCCTAGGGGGGGTTAGCTGTTTCTGAGGAATTGGGCAATTTAGGAAAATTAAGTTTCAGACCAGCCATGTGGCTCTGACAGCTTCTACTGCTCAGTACTTAGCAATAATGGAGAAAATGCCAGTAAAAATGACAAAACGGCAGAGCCTTGACCCACCAGGTAATTGTATATTGAATATGTCTTGGCTCAAACCAGGGATGATTTTACTTAAACGAACCAAGGGCAAAACTGCTTGTTATAAGTCATATAAAACAAGACCAGTGCCCAGGGTAATTAAAGATGCAAACTAACTGCAAAAGAGTTGTGAAAATGGAAAATGAATATTGCTGGCTTTTGAGGGGCCAGGAGAAGAGGGAAGACAGAAGGGTTCTGCTTAGTGCTTGGTGTCGGGCTTGTTCATCAAGCCCAGGAAAAGACAGGCAGCCATTCAAACTCAGCTCTTTATTCAAACCCAGCTCTTTAATATATATTGGAAAAGATTAGAGATATTGGTTGTCTGGTGCTCATAGCAGCTCTTATCCTGCGAATGCACTGAGAGGGGCGGAGAAAGTGAGGAATTTGAAGGAGATAAGTACAAAAAGCACAGAGTGAATTTTGCGCAGGAATGAGGATTAAAGCCGTTAAGTGGTTTAGGCACTTGATCCTACTAATCTTTGTTCTCTAATGTGAGAAATTCAGGGGCTTTAGGAAGAGAATACTGTGGGTTCTTATGTGAGACCAGGGCTGACTGTCATTGTGTAATCCACCCATATTTGCACCCTATCTCTGCAGTAATCAGAGGCAGGCGGCTAGGGAAGGCAGGCGGAGAGATTAGCTCTCCATTTCCCAGCACATTGTGTTTTTGGGTTGCAGCATCTTTAATTACTGAAAAGTAATTCACTGAATAGCACCCTGGTGGCTTGAAAGAGTTAATGCACTTTCCAGAAGTGCCTAACCTTCTCCCGGGGAGTAGCTTAAGTGCAGAGAAAATCTGGCTCAATAAATACTAAACAACAAGAATCAACTGATAAGGGTCAAACTCCACAAAACAAAATTGAACCAATGGTCCATTTAATCCAGTGCCTTCTCGATAAATCCTTTTCACCATAAAGCACTATTTACCTGGTCATTTCCATGAATTGATGGCCATTCTTCCTCCATCCTTTGAGGTCAGGTCAATATCCATTTATATCCTACTCATTTCTCCCACCATTCATCCATCCATTCAGCCGTCTGTCTCACTCAACACCTACTGTGCAGGGTTCTGTGATAAATAAGAAACAGTTTTTTGCTGTAGAGAACTCACTGGAAAAGGGGTGTAGGACAAAGTGAACGTGCATAGCCACCCTGGGAGAGGCCTGTAGAAAACCCGCCCCAGAAGCCCTTGAGAGTCAGTGTCTCCCCGCTGCTCCCTGTATGTGCTCCTTCTTGATAGTGTATTTCCTTGATCACATTAGACTGTGATTTTCTCTCTCTTTTTCTCTCCTTCTCTCTCTCTGTTTCTGTCTCTCTTTCTTCCTCTTCATTCCCTCTCTCTTTTTGAATTGTTTTTCTCTTCCTCTGTGCTGTAGATCCCTGGAGGGCAAGGTCTTTTTCTGATTCATTCATTTTTTTTTCTTTTTGTTACCAGTTTCTAAAACAGCCACTGGCATGGAGAAGTTACTGATAAATGTTTACTGATAGGTAAATGAATAAAGCCTTTTTTTTTTTGCCTAGAAACACAGCTACATAAGACATAGTGTTGGTCTGTGCATGTATACCTGTATATTATCAGATAGACTGAAGAGGAATATCTGAAGATGGTCATAGAATGAATCACGAAAAATTGAAATTTGTGTGTATGGTACACAGCTCTTTCAGATTGAGAAGTATAAACTCATCATACGTGTGCATACACATGACATATATAATTTTCATTGTCTTCCTAGATTCCTTATTTACCTCATAAACTATATTTAATTTATTTACCTGCTCTTTTTATTTTGCCATCTTTACTCCGTACATCTGTGTTCCTCTTTTCATCCCCTCCCCCACTGTTTTAGTACATGTCACCATCGTCTCCTACCTACTCCACAGCAACCTATCCAGCCCTGGGAGATTCCAGTCTTATACACTCCTCTTCCTAGTCTGGCCTTCATATTGAAGCTGGAGTTTCTCCTCTAAATCCTTTGTGTATGTCTTTTGTCTTGCTTAGACCCCTTTGATTGCCACCAGCTACAGACAGGATAAAATCTTAACTCGTTATGACAAGCAATGCTGCTATGAACAGAGTTGAGCCCTTGTCCTTGTGGTGAAATTGAGCATCCTTTGGAGACACCCAAAAGTGGTATTACTGCGTCTTGAGGAAGGTTGTTTCCTAATTTTCTGAGAAATCACCGTACAGATATATATGTACCACCTTGCTGTCCCACCAGCAATGCAGGAGTGTTCCCTTTACCCCACAACCTCTCCAACATAAGTTGTCATCAGTGTTTTTGATCTTAACCAGAACCTGGAAACAACTATATTGTCCCTCTCCTGAAGAATGGATAAGGAAAATGTGGTACATTACACAATGGAATACTACATGGCAGAGAAAAACAATGACATCTTGAAATTTTCAGGCAGATGGATGGAGCCAGAAAACATCATATTGAGTGAGGTAACCCAAACCCAGAAAGACAATTATCATATGTACTCACTCATAAGTGGTTTTTAAACATAAAACAAAGAAAGCCAGCCTACAAATCATAATCCCAGAGAATCAAGACAACAATGAGGACCCTAAGAGAGACATAGATGGATCTAATCTACATGGGAAGTAGTAAAAGACAAGATCTCCTGGGTAAATTGGGAGCATGCAGACCATGGGAGAGGGTGGAAGGGGAGGAGAGAGATAGGGAGGGGAGCAGAGAAAAATGTAGAGCTCAATGAAATCAATAGAACAAAATAAAACAAAAAAGCAACAAAATATTAACTTGTTAAGATGAGGAACCAAGTCCATCATTCTTGTCTGGCTAGCAGCATCTCCTGAGGATTCTCTGACCCTCCTATCCCTTGTGGCTCCTGTTGCTATCTGGGAATATTCTGTTCAGGTCTAGCCCAAGTCTCTTCCCTTTCTCTCTCTGTGTGTTCCACTCAGTTCCATCAGGTAAGGCTTCTTTCAAAAGGTCTTTCTGTCTATTTCTTTCTTTTCCCTTCCAAAATATCTGTGGGCAACATGCAGGCCATTCCTTGTCTTTCTTTGTTTTTTTCACACTAAAATATAGATTTCCCATTGTTACACAGCTGTTGATTTTTTAAATTGTGTTATGACAAACTCTAAGTCTCTGTTGGTCTGTTTGTCTGTCTCTTAATTTTTTTGAGACAGACTATCACTATGCAGCCCTGGTTGTCCTGGAACTTACTACGTAGACCAGGCTGGCCTCAGACTCCCTGAGTTCTGTCTGCCTCTGCCCCTCAAGGGCTAAGATTAAAGGTGTGTGCTGCCACACCCTGCTTTGCTACTGTACAACAGCAGAAAAGGTTTAATTTTAGCTTGCTTTGTGTGTCTGTGTGTCCATGTGTTTACAGGTACCTTGAGAGGCCAGAAGAGAGAATTTCAGATAGCCAAGAACTTGAGTTATGGGTCTGTGGGCCAACATGGCTTCTGAGATCCAAACTCTAGTCTTCTAAGGAGCAGTGATCTCTTACCGTCTGAGCCATCTCTTTGATCTGATAAGCCTGGCTTTCTTAATAACATTCTCTGGTATTGTCTCTTATCACAAAGCACAAAAGATCTAACACTTAGGACAAATCAACAACAAAATAATATAATGCAATGCTTCAATAAAGGGATGACTTAGTCCCCCCCCCCAAATGGAACTGCTCTATGTATGTTCAAGGACTGTTCAGTTCCTTGATGCATTTTTATTAGTAGGAGTGTTTCGTCTCAAGGACTAAATCATTGTTTTGAGGAAGTATACCTAATGTTTTAAAACATGAGGTGCCCTGCTTTACCTGGAAATGTCCTGACTTAAAAACACTTAAAGCCTTGCGCCACAGGACAGCCTGATTTTAGTCCTGAAAGTCTCACATGCTGGGAAGTCCCACAGTCCTGGGTAACTGCATAAATAAGAACAACTGGGCCCTTTTGTTCTTGGTATTTCTATTCTGCTTGCTCATAGAGCCTGCAGCACGTCCAGTGAGGAACCGTGGGGCGAATCACGAGAGGGACAAGGGCAGAAACTCCCTGAGACCACATCAGCTTTGAGTAAGATGAAAACGTAGAACTTCATACGGTAGTCCCAGGAAGCGTGCTGTGGAAGAGACACTCAAGTCCACGCAGTGGACAGCCCTCTCTTGGCAGTCACAACCGTGGAAGGAATGCTGCACGTGGAGCCGGGAAACTCGACAGAGATTTTTCAAAGCCAGCAGACCTCAGGGCAGCTGGAAACCTCTTAGGCCCCAGTGTCTCCACCTATAAATTGGAATATGCTTTCCCTACGTGGGTCCCACGGTTGTCAGACATTGAGATGGTATGTGAGGGGGTAATTTTCTATGCAAATATTAAGAGCTGATATAATCCCTTAACAATGTTATATGAACACAGGCTAAGGATGTCCCATGGCAAGTTATTGTTGTTAGGATTGTTTTAGAAAGTATGATTTCAAGAATTTAAGCAGACCTGTGCAGAAACATGAAGCAAACCTGTCAGCACATGACACATAGCAGCCAATGCCTGAGGATCCTGGCTGGGATACGGAGCTGGCTAGCCATGAAAAGCTATGCCTTTGTAAGGCATAGTCTGAGGGCCCTGTCTTTTGTAGAATTAACTTACACAAATTACATGACAGTATTTCGACTATGTGGCCATTATTTTTTGTGACTTTTGTCAAAGTTGAGTTCATTTGACATATGGGATGAGTTAGAATTTGAAAAATAAATCGAATCCACTCCCTCATTTCTTTAATCTTATTTTTGTTGTTGTTGCTTTGGTTTGTTGTGAGGCACATTACGATGCTATTTTATTTTCTTTCTGTAAAATTGCAGCACACCTTTCCACTCGATGCCCTTTTCCTCTTTTAGCCCTTTAGAATATAAATAATTTCTAGATAGAAAACACTACACAATCTATTGCAGAAAATCTATGTCATCCCTCCTCAGCGGCTCACTCCCACAACAAACACTCAGTTACACCGTAATGTGTTTGCCCCAGAGAAAATTACTGACCTCATGATCTGAACAGCACACTGTTCTCAAAATATATTGCCTCATCTGTTAGGTTTGATTAAACCATTTATCAGCAAAAAATAAAAATTGCTTTTCTTTGCTTAGCATGTCAGGAGATTTGAGAGTGCTTTGTGGGGCTGTGTTATCTCAGCATTTGTAGTGGTGCCTTGAACAATCATCGGTGCAGGATAATGAGGATGCGTGCTTACATTAGGAAGATAGTTGCCTTCTTTCTTTCATGTGCACTCCTGTTGCATGTGTATTTATTACACTACACTGTTGAGTAGATTAAACTATTTAGAAACACACACACACACACACACACACACACACACATGTCCACTTGGACATCACTCCTCCATCCATGATATATATGCATTGAATTTTTGTCCACCCATGGAGATGGATTTATGGTGTGTGCTTTCTCACTTTAGTGCAATATCGGGCTGAAATTAGGAATGTGGCCAGACATTAAACAGTAGAGTTTTCCCTCATGTAATGCTCATTGATCCCTAGGGCCACTGAATTGCTATCTTCATCTTTTACCTCTACTCCCTACTCAGTGGAGTCAGCGACTCCAATGAATGTGAATTAGATAGATGCACAGCTTGATCCTCTATGATTCCGAGGGGTTAGGTGACTTCACAGATGTGGTCAATTTTGATAAGTTTCTAGATGAAGTTGCTTTCGGCCTGGGATGATTTGAGTAAATTGTTATTCGGATCTCGTTATAGACAGTGCTGGAAAAATGTATGCGATCAGTACCATATTTATGTGGCTTCAAAAGTGAAAAAGAGTTGCTTCTTTTTGAAGTTTCTGGAGAGGTTTTGTAAAAGAGAGTGGTAACATCCATTGATTGCTGCAATATTCCCTGAGTTGCTATCATGTGCTGGGCACAACTTGGAGACAGGACCAAGACTATAGTTCCTTAAGGAGTCTAACATCTAGGGCATGCCAGATATGCAAATAAACACTCACCAATGGTAACTCCACGAGTGTTTTAATTATAGCTTGGCGTATGAGAATTCCAGTTTGCTAGGGGAGGAAGAAGGGAAGCTTCAGTCATAGGTAGAGTTTGAAATTGGTATTTAGGGAATGATTAGGAATTTGAAACAAGGAAGAGGAGAAAATGGGGAAAATGTGCTTCAAAAGGAGAAAAATTGTATCAAGGTCTGGATGGGGAAATGATTACTTAATATTACTGGGATTACACATGGAAGAAATTCACATGGATAAAGGGATGACGTGGACTGAGTGTGGTAGGCAGATGGGTCAGTCAGATTAGAACACCTTGGGTGCTGAAAAAGAAAATCCCTTAGACTTTATAGGAGATGTTTATCATGGTAAGAATCATAAGAAATGGTGGCTGGAAGGGTGTAATTATACATCTTCAATAGTCTGGCTGCTTCCTCCGCTGAGCCAGTACAAAAGTTCAGAGTGCCATAGGGAGCATCACAGAGCTTGATCGGGAAAGCTCTGAACTTGCTGCGTAGATGGCTGTGAGCTGCTGAACACACCTGCTGAGGTACGCTGTGTCAGATGCACAACTTCATTTTAGTAATGAGGACAGAGACTCAGAGAGGTTACATTGCTTCTCCCTCCAGAACAAACACCCAGTAATGCTTGAGGTTGACTCGATGTTCTGGCGCCATTGTCATCTGACTGAAGGAAAGGCTGCAGGGGGTCTAAAAGGAACAGGGAAGAGAAAGATTTATTGTGCGTTCATAGTGGAGAGATGCTGAGCACCCGGTGGCTGCCTAGGATAGAAAAGAAGCAGTTGGGCAGATGCTGAGGAGGAAATAAAGGACCCTTAAAATAGTAGAAAGAGTAGTCAGACTGGACTCTACTAGGAATGCTAAGATTTCTAGTTAAAGAGAGGTTGTTGCCTAAGGGGTAGTAATTTCTAGAGAGTTACAGTGGAATTCAAAAGAAGGGGTGATAGGAAACTGGCATTAAACATCAATGGCATCGATGATGATTTTCTTCATAATCGACGGTTTCAAATTTGATGTGAATGACTTAGTTGGATAACGGAGAACACCCATCACTGTACCAGATTTCTCTTTTTTTAAAAAAAGTAATTTTATTAAATTAAAAAAGTTTCCATTTCCGCCCCTCCTCCCACCACCCTTCCACTCTCCCCACTCCCTCTCCTCCTCCCTCTCCATCCCTAAGAGCAGTCAGGGTTTCCTGCCCTGTGGGAAGTTCAAGTTCCTCTCTCCTCCCTCCAGGTCCAGGAAGGTGAGTGTCCAGACAGACTGGATCCGCAAAATCCAGTATATGCAGAGGAAACAAGTCCCAGTGCCATTGTCAATGGCTTTTCAGAAAGACTCCGGGCCAGCCATATTCAGAGAATCCGGCCACATTCAGCGATTCTGGTTGGATTGCGTCCTCATTCAGTCCCAGTCCAACTGGCCTTGGTAAACTCTCATTAGATCCGTCCCCTTGTATCAGTGGGTGATCGCATCCCTCACAGTCCTTACAGCTCCCATTGACTGGTATCGTTAATTTTGTGAAAAGCAGAAGTGCAGGACCCCTATTCTTAAAAATGGCTCTACGTCGTAAGGATGTTGCAGTCCACTGGTTTAGTTCCCGCAATGCATCATCCTTTGCTTGAGGAGTAACCCATGCTGCTTAAATATACTCAGATGCTGTGGACATCAAGCGGAAACATCCGCATACAAGACCAAGCGACTGGGAAGGGAACACACTGCCCAGCAGGCATTATTTCAGGCTTTCATTTCTCCTCGGATCATAGTTGTCCATGAAAGTCTGAGAACTTATTCTTCATTGGGTTAAGGCTTTGGTAAATCTCAACATCTGTCGTGGCACTCACCAAGTCTTTGGACAGCACATCAGTGAGAGCATTTGGAAGGCTTCCAGGAAGAGCAAGTACAAACAGGCACCTTGGTAACATACTACTGCATATGCCCCAAACAGGAAAACGTTTTCTGCTAAGGCTGGTATAGCCCTTTTCAGTGCTTCAGATGTCAGCAGTATGGGCCCTAAAGTGTACTGACGTTCAAGATTGTGCTTATTTTGGTATGTGCACCAAGACTTTCCTTCCTTGGATATATTCCTTCATGTAGACATCACCTGAGGGAATAAATAATTCCATGTTTTCCTTGACTTTTTGGAGATTGCTAACAGACAAGCATCAAATTCATTAAACTTCTTGGAGTCCCTTGAGCTGACCCCGAGATAAATGAAACATGTAAGTGGAGATGGCCGCCCTTCTGCCTGCTGTGTGCTGGTGACTGATTGGCATGCTTTATCACACACAACAGAGGAAAAAAAATCCCAAACAAATAAAAACCCTTGTGAAACCCAAGTTCCTCAAAATTCACCCTATCGTCAATATTGGATTTTCAGATTTTGAAAGTGAGAAAGCAAGTTGCATCTTGCCTTTTCAAAAGAGAATCTCTTTCTCTCTGTGTACTTTGGGGAAGACAGTCTGGCTGTTACATGCTGATTGGAAGGGAGGCACACTGCAGTACATGGGTGGGGATGAGACACTGGAACGGAAGAGAATGCTTGCAGCCACACTCTTAACAATGCATTTCAGTGCTGTCCAGAAAACCATAAACTGGGGAAAGGTGAGTAATAGATCTGACAGCTACACATTAAAACGGACCTTATTAGTGATATATGAATTATAGCTAGGCATTTCTATAACACCCCATGAAGTTAATGGTAAGCAGTCAAGGAGATTTATATACGCTTAACATTTTTATAATGAGTGTGTTGCTTAGATGATAGTCTACTGTCAAACATTACGCTTAAAACCTATAGTATTTGATTCAAATAAATAGACAGTTTAGTTTCACGTGGTCTGTTTTGATTTTCCATTTTCATGAGGTACGTACCCTCACTTTTCTCTCTCTTTGCGTTTCTTTCTTCTGTAGACTAAGCCGTTAAACTTACACCCTACACTAGAAATGAAGGTTTGAAGTGGGTACACATTGACCGCAGGGAAAAAAGCTATGCTGTTCAAAGAGAATGAATTCCCTACAATCTTAAGTGTGAGTTCTCTGAAGAGGAGGCATGGCTTGCCAAAGATGTCAAAATGTACAGTGTCTTCTGCCGAAGGCTGCAGGGATGTGATGATGCAAGAGTATGAGGTCCCGCTGGAAAGAGGGCCTTTAGTGGTGAGGAGGGGCGTCCCTCACACACCCTGTGGAGGAGCTCGTGTCCAGCTCTTTCTGGGAAGAGTCCCATATTGATTATTGTAACTGCCTGTAGTCCTGAGGACAGCTCTTCTCTAGCCAAGTGCCCCATAAATGGCGCGGCCAGATTGACTGTAACTGGAGAGGGCCCATGGAGGTGATTCTGAGGGACACTTGACAGAGCCCTGCTGCCCCCACAGGTTCATTTGGCAGCACAGGTCAAGTGTACACAGCTGTTGTCTCTCTGCAGCAGGCGAGTCTTACTTCAGGAAGCAGATGTCTGCTTTTGGTTTTCAGGAAAAAAAACCACTGTTGCTCAGAAAACGTGGTCTGTCAGGTTAGAGAGACTTCAAAGGTAGGTGCTTTCCCAAGGGGTAGTTTTAGAGCGGTGTTTACGTCACAGTTTGAAATATTTCTAACAGGATGACAAGATTCTTCTTGCTCTTTGCTCTGTGTGATTGCATATGGGTTTTTACCTGCCCCGCCTGTCCTAGAGCGTGTCTGCTAGCTCCAAGGGTGAGTTGGAAATAAGCACCTGCATTTGAAGTTGGGAAAGATTGCCACTTGCTCCCCACCAGGTCTAGTTAGTTGTCGGTTGCTATAAGTAAACAATGTGACCAAAAGCAACTTGGGAAGGAAAGAATGTTTGGCTGAGATTGACTTAGGGCTTGTGTTGCTGTGAGGAGACACCACGACCGTGGCAACTCTTATAAAGAGGAACATTTAATTGTGGTGCCTTGGTTACACTTCAGAGATTTAGTCCTTTATCGTCACAGTGGGAAGCAAGACAGCACGAAGGCAGACAAAGTGCTAGAAGTGAGAGTTCTTACATTTTGTCCCAGGAAGGGAATTGTCTCACTGGGCGTAACTTAAGCATTTATAAGGCCTCATACCCCACTTCCACAGTGACACACTTCCTCCAGCAAGGTTACACCTCTTAATAGTGCCACTCTTTGGGGGGGGGGCATTTTCTTTCAAACCACCACAGAGATTATAGTATATCATCCAATGAAACCAAGGCAGGAACACTCAAAGCAGGAACTGAAGCAAAACCCACTGGGAAACACTGCTGACTGGCTTTCTTTCTGTCAGTTTCTCAGCTACCTTTCATAGATAGCTTAGGCCTATCTGCATAGGAATGGCATTGCCTATAGTGGCCTGGACCCTCCTACATTAATTAGCAATCAAGCAAAGGCCAGCAGACGCGTCCATAGGCCAATCTAATGTAGACAATTCTTCAACTGAGGTGCCCTCTTCTCTGGTTTATCAAGTTAACAACCCTAATAATATTTTCCTCTTTGAATTCATCATGGACCATCACCGTGTTTGCTTGTTTGTTTGCTTTTTGTTTTTGAATCTTTTTTTCCCCCAAAGAATACTGTCAGTTTGTCCTTAGGCCTCCCACATGCATTATCATGTACAAACACCTGTTCATGGCTACTCCACTGGTGGTGAACGTCAGAGCCCTAGCAAGGGTATTTGTAGACACTGACATAGAGACCTTTCTGCTATGGTCAGAACAACACATCTGGGCTAAAATGAATGTCGTTTTCTGTGTGGGATTTACATGACTTTCTAGTACTTCAGTAGTCCAGGGAGGCATCCTTAATATTCTCATTTTATTCATCTATATGTCAGAGCTTGACTTCAAAACAAAAACTTAAGGTTTTTTAAGAGCAGTAGAACCCCTGGATGGTAGTGGCACACACCTTTAATCCCAGCACTTGTGAGGCAGAGGCAGCCAGATCTCTGGGAGTTTGAGGCCAGCCTGGTCTACAGAGTGAATTCCAGGACAGTCAGGGCTACAAAGAGAAAGTCTGTCTCAAAAAAACAAAACAACAAAATGAAGCAAAAAGCAGAAAGAAAGCAAAGAACAGTAGAACCACAAGTGAGAACAAAAGTGGCCTAGAAAAAAAAGGGGGGCTTGTTTGGTAGTCTCCGCTGACAAATTTATCTTCCTATTTCACGAGGATACTATTTCATGTGATCACGCTTGCCTCCAAGCTGACTGATGACAAGTGTTAAATTTAAATAATGCCGCAGTTAGGAAAGAAGTAGAAAGACACCTTCGAAAGTTTCTAATGCCTAAGTCAAGGTTTGGCACGGACCGGTCTAAGACCTAAGAAGATGATCCACAGAGACTCAGTAAGTCGGTAGTTTTGGTGTGTTTGCAGGAAAAATATCAGTGTTGCTGCTGTTAGGGGGAAAAAAAAGAAGATACAATGGAGATTTCTAGTATGCACTGTGGTAAAAGCTGGCTTCCAGGGAAACTGGTTGTTAGGGAGAATTATGAAGGCAAGTAACAACTTGGTAGACATGAAAAGGTTGTCAAAGGGTCATGGACAGAAGGTAACACTTCTCCAGGGCGCCTCAGGTGTCATCACTTAAAAGCACACAGCCACAGTGACTGAGCATGATGTCTCAGCAGAGGTCTCAGGACCTTCAAATGAGAGACGCAGACTCTGCCATCAGGAGTTTAGATGTGGGAGAGGTCTGTGATCAAGTGGTTATTGCTTAGACTGGGGTAGAAAATCCTTTCTAGCCAAGGACCAATCTCCCTTTAATATAGCACAATATGCACTTGAGGTTGTTTGTCAGTATTCGGGGCTTTTGAAATACAATATTATCAAAGCCACTGACTTCTGATCCATAGAAGATGAAAAGTGATGTATTGTTATCAAATGCCTTTTCATAAACATATTCATGTATTTCGCATAGCTTTTCTCCGAGGTGTAAAACAACAACTTGTCCTTAGAAACCAGAAGAGGGCATGTGTAATGGTTCCAAATGAAGATATTAATATTCACATTATAGCTAAACCTTGCTAATTTGCACTAATGACTGGGAAACCCATTGCAAATTACCAAATTAGTGAGTAAGCCAGCGACCAGGGTTTCTAAAAACCCAAAGACAGCACCAGAAAATGAGCCTCTTCCTATAATTTCATCAATGCAATTGAATTTTAACCATTAAGAGTAATTTGTAGCCTGTATTTTGTCTATTTTGCAAACCTAGGTACATTTTAAAGAACAGTCGTGAGGGTATGAAAATAAAGTGTTTTTTTAATACACAGTTGTGATTAAGGAATGTATGTAAAAGAAAAGAAAACCTTGGGAAAAAGACACTGAAGATTTGTGTGATGGGTTTTATTTTTGTTATATTTCTGTTCCAATGCCAGATATAACTGTGCTCATTTTCTCTTTTAGTCATCCTCCAGAATGTGCAAATGTTTAATGAAATATTACACCAAAGACTCATAAGCGTCAGTGAAATCTCTCAACTAACCAGGCGCCTTATTAGTGAAAGAGGTAATTTTCTGAAGCTCAATTACATGAAAATGGGAAAGAGATGAGAGCAAGGGCTGGAATCACAGCCTTGTTGGTAGTGATCGTTCAGATCTACAGCCAGTAACAATAGAAAGAAGGGCCTAGTAGTCAGGTCTTTGGGACCAGCCATGACCTACCCACTAAAGCATTGTGTTTTCTTATAATTAGGGATCCTTTTCTTTGCTAGTACCCCATTTTACGTTTGTCAGACTTGCTTTTTTTGGGTAAACTTTTAAGGACATCATGCATGAGCAATTGAATCTACATTGTTTCTGCCCCCTCTTACTCCTCAAATTCTTCCCCTGTTCTCCCTTCCCCTGCTCTCCCTCCCAAACTCATGGTGTTTTCATTATTATTGTGATGTGTATATGTAGCATATGTGTATATGATGTGTATATGGATTGGACAACTGGAAGCTCTTGCCTGGATCAAACTGATTCTCTTTTTCTCAGTAGGCATTGACCATTTATAGCTTGTCATCTAGGATTAGGATCATGTGGAGTCTCTTTGTCTGCCAACTGGTGGTATCTTTAATTAAGCTAGTTTCATTCAGACAACCTTATTTTTGAGAGTTCGTGGGTATGCTTTCCCTGTCATGTCTAGGGAAACTATTTCACAGCAGTCATTCTAAGCCTCTGGTTCTTATAGTCATCCTCTGTCTCTTCTGTGATTTTCCATAAGCCTTAGATATAAGGATTGAAATGTAAAAGCATCAGTTGGGCTTGGGTACCATGCACCACTTACCTTCTAAATTTTGAACAATTGTGGATCTCTATAATAGTCTTCATCTGCTACAAAAAGAAGTTTTGTATGTGAAGGGGGAGAGATGTACTTCTCTATGGGTATAAGGACAAATATTTAGAAAACAATTAGACATTACATTGGTTTAGGAAAATGACAAAAATATGTTCTTCTCTTTAGGATTTGTGACCTTCTCTGCCACGGATTTACAGGTAGGTTTATAATACCAAGCATAAATTCCTTTTTTTTTTTTTTTGAGCAGGCCTTAGTCCAGTTTGACAATTTGACATCTGTTGGGTATTCTCTAGACAGAAAAAATCACTTTCTTACTTCTCCAGTCATTGTTGTGGTTCACAGGCTTTGCAGGTAGGACTTCTGATTTCTCCTCATCCCTGATAACTTGATTGGTACGATTGGTACCTTCCTATATTAGGAGAGTCAGTTCTCAGATAAGTAGTATCCTGGTCAGTCTTAACTCAGTTCCTTCAACTCCTGTGTTTGAAATGGGGTGTCATTAGAATAAATAGGGCCTTTCCTTCAAGATGTGGGCTGCCACAAAAAGCAATGGCAATAACATATTTTGTCTTGGGGAATCTTTGGATTCCCCTGAACACGCCTGCTACCAAGGTTTCTCTGCTCTTATAGAACTTGAGTCTTCCTTGGTTCCTGGAGTCAAAGGTCTGGATTTCTTTTCTGGAGAATAAGAGGGTAAGAAAGTAAAGGCTGAGTGTATAAATTAAAATGTGTGGATGTCAGAGAAGGAATGAGCTGCAGGCTCAGAGTTCCAGAGACCCACTGGTCTCTTTCTTATTTTCTCTAGGCTGGGCCCTCCCCATCTTCTATGAGCAAAGAGAACCTCTGCCTTCCTTGCCTCACACGGGAGGTCAGAGCTTCCACTGCGAATGTGAAGATAAACGACAAGGTAGGAAATTATTATGAATGAATTCTCAGGGCTACCTGCCAGCTAGGAGTTGACGATTGTTCCTGACCTTACTTAACTCTGGGGCCCTAGAGCTCTGCTAGCGGTGGCTGATCTTGGTTTACTCATCTCACATGGAAAGTCACATTAGGAAGTGCAAACCAGGTGTGGCTGGCTCACTGTGACAAGACTGGAAATTGTCAGCGCCCCTAAGGCCCAAGGGCAAAGTGGGAGACATTGGAAATGGCCAGTTGTCAAGGAGGCAGGCTTCCACTGCTGTGAGTCTCCTAACATCCTCTTCATAACCGCAGCGTGCATTTAAGGAACTCATTCTTTCCCCAGAAATGATAGAGCAGAAACCTTTCTCTCTCACACTGAGTTAGACCTAGGACTAGATAACTGGGGGGACAAAAATTCAAATCAAATTGAATGAAAACAAACTAGATACAACCACCCTAGCCTCCTTTGCCTTATACTAATCTTACCACCATGAGAGCACATAGAGTTTGAAGATAGCCCGGGATGAAAAGTAAAACACCCTACTCACATACAGAGACTGAGTCTCGGGCTGTTGCCATCATGTAGAACATGTTTCTGAAAAGTATCCTGCACAAGTATGATTTATGGCACATTTTGGGAGACCAAAATCGAAACGAAATGAAAGAGATAAAAATAATAATTGTTTTTAAAGATGTTAAAATAGGAGGAAGCATTCTATAGCTACAGCTAATTTAAACTTGAGCTTAACTTTGAATTGAGTGGATTCTGATAGTCTTCCTGACCTTTCACATGTTGAAGAAGAAAGGAATTTAAATAATATTTTCAAGGGAAGTGGGGCTGTTGTTGGCATTAAAACTTTAAAATCTTCCACGAGAGAAAGTTTTTTTTTTTCCACAATTGTTTAAGCAGAATTGTACGAATTATTTGTTTATTTGTGTTGAAGCTTCAAGTGCTCTTGAGTGCTACGCTTGCTGGAAGTGCCTTATGCTTTTCCTCCTCTTCTTGCTCAGTTTTGATGACTTTCATGAGTTGTTTCCCTGGAGACACGACGGTAATGGTCATAACAGGTACACTTAGTCTCCACCACTCTCCGACAAGGATACAGTTGATGTGACTGGGTACAAACTTCTTGTAATGAAATCCCAATCCAATTACTGAAGTGGGGAAGCAAAGTATCAGCAGAATACATTGAGACCACTTCAGCATCTTTCTTTTTCTTTCTGCCAAGCTCAGATATTATTACTTCTTAAACTCTCGTCTGCAGGAATCCATCAATGTCCCTTTTCAAATTCTCTAAAAACATGCTCCAAAGAGGATTCGAAGATAGGCAATTTCCTCTTATCTGAGTTTTCATGGGATTTTAGCCCGAGTTTTACTGTATTTTTAAGAGCCCTCTAGACGCTCAGGAGTGGTAGCCAAGTCGAGTTAAAACACACATGTTGCGATGCACTCATAATCACAGAATACCATCTCGGAAGAAAAATCAGGGAAAACATTCTGTTATTCAGAAGAGAGTCTGAGCGGTTCTTCCGAACACTTTCAGATGTTTGAAAACCCAATACCTTTAGCTGATGATAAGACAGTTTTACCAAAGTTGTTGGAAGTGTTTGTCATAAGGGCTAACAAAGAGACATGGCAAAGCCACCTGGGGACAGCAAGAATTTGCGTATTATCTAAGTCTGCTAAGACAACAGGCGTTATTCCTCTTACTGATGTCGAAGTCCCTTTTATACCCAGTCTCTTGGGGGAGGAAGAGAATGCCAACTCTGCCACTGTGCAGCACGAGAGGATGGTGAGCTTTGTTTGGGTGAGGCTTCCAGGCCACACTAGATGAATCTAGTATGAATCGTCTGTGGTATCTATGAGGCAAAGAGATAAGTGAGGAGGCGCTGGAGAAACACTGTCCTTCAGAAATAAGTGATTGACAGTTCAAAACAAGCACTCAGTCTCGAGATCATATAGATGCTGGCAACATTATAAGACAGCATTTGCATATTTAGGAGCACACACACATGCATATACATAAAAATACATATATGTATTATGAATAGAGCATTTTATATAGGTTGCTGAATAATCTGGTATGTGGTAAATGATCCTTATTATCATACCACAGAAGCAATTTCTTTGATGTGCATCTCTTCCTGTTACAGGGGGTTTATTTTTATGATGAAAGTGAATGAACCAACCACACCACCTACACTTTCTTACAATTCTATATGATATTTTGTCATAAGTCTGGAATACACTCCACAATTAACCCACAGTCAAGGTGGCTGATGGAAAGCAACAAGGCCTTCTGCTTTTGTGAGTGGACTCTCTGAGCAGGCATTACAAACTAATTTTTTCCAAGTCCAAGGCCAAGAACGCACATTCAAACACTGCTAAAGCTTATTGTTTTAAAAGAATTATTTTGATTTTTTATTGTTTTCAAGTGTGTGTGTGTGTGTAGGTGTGTATGAGTCCCGGTGCCCAATGAATCCAGAAGAGATTAATCATCTTACAGCTTGAGTTCCAGGTGGTTGTGAGACACCCATGGGCATACTGGGACTGAGACATGGGTCCTCTGGAAGAACAAAATGTGCTCTCAACATTTGGGTCATCCTTTAGCTCCTTAAGAGAATTTTGAACTCACAGGCAGAAGAAGCACAGCATGAACATCTCTCACGATGCACTGCTAAGGAAAAGGATTTAAAGTCATCTGTCTGGTGACTTACTAAAGATGTTGCAGAAAATACCTTCTTCTGAGAAATAACTCACCGTGAGATCCTGATAACGGGCTTGTGTTTTAGAAGACGGTAACATCTAGTATCAGGTTGGTTGTCTTGATGTCCTTCACTAGGCTGCACAAGTATTTTCCTTATTCTTCCCTCTTTTTTACCTTTTAACGTACGAGAGAATAATTCATATCCTTGCTAACCTTTGCAAATGATTTCCCCAAAGGTTTTCTTTCATCAATATCTGCGAAAACGAACCCATTGTCATCATCTGTTAAAAAGTAATTAGCCATGAGTAACTGCTCTGTGCTGGCATCCTTCTAGCTGAATTGATTTTTCTTTTTCTTTTATTTGATGGTAGATCTATTAATTGTGACCGCGTTAGAAAGCCATCGCCCTTTTATTCTCTGATTTTCTCTCTCTGCTTTGCTGAGAAGGCTCTGGTTTACACCAGGCTTGGAGGTTTTAATGCCAGGAGGACGTTACCCTCGTTTTATTATACATTCTATTCCAAAGCAGAAGAATGGATTTTTCTATCCAGCTTTATTAGATTCGATTTTGGAATATTTTACTTAATGGGTTATTTTCATGGCAGTCTCTGAGCAACATTTATATGGGAAATATGTGCTCCTTTATTAAAAATATCCCTTGAGAGTTACCACTCCATTTTTGAGATTACCATTTGATATGTAAGAGGAAAAAAAAAGCCCTTTTATTTTTTGCATGGTCACCGTATAACAATCTTGAAACACTCAAATACAGTAACTGGGGGAGTGCCATGAGAAAGGATAAAGAAAAAAAATAAATGCTCCATGCTTGTATAGTGTCTGTTTCTAATGCTCAGACAGGATTTCATCTCCACGCTGCAAGAGGAAGCCACTTTAGAAGAGTGTTCTGAAGCTTTGGCTGCTGCAGTCTTGCGGAGTTGGCTGTCCCTGTCCTTAGTGGTCTCCATTAGTCATGTTTTTTTGCTTCAGGGAACAATTAGAGGGATTAATTCTTATCTACAAATCTTTTTTTGAGGTTGGGTCCCCATTATCTTGACGATAGTGTTTTCACCCACTCAAAGGCAATTCTGATGCATAAGGGAAACCCCTTGATAGAATTATATATGATCAGCAACCAGCACTGTGTGTTTAAATAGGTAACCTTAATGTTGTGTGACTAGAATTTGGCAGTAAACAGGTATTTTATGTTCTGCCAAGATTTTACTATCAGATATACTCTCCTGTTAGCTATTTAATGAGACAAGGTCCTTTTTTTTCTTTCTGTTTTGCTATACTGCAGCATTGCTTAGATTTATGTCTGATTCAAAAGCAGCTGTTCCCAGTTGCTTCCAGGTACTTAAAGTCTGAACTATGTCTGGTGTTAGTGCTTTGAAAAGCCGTTATAGCTTGGGTACTGATCTTCTATGATACTGGTGGCTTGGTGAATAGTCACATAAGCAAACAGAAATGAAAACGATACACAGTTCATTAGTAGAGTGTTGAAGCCTGGGATACAGTCTGAATTTGAAATGGACTCAGCCATAAAACCACTCTTTCTTGGAAAAGGTAATCTTTCTCGGCTTCAATTTGCTGATTTAGAATATGAGGATTATACAGTTTTCTAAATCCTGACTTCTGTAGAGAATGATAAAAATTAATCATCGGGAGTGAGATCGCAGGAAAGAAATTGCTCCAGAATGTGGAAGCAGGCGCTAAAGCTGTTACTGCATGCCATGCGTGTGTGTATACGAAAAAGGCCTGTCCTTCAACAATCCGATAATCTTCTCACTAACAAAAATGTAGCTCAATTTGGCCTTTTGCTATTTTCCTTATATGACTAAATATTTTGCTCTATTGTTGTGCTAAAAAAGTAAAGAAATTACTAAAAAATATGGGTGTGGCACAATAACCCAAGAAAAGATCAGTTAGTAACTGCATGTCATTTGGCAGTTCGCTGGACAATGCCTCTTAACTCTGCTCCTCCTTAGAAACAGTCTCAAGAAGACAGTGAAGAAGGAAGGAAGGAGATATGGTGAGGAGGCGCATAGCTTCTGGATCTGGTGAGATCCAGGGTGTTCTAAGATGCCTGTGTGTGTTTATGGTGGATCTGTGCACGCTAGAGCAGACACTGGGCCACAGCCACAAGACTGACGGGTTCGCTGCTCTCCTGGATCTTGCATTCCTCATGGCAAAGAAAAAAAAAGGTAGAAAGCAGAAAACAGAAAAAGGCAGCAGTAATAAATTGCTGAGATCTGGAAAAGGGACAAAACTGGGTGCTCAGTGGATGCAAGTGTGATGCTGACTCCCATGGGGTAGTACAGGAAGTCTACTCTGCAGAGGGTTAAACCGTGAAGATAAAGTGTAAGTCGCCAAAAGAGTGTTTGAGGCAGAGGCCCAGCAGACGAAGAACAAGACTGAGGACAGTGTGAGGAGACCAAAGGTCCCAGGTGGTGAGGGCCATTCTAGAGGCCATCGTAAGGGTGCTGGGAAGCCTCTGAAGGAAGCAAGATGGGAACTCCTGTGGTTCTATTCACTTTCTATGTGTTGTCTTCGGAACAAGACTTGAACTTGAATGTGGTTCTCTCTCTCTCTCTCTCTCTCTCTCTCTCTCTCTCTCTCTCTCTCTCTGTGTGTGTGTGTGTGTGTGTGTGTGTGTGTGTGTATCTCTCCCCTAGGTCTCAGCCACTGTCAGTTACCTCCTAACCTTATTTCAGAGGCCTCTTGACCTGACCTTTTCTATCTATCCTTCATCTTTCTGGTCAGATTTCTTCACCACAGATGCTGTGATCTTGAAGAATGTAAACTTAGATAGATGAGTTCTGTACCGTAGATGCTTACTGTGGCTTTCTGCTGCCACAAGGGTAATGGATGTCCGCCTGTGTGTTACTTGTCATCACCAAAACCACAATACCTGACATAAAAAATGTTCAAAAGGAATTATTTATTTTGGTTCCCACTACAGAGTATTTAGCCCACTATGGTCGTGAGACCAGATCCTTTTCCAACATTGGAGAAAAGAACCATAGAGAGAAATATGGGAAGAGTCCAGGGCAAGATATTCCCAAAGACCTGTCCCAGTTAGACCCTGCCACTTAACTTTTCTCCAACCATTCATCATAGCATGAGTCCATCAGGCGATGAAACCAACCATTAGACTAGACTATACAATTGAATCCTCTCCTGAAATGTCCTCACATCACTCCTAGAGGTCTGTTTCCCTCATCTTCTAGCTGTGTCTTAATCCAGTGAACCTCTTCCCTGTAAACCGTAGTCTATTCTGGTTTGAACCCCGCATTGTCCTTCAGGGTCAGCAAAGATGGCTTTCCCTGCTTCCCTGACTCAGAAGAAAGCTTTCCCTGCCTCAGCGGTACTGTGCATTCTTTTCCCACCCTGAAGATCTGTTACCCCAGTCTCTCTTCTGCTGAGTCTGTAGCTCTCACTTTTAATGTGTCCCCAAGCCTGCTTTTCCATCTACAAAGTGAGAGAACAGTGCCTATTTCTTTGTTATTGTCACAGTGATGCGGGTTAATTCTTGAAAAGTAGAAATGAAAACAAAAAAAGTGTCCCTTAAAGTTGGTATAAAGAGTTTTGGTTTTATGGTCAGGCAGTGACAATGACCAGAATATGATCCTGGACATGTCAGCTCCAAGTAGAAAAATGGTTGCATGGCCTGACATGCAGAAATCAGAATGCTAGCGATGCCTGTGATGGCCCTTCCTTCCTTCCTTCCTTCCTTCCTTCCTTCCTTCCTTCCTTCCTTCCTTCCTTTCTTTCATATTTATTTATTTATTATGTACACAGTATTCTATCTGTGTGTATGCCTGCAGGCCAGAAGAGGGCACCAAACCGCGTTACAGATGGTTGCTGGGAATTGAACTCAGGACCTTTGGAAGAGCAGGCAATGCTCTTAACCACTGAGCCATCTCTCCAGCTCCCCGTGATGACTCTTTCTAGTGCCATCACTGAGCTCTTCATGGAATGAGGGCACTCAGCATTCCTTTCCCACAGAGCTGTGAGCAGCAAAACTGAACACCTGGAAGTTCACAGAATGGTACCTAGCGATACTTAGAGATGTTTGCTATTGTGTGTACTATTACTTTTATTTATTTTTTGAATATATTAATCAAAGAATTGATAAAACTGCCAAGAACTGACTTAATTTAATCAGTAGAGTAGAGAACGGAGAGAGAGGTTGGGGATTCTTTAGCAGGACAAGAAGTCCTACAGGATAATAGGTGTCTGAGGTCTGACCTACTTCTCTGGTTTGTCTGGACCATCTGTAGCCCAGACACCAAGGTCAAAATCTGGGACCACGTCTTCTGCTGGCACTGTCTACCTTTGGGGGAGGGTCCATACTTTTGGAGAGGCTACCTGCTTGTGGATCATCCTTTTTTTCTTGCTTCTGTAGCTATAGACATGGTATTGCCTGTGTTTCAAATGAACATAGCCAATTCCAGATTTGCTTTCAATTTTTCTTTTCCTTAGAGACCTAGTCTAGCTGTCATCAATGCCAGATCTTCTTTTGTATGCTCCTTTTTGGTCCAGAGAAAGACAAACAAGATAATGCTAGCAGAGAGGAGCAAGCCTGGCTAAAAGCAACGAAGGCTTCATCATTTGGGTGTCTATCTAGCGCACAGAGCACTCTGTATTGCTCATAATTGAGAAAGAAGCTTTGCTCTATGAGATAGAGGAGCTGCTCTTTGATTGACAGGTGCATTGAGACAGGCATTTAGAATGCTTATTATTCACATTCTGTCTGAAGGCACAGCATCTCGGTCTTGCCTGCTTACTGAGAATTCAGAAAAGTGAAGGGAGATACCGAAGACACAGAATTCTCATTTGCCTTTTCTTCTTGTCATCCAGGGTGTAAGTCAACTGTTTATTCTCTGGCTAGAGCCATTCACACTCAACATATGCACACCACTTACATAGAATGCCTTGAGAAAAACTTGATACAAGAAAAGAAGATTGACTTGAGAGAATTCACACCTAAAGTGCACCCATAGATTCTGCCTTCAAGTTTTTATAAATGGTAAATTCAAGTCTAAAGTATATTCATATGTAAAGATAGATTGTCTTTCTAGGGAATTATTTTCTAGATCTGATAAACTGGCTTTTCTGCTCCTGAAATACATGAATCATATAATTAAGTGACTATTTCCAACACTCCTTTCTTTACCTCCTCCATGGCTGATACAGTCACGCTAGGCCAGGATCTGTGTCTTTGCATATTTGGACTAGTACACAGACAGATTACTTAAAATACATGATAGAATTTCTATTTAGATGTATAAGCTTAGGAAATATAATTGTAGTTGTATGTACAATTTGTATAACAAAACAGGTATCAAGCAAGAATTACAGTTACAATATTTAGTCTATTAAATTTAATTAAAATTAAAGAAAATATTTTATTATCTATTTTATCTTTGCGAATCTAAAGATTTATATCTAAATTATCTTTTACCATAACTAAGAAAAACTATATAATTTTATTTACCTAGTCTTCAACTCCTTCAAAGACTCCAGAAAGATATAATATTACCTAAGTAAGCAGGAAGTGCATTGTAAGCAACTTTCAAAACTCTAGAATTGACAGAGACATTTTGCTGCCTGGGCAGTCACCCAAAGTTCCTCTGTAACTTTGGGGCATCCATCTGCAGCCTACAGTCCTATAGTATCTGGAAGACTTTTCCATGAAGCAGGAAATTTGGAAGACTGCTTCACCTATATTGACAGTTTGTCAGTAACTTTTTTTCCTGCAAAATGTCTGGCAGATTCTTTTAAAGCAGGAACCCTGAATCCCATCTTTTGGAAAGTTTAGCAGTCAGTTTTCTGTAGGTTCTGCATGTCCATTTTATACAGCATACCATCAAGCAGTCCAGGAAAGAGCAGTTTCTTGCCCAAATGGCTAGCACACTGTATAAAGAGCCTCTCTGATGCCAATCATCCTACTAGAAGGAGACATAGTTCAGTGTTGAGAAAAGTGCAAGTTCTTAAAACATTTAAAATGCTATATTCTGTTAGTCTTTGAAATGTTTGAAGAATACCTATCCATCTGAAATATATCTCTGTACATTTAAAAAACTTAGTTAACAGGACTGTAAGTTTGACTATTATAAATGACTATCTTTTTGATGCGGGAGAATTGTCTGTATTCTGTCAATCATATTTTAATAAAATGCTGATTGGCCAGGCAGGCAGTATAGGCGGGAAAGCCAGACAGGAAGTAGGAGTGGAGCAAAGAGACTGGGAGTATTCTGGAAGCAGAGCTCCCTCAGCACTCCTGCGCAGAACACCGAAGAGGCAACATGTAAGCTGTCACACTGAGAAAGGTACTGAGCCCATGTGGCTAACATAGATCAGAATAATGGGTTAAGATAAGTTATAAGAGTTAACAAGAAGCCTGACCTAATGAGCCAATCAGCTTTATAACTTATAGAGATCTCTGTGTGGTTGATTTTCCTTGGGGTATGCCAGCTCTGGGGTACCGGGCGGGACGGAAACCCCAACAAGCTGGCCCTCATGTTACATATGGCGCCCAGACGTGGATAGGTGAGTCCACGGAAGGCCTGGGAGAGTTTGGGAAAGAGTAGAGTGGGGTATGTTTTCTTGGTGGCAGCAGTTTTTCGGTTCTGCTCTGCTTGCTAGAGGCGGGCAAGTGCTCTCATCTAGGAGAGGCTTCTTGACTCAGCCTTGGCTGCAAAACCTTGCAGCTCATTGGGAGTTCCTGCCACGAAACACTTGGATGCTGTTGGTGGAGAGCTGAGCGCATGCTTTTCGGTCGTAGCAGGAAAAAAGCTGTGCTGTTTTGAAGTGCCGGCTTTCTGGGCTGTCCTGCCAGGACAAACTCTGACTCTTGCAGGCAGGCAGTCCGACTGAGTGTGGTCTGTGAGCAGAATGATGCAGCTTGCTTGCTAGCAAGGACCTTGAAACACGACAAGTTGTGGCAGTGAACACAGCTGTGGCTGGTATCTCAGCTATGAGTCTGGAAAGCTAAGGAATGAGCTGGATCTAGCTGTCAAAGCCACGGCTTCCCATATTGCTTTGTAAATTAAAGGCTCATGTGGTCAGAAAAAGAGAGATAAACAGTAAAGAGAGATTCAAGGATGAAGAAAACCTCTAAATGGTTTACAGTGTGTATATGCAGGCTAAAAGTTAAAGTTCTTAAAAGTTAAAAGGAAAGAAAGAGAGTAGTTGGGTGTGGTGGTACACACCTTTAATCCCAATGCCTGGGAGGCAGAGGCATATTGACCTCTGTGACTTCAAGGGGTAGAGGTAGATTGACCTCTGTGACCTCAAGGTGTGGTAGTACACGCCTTTAATCCCAATGCCTGGGAGGCAGAGACAGATCTCTGTGAGTTCAAGGTGTGGTAGCATACACCTTTAATCCCAGCACTGGGGAGGCAGAGACAGGAGGATCTCTGTGAGTTCAAAGACAGCCTGGTCTACAGAGTTATTCCAGGACAAAGATATACAAAGATCCTGTCTCAAAAAGTAAAAGTAAAAATAAAAGAAATAGAGGTTAAAATAAAGCCACATAAAGATGGAAAATGCACAGAGAATCTTCATACTGTATGCTATTATGCTCTCTTTAAATTGTTTGATTGCTGAGGAAGGAGCAACAACTGCTAAAAGACTTTTGTTTATAAATGCTGCTGAACTAACCCAAGATAGGAATCCGTCCCGCCCGGTACCCCAGAGCTGGCATACCCCAAGGAAAATCAACCACACAGAGATCTCTATAAGTTATAAAGCTGATTGGCTCATTAGGTCAGGCTTCTTGTTAACTCTTATAACTTATCTTAACCCATTATTCTGATCTATGTTAGCCACATGGGCTCAGTACCTTTCTCAGTGTGACAGCTTACATGTTGCCTCTTCGGTGTTCTGCGCAGGAGTGCTGAGGGAGCTCTGCTTCCAGAATACTCCCAGTCTCTTTGCTCCACTCCTACTTCCTGTCTGGCTTTCCCGCCTATACTGCCTGCCTGGCCAATCAGCATTTTATTAAAATATGATTGACAGAATACAGACAATTCTCCCGCATCATCTTTTAATCTATAATTTTAAATTGCACATTACATTTTTAAATGAGCTGTATAAACATAATGCCTTAAGCAAGAATAGAAATATTTTGTTACACAGTGTAGCAAAATCAACCTTAAACTTGTATCAATAGATCAAGATCCATCATGTCTTTATCATTTCCCCCTTGAAATGAAAACAAACATTTATAAACAATATTTGGGAAATTTGGGCATTGTCCTCTCCAAATTGATTCCTGCTGTTTACTGGGTGAAGTGCTTTTAGGGGTTCAAAGAGACCTTTTGGGGATAAAGAAGCAGAGAGGGAAATCAGAGAAACATCACCTTTCATGATAGCCACAAATAGCATAAAATATCTTGGGGTTACTCTAACCAAGGAAGTGAAAGACCTATTTGACACGAACTTTAAGTCTTTGAAGAAAGAAATTGAGGAGGATACCAGAAAATGGAAAGACCTCCCCTGCTCTTGGATTGGGAGAATCAACATAGTAAAAATGGCAATTCTACCAAAAGCAATCTATAGATTCAATCCAATCCCCATCAAAATCCCATCAAACTTCTTCACAGACCTTGAGAGAACAATAATCAAGTTTATATGGCAAAACAAAAAACCCAGGATAGCCAAAACAATCTTATACAATAAAAGAACTTCTGGAAGCATTACCATCCCTGACTTCAAACTCTATTACAGAGCTACAGTATTGAAAACAGCTTGGTATTGGCATAAGAACAGAGAAGTCGACCTATGGAATCGAATAGAAGACCCGGATATTAACCCACAAACCTATGAACACCTAATTTTCGACAAGGGAGCTAAAGGTATACAATGGAAGAAGGAAAGCATCTTTAACAAATGGTGCTGGCATAACTGGATCTCAACCTGTAAAAGAATGAAAGTAGATCCATATCTATCACCATGCACAAAAATCAAGTCCAAATGGATTAAAGACATCAACATTAATCCGTCCACTTTGAACCTGATAGAAGAGAAAGTGGGAAGTAGTCTACAAGATATAGGCACAGGAGGCCTCTTCCTAAGTAGAACCCCAGTAGCACAGACAATAAGAGAAACAATGAATAAATGGGATCTACTGAAACTGAGAAGCTTCTGTAAAGCAAAGGACATTGTCAGTAAGACAAAAAGGCTGCCTTCTGACTGGGAGAAGATCTTCACAAACCCCTCATCAGACAAAGGTCTGATTTCCAAAATATACAAAGAACTCAAGAAACTAGACACTAAAACTCTAATTAACCCAATTAAAATAGGGGTACTGATCTGAACAGAGAATTCACAACAGATGAACTTCGAATGGCCAGAAGACACTTAAGGTCATGCTCAACCTCCTTAGCGATCAGGGAAATGCAAATCAAAACTACTTTGAGATACCATCTTACACCTGTCAGAATAGCTAAAGTCAAAAACACCAATGATAGCCTATGCTGGAGAGGATGTGGGGTGAGGGGAGCACTCATCCATTGTTGGTGGGAATGCAAACTTGTGCAGCCACTGTGGAAATCAGTGTGGCGGTTTCTCAGGAAACTGGGAGTCAACCTCCCTCAGGACCCAGCAACTCCACTCTTGGGAATATACCCTAGAGTCCCTAACATACTACAAAAGCATTTGTTCAACTATGTTCATAGCAGCACTATTTGTAATAGCCAGAACCTGGAAACAGCCTAGGTGCCCCTCAATAGAAGAATGGTTAAAAAAGGTGTGGAACATATACACATTAGAGTTTTACTTAGCGCTAAAAAACAATGACATCTTGAATTTTGCATGCAAATGGATGGAAATAGAAAATGCTTTACTGAGTGAGGTAAGCCAGACCCAAAAAGAGGAACACGGTATGTATTCACTCATAAGTGGATTCTAACCATAATTAAAGGTCTTTGAGCCTATTATTCGTGATCCTAGAGAAGCTAAATAAGAAGATGAATCTGAGGAAGATTATTTAGCTATCCGCCAGGAGGTAGGAAATAGACAAGAGTCCCAGGTAACCTCGGGGGCATGGGGGGGGGTTGTTGGAAGGGGAGAGGGTTAGAGAGAAGGGAGTAGGGGAGGAATGGGTAAAGCTAGGTGGCCTGGGATGGGGGGAGGGAGGAAGGATGAATATGGGATCAGGGAAGAATATATTTCAACTAAGGGAGTCATTTTAGGGTTTACAGGAGACTTGATTATATATGGGATCCCAGGTCCAAGGAGAGATCCCCAGATTGTTCTCTGGACAGAGGAGAGGGTGCCTGAACCGGCCTTGACCCATAACCATACTGATGAATATTTTGCTTATCACCATAGATCCTTCATCTGGCGAAGGACTGCGATACAGACGGAGACCCACATTGGAGCACCGGACTGAGCCCCCCAAGGTCCAAATGAGGAGCAGAAGGAAAGAGAACGTGAGCACACGGAAGGCAAGATCAGAGGGAACCTTCATCCGACTATGGATGGCGATACAGATGGAGACCCACATTGGAGCACCGGACTGAGCCCCCCAAGGTCCAAATGAGGAGCAGAAGGAGGAAGAACATGAAAAAGGAAATCAGGACTGCGAGGAATGCTATCACCCACTGATACAAGGGGTCGGATTTAATGAGAGTTTACCAAGGCCAGTTGGATGGGACTGAACGAGGACGTGATCTAACCAGATTCTCGGAATTTGGCCAGATTCTCTGAATGTGGCTGGCCCGAAGTCTTTTTGAAAAGCCATTGACTATGACACTGGGACTTGTTTCCTCTGCATATACTGGATTTTGGGGATCCAGTCTGTTTGGATACTCACCTTCCTGGACCTGGAGGGAGGGGGGAGGAACTTGAACTTTCCACAGGGCAGGAAACCCTGACTGCCCTAAGGGACGAAGAGGGAGGAGGAGAGGGAGTGGGGGGAGTGGAAGTGTGTTGGGAAGAGGGGCGGAAATGGAAACTTTTATAATTTAATAAAATTACTTTCTAAAAAAAAAAAGATACCTTTTGGGGGATCTTGTTCCATTAAACCACTTTAGCCTGGAAGGAATCCACAGGTTTTCATCTTCTGTGGAAACAAAGCAACTCTTTTCCAAAGAAACATATCCTTAGACCCAAATTTTGAAGTCAAGATACTTTTATGTTGGTTTAATTTAGCAACCTTCAGAATCAAATTTCTCTAGAATCAAAAAATTCAAAGAAAACACAATAAGGCACATAATGCTGACTCTGTAAATTTTCCATTTTTACATGGCTTATTTTTCTTTATTCCTTTAATCTATGACTGCCTGTATTCTTTTATATTACTGTTATTGTCTCTTTAAAGACTCTGTTGTACTTTTTAAAACTATTTACTTCTTTTTTTATAACTATATTTTTCTGCCACTTTTCCAAGCCTATGTACATTTTTAAACAATCTGTGTCTCATTTAGAGGTCTTTTTATGACTGAATGTGTCCTATTGTGTATCTGAAATCATTTTCCGAAAAGGAGCATTTTAAAAAGGGAAGCAGTGAAGTCAGGACAGCTCTGGATGCTGGCTCCACCTCTCTTGGCCTTTAATTATGGCAGTGGTATGTTCATTGTCTCCGTGAGTCATGCTCACTGCCCCAGCTCCAAGAACACATTGAGTCTACATTGCCATTAAGCAACTTATAAGCAACTTGCAGTACTCTTCTCACAAACCACATTTAAGTACTCCATGGTCAGACCTCCTGAAAGAGTCATAGCCATTTGTGCCCCAAGCTGCGTAGTTTTTGCTGCTAATGCTAGTCAGGAAACCTTTCCTTATAGGAGCCATGCTTCTGCTCACCTCCAGAAAACAGAGCCTATCTGAAAAAAAAATGAGGCTACCAAGAAGCTGTGCTTGGCTCCCATTTTTTCTGAGTCTATAAACACTTTTTTTGTTGTTGTTCTTATGTTTCTTTAGGTCTTATGTGAATCTATGCTTCCCATTGGGCATCATTTTGTAAACACAGACTGCACGTTTATTTCCCGGTTGCCCAGACCTGAATAATCACACAGAAACTATATTAATTACAACACTGTTTGGCCAATGGCTCACACATATTCCTGGCTAACTCTTATATCTTCTTAAATTAACCCATTTCTATTAATCTGTGTATCCCCATAAAACTGTGCCCTACTGGTAAGGTTCCAGTGGGTGTCTCTCTCCTTCACTCTTTGACTCCACCTACTCTCTCTCTCTCTCTCTCTCTCTCTCTATCTATCTATCTATAGATAGATAGATAGATATAGATATAGATAGATAGATAGATATGTAAAACTTTTTGGATTTCCCACCTGAAATTACTCTTCTAAGACATTGGCCCAAACAGCTTTATTCATTAATCAATAAAAGCAACACATATACAGAAGGATACATCCCACATCATTATTATAGATAAATAAATACAGAGGAAGGTTTATTTAATCTTGGCAGGAACTGTCTTTGTAGGGAAACAATCTTCAGGCTGTAAAACATCTGGGAGAAGAAAGTAGAGGTGGATATATTTTTGCAGATATTATCAACATTTGTACATGGGCCCGAGGAAGGCTTTGCCATCCCTCTTAGCCTGGAGCCAAGGGAAGGCCTTACTATCCCCATGGCTGAGGCACTGGGGTCTATGACAGGCCCTTGGCTATGTCAAACAGTGAAAATTCACTTAGGAGTTCACTCACTTCCTACAGTTTTCATATCAAAATGCCTGGTCCATCTTTGGTCAAATTCTTAATGAGAACAAAATGTTATTAATATTAGTCAAATCTCCAATATGGGGAAAATTTATAATAAAAGAGTGTTCTATATAACCTTTGAGGACTGTAAATGTTAAGGGTAGCTTATAGTCACAAGGATCCAGGGCTGGAAAGACCTTAGATACAATCCAGCACACAAGAAAAGAATTGTGTTAAAAATTGCAGACATATTCAGTGAGCGTTATTGATAAAATTTGTAGATTAGTCTGCAACAAACATAGCACTAACAAAGAGTGTTTTCTTTGTGACTTTATTCCCTCAGTGTAGCTTGATGATGAGGTTAGGTTTAGGAAATATCTATGGTCAAAAAAATATCATTTTTAAGTAAGAGAATCTCTCTCAGTATTCTAGCAGGGTGGGTGGGGTCTCCAGTGACATCCTCCTCTACAACATCCTAGCAGAGTGAGAACCCACTTCTCTCCCTTTATCGCTGTGCATTGATGAGTGCATGAGTGAGAAAACCAAAGGGGAAGACGAATATTTGTGACTTTCTTCAGGAGCAAGACACTTTGTAGTAAGCCACATGATGGGGTGACATCTATCGGGATCCAGTCTGAGCGAGTTCGTATGTTCCAGGATAGGGGTGTGTGGATTAGAAATGTTAGACCGAATAGACAGAGGTACAAAAGAAATGCAGAAACATAGGATAGTGCCAGAAGCACAGCTCTGTGAATACTAAATACTGAGTATCCTAGTGTTCATCTTTCACATGCTTATACATCCCAATCCAAAGTGGGAGAAGAAGGTAAAAGACAGCTTTAACATGACACAAAGGACAGCCAGAACAGTGACTTGCTTCAATACTTGAGGCATCAAACCACTACTTCCTGAGTTAAGCATTCTGAGTTTTGGGCAGGATCTGCAGTGAATACACCCTAGACCAAGTATCTTGTAGGCAGCCACTTCCGATGTCAAACCTCCTGTTTTAAAATGAAGGAGCAGGTAAATTCTCTGACCTTTGGTCAGGGTGGAAGGGCCATCTTAATCTCCTAATCAGCAAGTAATCACACCCTAGGTCAGGTTGTCTTGTTTATAGCCACACCCTGTTGTCAACAACTTTGAAAGTTCGAACTCTCTGACCTTTAGTTAAGGTGGAACAGGACTCACGTTTGTGGGCCCTCACAATTTTCTTCTGCGGTTCACTTATTTACATTGTGACCGATGGCTTCAGCTTTTCTCTGTATGGAATACTGACCATTTTATGAAGTTGTAACCTCAGTAGTGGAACTAGATTTTCTCTGTGGAGATGTAGACTATGGAATAAAAGATGACACTATTAAATTTGAATTTCTTCTTGGGATTGTAATTTGGCCATTTTTCTACATATTGGGAGTTCAGTGTTGTTGGGATTCTTCATGCATGGGTCTGTGAGTTCTCCACCTTTTTAGGCAGTTGGAGATTGTGCTACTCTGTCCTCTGTTGGACAACAGGCTTTGCCATGTTCATTGCTTTTGCTGTGAATTCTGAACACTGAATAGAAGTGGTGTGTGTGACTTCCCTGGTTTAGCATTGGAAGAATAAATTGAGATAATGTCTCTTCTTCATTTGGGTTTTAAATGAATACATTGGGTAATCTCCCAGTCGCTCTAAGTTAGGCATTAACAGAATCAAAGAACAGATGTTATTGGTACCACCGGACTTTGGTATCATAATTAGTTTTAACTTTCAACTTGATACAACTCTGAGGTTTTGGATTCCAAGGCCTGGAACGAAGAAACCTCAATTGAGGAATTGCATAGATCAGCTTGATGCGCAGTCATGTCTGTGAGACATTTTCTCAATTGCTTATAGTGGAGGAGGACCCAGGCCACTGTGAGTGGTGTCATGCATAGGCAGGTAAGAGAGGTGTCCAGGCAAGCCAGAGAAAGCAAGGCAAAGCTCCAGAAGGAGCAATGGCTCTTTAGGGACCATTTTGTGATATTTCGAATTAAGCCTCTGTAGAATTGAAGCCTTTGATTTACTGGGACAATGTGATGATTAAGAGCAGGGGCTGAAACACCAAAATGTGGTTAATAAGAGATCATCGTGATGGAAGAAAATTCTTCTGGGACATATTCTGTTAGGGTAGGCACTCGGAATCCATGGTTAGTGTGGGTAAGGCTGCATCTTCAGCTGGCACCTAAAATTGGTCATGTTTAGTAAGTCTCCCTTTTAGTACTGCTTTTGGCAGCTTGAAAGTTGGAAGATTGAAGGGGTCATGGAGAGAAGCTGAGGCTTGATACTTTGTGGCAGAATGGGAGTCTGTGGAGAGAGAAAGAGTGAGAGTGAGAGAGAGAGAGAGAGAGAGAGAGAGAGAGAGAGAGAGAGAGAGAGAGAGAGAGAGAGAGGTGTCAGGGGAGGCCATTGGTGAAGGTACAGCCTCAGTTTTGTGAGTACCCCAGGGAATTGGAAATACCAGGTTATGGAATGACCCCAAAGACAGCAGGAGGTGTGGAATGGAACTGGCTTGAGCCTACCAGATCAACTGTACATTGCAGATGGCAAAGCCAGAGAAATAGCACTTAGTATATGAACAAAAAAGAATGAATTTAGTCTGTTGGTAGGTATGTGATGTATAGACTCACATGTATAGATGCAAATCTTCTCTTCAAATCTTAATTCCAAATTAAGCTTAGGTTTTATTTGATTGTAATGATAGGGTCTAGAACAGAAAGCACAAAGGACAGAAGGAGCTGTCACTTTTCTGAAGATTTTATTTCTTATCCCTGATAAATTATTATTGCTTCATTAAACAGCCTATAAAGCTGTTAGTTAAGAGCTCATTTAAGTACTAATTATTTGTTAGAATAAAGTTTTAAAGTTATAATGAGGCTGATAACTATGACTACACCACTAATAAATATTGGGATTGCATTGCATGAGGTTCAAGTAGTGAGGTTTGAGAGCAGGTGACAAAGGCTGATTAAAAAGAAATCTGGGACTACTGCAGCGGAATATGCGATTTGTTATCTTGTTTTGACAAGTACAGCTGAGCTTTAATTGTACGTGATAACAATCTGTAAGGGGAGCAGAGATGTACTGGGATTCACTTTGCAAGGTGATCCAAAACACCTCGAGACTGCACACTGTTCTTAAGTCTGCTGAGAAATGAGGCGTGACATTGTCAAGTTTTCGTGCAAAAATGATTATGTTTGTAGATTGAGAGAGAATGAACCTAAATTATTCTATTGTATATTCTGGTTGACTGACACACAGATTTACCTAATCAAGAATATGTGCTGCCAATAATTGAGTGTCTATTTTTCAATTTTCAGAAGACTGCTTGATAATTCAGAGGTTTTTTTTCCCCCAGCAAGAGTCACTCTTGTGCCCTGTGTTCATTTGTATTCCTCGGCTATGGTTTGGTTGTAATCCAGGGTTTTCTCGCTGATTAGCTATGCACGGCTTGTTTTAAACCAGTGCAAACTCCATCATTCCCTCGGTCTCCTTTCTGTTACATGTGCAGTTTCGTGAGGCTTCCTAACTTTTTCTCGAAATGTGACTATTATTGCATAAAAAGTTTACTTGGCTTTAAAAAAATCAAAATACCACCTCACAACAAATCTACCATTAAATGCCAGAAAGATTATCTCTTTCACTTGGCTCTGAAAAGAAACAGAAACCCTTGAATATAAAATAGTGAAAGCTGAATTTGCATCAAGTGTTTGATATCACAAACCACCTAAATGTTTCTGATAGTGTTAATTAATTTCAAAGCTTATTTTCTGCTTTAAATACATATATATCCATATATTATACGTATGTGTATATATAATTACTCCAATAGACACTAGCATAATTATTTTTTAAAAAAACAAAATTTGCATATAAATTATATGTTAGAAAGAAGAGCTCTCCCAGAAAGCAATTGTATATGCTTTTCTACTTTCCCTTTTATTCTATTACTTTAAATTCTGGTGATACAATCGCCCTTTAAACTTCCCCAGGATTACTTTGCATTGCGCCTTATTTGTTCCCTGAGAAGTGTCCACAGATGAAAGGTTATTTACTATAGCCCGTGCACTAGCTAAAACTTAATAGGAAAAATGCTTGTAAGTGGCACAGTGGTATCTGTCAGAGAGGCAATAATTTGGTTTCAAAACCTGTCTGATTCTTTTCCCTTTCCTTAGACTCTGCCTCCTGATATGAAATCGCGTATTGGTGACTTAAATAGACCAAAAGCAAACACTTTAAGAGCCAGTGCCTCTGAGGTTCTCAGCTTCCATTTGGGTGGGGATGTTTCTCAGTGTTGAAGGTTATACGCAGTGGAACTCTGGGAATGGGAGCTGTGGTAATGACACAGGAAGGCAGTGTTCTGAATGCCCTGTCACTTGGCTAGAGTCTTATAGTGAGAAGGTCCTATTTCTCTTTGAAATATCATTACTTAGATGGAAAAAAAAACGTTTCGATAGTGGGTGTTGGGTAGAAAAGATAATTTCTTGAGTTTATTTAAATTTAACTCTTTTAGGCACACTAAGTCTTTTGGTAAAATTACTGAGTTAAAATTGCTTATTCTCAGCAGTTGTCTTTGTTATTGAGGAAATAAACTAAGATCGCAGGAAGACTGTCATGAAGGGACTCTTTTCTCTGCCAGCCTTACGGGAACTTACAACCCATCTCGGTCATTCACAGGAAATGAGTACTGAAAAGCCCCCTTCAGGACTCTTAACAGGACTTGGGTAACTTTGGATGGCTCATAGGTACTCTCTGTACTTGGTCTCTGTGGCTTATAAATCTGCTGCTTGGGCTTTCTTTGGGTTTTGAGTTTACTAAAACAGAAACAAGTTTGTCCACAAGAATTTTCCAGTTTATTTTTTCTTAGTTTTTGAATTATTTATAGCTACACTTTCTGAAACCCATTACTTCCGACTGGCCACATCATCCAAGGTCTTCAGTGTTACACATCAACATACTACCTTTCTTTCTCAGCTCCACGTACTCCAGCTTCTTGATATGCATATCACATTCTGGGTAAAGATGCACTAACTTAAATTCTGCTCATGTCTTATATCCAGGTCTTTGTCTATGTGGATTTTGTCTGAAATGTGCTTTCAGCTACTACTGACTCTTTATATATTGGCAAATATTAATATATTCATGACATTTCAAAACTTCCTCACTACATCTCCAATGGAGAGCCTCCTCTGCACTATCACCTAGCCTGGGTGACCACAGAAACCAGTCCCTCCCTTGTCTCCTAATGTTCACTGTGAGGTACTGAGATACTCTCTTCTGATATCCAGTCTGATATTTTCATATAAATCACATTGTACCAACTTTCTGTTAGCAATCACCATGCAGAGACTTCCAATGTCTTGAAGGTATGTGGTTTCTGGAATCTTCTGGTTCTTTAACTTGGCATTATAATTGGATTCTTGAAACCTTCCCTTCACAGATTTTCTTTTAGGGGACCTGGGAAATTGGAACACATACTCAGGAATTTTAGGTTGGCTATTACTTGGGTGGAACTCAAACAACTCCAAGTCTCTGCTTCTTGCAATTCAGAACTAAGCTCAGAATGTTATCCTTAGGAGTGTTGGGCTCCAAAGAGGGTAGCTGCCACCACTCTCATAGAGAACAGTCCAGAAGAGGGCAAAGAAAGAATGTAAGACCCAGAGGATGGGTATTGCAGAGTGGGGTTGCTTGTTCATCCTGGCCGCCCAACTAGCTTAGCCCTGAAATAACCACACAGAAATTGTATTAATTAAATCACTGCTTGGCCCATTATCTCTAGTCTCTAATTGGCTAACTCTCACATCTTGATTTAACACATTTCTATTAATCTGTGGCTTACCGGGAAAGATTCAGCATGTCTGATTCTGGTGGTTCCATGGTGTCTCTCTCTCCTACTCCTCCTTTCTCCCTCCCAGAATTCAGTTCTGTCTTCTCCGCCTACCTAAATTCTGCCCTATCAAGGGCCCAAAGCAGTTTCTTTATTAACCAATGAAAGTAACACAATGACAGAAGGACCTCCTACACCAGATGGGCACATGTGCAGCATAAAGGAGTCTTCAGGACATGGCACCACTGTTGGGTTCATGAACTTGATGCAACTGTGATCACCTGCACAAAACCTGCCAAAGATTGGGCCTCACTATTTCATCATGGATAGAGGAGGGACTCAGGAGGCCCTCCTTCCTGAGGAGCTGTTGCTGATCAATGATGGCTGGGGTAGCCTATGCCATTTTCTAAGTAGCTCCATTGTTGTAGTAGATAATCAACACCCTGCTACACACACACACACACACACACACACACGAAGGAGGGCCACACACAGAAGGAAGACATGGAAGTATAAGGGGGACTTGCAGAGAAGAAAGCCTACAGAGGCAGAGAAATGCTGATCAGATGAGAGAACTGAAGCTGACAATGACTAAGAAAGTCTTTGAAAAGCTACTCAAGAGTTACCTGTGGGTGGAAAGAGGGCTGGGGATTAACTCAACTTCCTGTTCTTGCAAATCATCCATGTTTGATTACCAGCAATCAGTCTCTAAGTCCAGTTCCAGAGAAACTTGACACTTCTGACTTCCAAGGGCACTACACTCACCTTCCCAAGATGTACACATAATTAATTTGCTTTTATTACTATATTTTATTTTGTCAGAAATAGTAAATGGGACCTCGTGAAACCAGAAAAAAAGACATGCAAAATTAAAAGTAAAATAATTTTTCGAAATAAATAAAATATGTCATCTATTCAGAGAGGGATTTCTTGATCACTATATTAGTCAAGGTTTTCTAGAGGAACAGAACTGAGAGTCTCTCTCTCTCTCTCTCTTTCTGTCTCTAATATACCTACCTACCATCTATCTTTTAACTATCTATCTATCTATCTATCTATCTATCTATCTATCTATCTATCTATCTATCATCTATCTATTATCATCAGCATCATCTAACTTCTCACCTGTCTATCATCTATCTATCTATAGGAAGAAGATTTAATAGACCAGCTTATAGACTGTGGTCCAGCTAGTCCAAAAATATCTGTTTATGTACTAGAACCAAGAATCCAGTAATTGTTCAATCCATTAGGCTAGGTATTTTATCTGGTCTTTAGTATATGCCAGGTACTGGAAGAAGAAGACTGTAATGGAAGAGAAGGAATGTACTTGCTAGTGAGAGAGCAAGAGCAAACAGAAGGTGTGGCACAGATTAAAGGTGGATCTTCATACCTCAAAAGATCTGGATTAAAAGTGAGTCTTCACATTTCAAAATGATTTAACTAAGATAAAGAAAATTTCTCACAGATGTACCGAACTGATAGGATTTTAGTTAATTCTAGGTTTACTTGAGTTGACAACTGTTGGCAGAGACTGCTCATTTGTTCCTGGCTGCCCAGACATGAAGTAATCACACAGAAACTATATTATTTGTAATACTGTTTGGCCAATAGCATAAACGTATTGCTAGCTAGCTCTTATATCTTAAATTAACCCATTTCTATTAATCTGTGTATCACCACGTGGTTGTGATCTACTGGTAAGGTTCTGCCCAGTGTCTGTCTCCTGCATCTGTCTCCTGTAGTGCTCCATGGCTTCTCACTGACTCCACCTACTTTCTCCTAGCATTCTGTTTAGTTTTTCTGTCTAGCTTCATTCTGCTCTATTACAGGCCAAAGAAGCTTCTTTATTCATTAGCCAATAAAAGCAACACATATACAGAAGGACTTCCCACATCAAACAACCATGAGTAGCCACCATAGTCACCATCTACATAAAATAATCCACTTATTATCACCTTTCATCTGATTCATTTTTTTTCCTTAAATCATTTAGCATTTGTTTCTTTTTTGGTTTTCTCCACAGAACAAAGGATATTAGCATTTTATTTTGTTAAGCACTCAGTGGATCACAGCTTGATGCTCAGGATCAGCATATATGCTCTGATTGTCTAAGTGGAGTCAAAATGGCTGCCCCTTCAGGAATGTACATACCCTTGGATTCTCTTATAACATGGAACCAAGATTTGTGCACTTGCTTTTGCTGGATTTTCAAGGTTATTCCCAATGTTTTATATCTTGGAAGATTTTTTTTTGAATGAAGTAAGTATTTACTGAATTGATTTATGCTTTTTGTTAAAAGAAATCTAATGACACAATTTTGGTGGCATGGTAAGCATTCAAGGGTATCGCAAATGATATGCAACAACTTGAAACAACAAAGACATGGCACACTCTGACCTTTAATGCTACAGTTGTGTTGTGAATTAGTGGTTCTATAGGAACCACTAATGAGCTCTTCACAAGGAAATGCATGAAGATTGGTACACAGCTGAGCAAAAAAAAAAAATTATGTCCTCAAAATTTCAGTTAGTGTTCACTGTATTTTAGGAATGATGGGAAACAGTCGTAGGTTGGAGAATCCAGGAAGCAAGATGAACTGGAGGCAGGTCGCAGAAGGGTGTGGTAGAAAGCTGACTGGCTGAAGTGCTGACCTTAGCCTTCCAGTAAGTTGTACTTACTGAAAAGATTTTTCGACTGACTTTCTGTCTTGGTATCAGTTATATACTGTTCTTTATAGCAGAAGAGAAAAGACACTCTCAACCCTCTGTAATGTGTAAATTGCTTTTAGTCACTCTCTCCAGGATAGCAAGCCAGTGTCAGTTTGGAAGCTGTTAGGCTGCCAATCCTATTGTCAAGCCACCAGGACATTTGAATTCACATGTGCTGAAATTCCATTTGTGGGTTTTCCCTGCTACAAATCCCAAACATGTAGAGAGAAGAACTCTGGCTAGAAAGCAAGGGAGCTTCACACATCAAATCTCTTTTCAAATATATTTTAAACAGCTCTGCTCAGAGAAGTCTAGCAACAGGTTCTGCACTGAGGTGTTTGAGAGGGAGGGCAGGCAATTGTCTCCAGAGGAAAAGCAGCCCTCTACTTTCATAGTGGTCTTTGATATTTATCCAGCCAGCAAATATTGGTGGAGCTTTCTAGTGCTTAACATTATATTCTTGGGGTCAGAGACTTCGTTAAATCCTTGGTTGGTCACTTACTGTGATGGGTCAAATTGTCTCGGTGAAATCCTTCAATGAGATGCTAGTATCGGTTTTATGAAGATGTTTAGTGGATGTACTTACCATCTGTAGTCAGTTGACTTTTAGCAAATTATTGTTAATAGTCTGGATGGTTCATTTCACTATCTGAAAGGTGGAAAGAGCAAAAGTAAGATTTCCTGGAAGAAGATGTTTTTCCTGCAGACTCCATAGCTGCCAGAGTCTTGCAGCCTGCTGCTAGTCTGCTCTATAGACTGCCAAGCATCTCAATTGCACAGTAGATTCTCCTGAGCAAATATGGTCTTAATTCTCTGATAGAATGCTGGCAGATAAGTAAGTCACTTACCAATCTTACCTTGGGAAACATCTTACCCTCTCTGTGCTTGGTTTCCTTACCTATGAAATCAGAATATTGATGGCATCCATTGCTGTTGTCTGACAAACTGTAGTGAGGGTTAAGTGGACTGCTAAATGTTAGGTCCTTAGACTAAGGACTGGGATACAGGAAGTGCTCTTCTCAGTTTTGAAGCACCCTTTGTTTGTTTATTGTTCTACCGAGGTATAACTAGAATCAGTGTGAGATGCCTAGCATTTAAGAGGCAGGCCATTGTCCAGAAAGCTAAATAACTTCCTCACAAGTGACTTCATTCAGAACGTGATCTCAGTTCAGCCTCACAAGTAGGGAAATGCAGGCCTACCATGCTCATAATACTAATGAGAATAAATAGAATTTTCTTGCGAAAACTTGAGTATGGTTCAAGCAATTGTACTAATTTCTTATATTAGTCCTTTACATGAATTTGTTCATTTGTCATTGCACATTTTCATGGACTGCCTGTTGCAGTATAGTAAACGGTACAAGATGCTGAGAATAGAATAGAAACACAGAGAGAAAGTTTCCTTGCCTCATTGTAATATATATTCTACCAAAGTCCACAAACCACACAAATAAATAACAGTATACTATATCATCAGGTAGGGATTCATTCAGTGGGGAAAGATAAAGTGACCAAGGGCAGACAGTGACACTTAAGCTGAGACCTGAATCACGAGACGCAGTCATTTTGCAAATACTAGGTTGGGTGGGGTGGGTTTGTGATTTCAGGTAGGGCAAACGGTAAGGGCTTGGGCCTAATACAATATAAATGCAATGTACTTATAATATCTAGCCAATACTTAGAATACCTAATACAATGTGACTGTTATACGGTATTGGTTAAGGCATAAGGAGAAGGGGTTGTGCATATTTAATGTAGATATAGGTTTTTTTTTTCCACTACAGCTGACTGAATCTGTGGATGACGGGGCAACTATATACTGATGATCTGATAAAGATATGCAAATGTTTATTGAAGATATTGGGTAAAGTATGTGCTGTGGTACAGATGGGGTGTGGATGGAAGCTGAAAAGGGGGAAACTGCCCAGGACGTGGTTAGAGTAGAATGGGTATGCTGATAACTGGTATTTAGTTAGCAAAGGCAGAGCAGTTGAGTAGATGAGGTTCAGCACAGGGATGGGGAAGAGCTTTGGGGTAAGACCTATTCATATGCCGAAGGCCTGGCTGTGAGTGGTTCTGCTGTGTCCAGGTATCTTCCCTCACTGTTAGTGGCAGCTCCTACACAGCTAATCTTTGCTTCAGCTGACATGCTGCCCTCCATTATATTCTCAGTTCTGTGAGTTTGGTTTGTTTTAGTCTGTAAAATTATTCAAACAAGTCACACACACACACCCCAGACAGCCAGGGGTCACTGCACCCTCTGCAGAGCTCCTTCTCCATGGCCCTCAGCTGCTCACTAAGGACTGCAGTCCAGATCCTCTGTGACTCTGGATGGTGAGCATTATACATCTCTCCTTGGCTGCACATAGATATGACTGATAAACTGCTACCGATGTGCAGTATCGGGTGCAGTGAGCTTGACCATTTTATATTACTTAATGCGAGGAAACCCTCTCTTCCCAATAGAGTGAGTGGGAAGTAGGGCTTATGGGCAAAACAATTGGTGTCAATCAAAAAGAGCAAAGACAATGGCTCGACAACAACCAAGCACTTCCAGACAGGCTTTGTTTCTTGTGGAGTCGCACTCTATAACCTAGTGTGGCCTTGAACTCATGGCAATCCTGTCTAGGGCTGCTGAGTGATGGGATTAGAGGTGTGAGCCATCTAGTCAGTTTTAGTTAACTGCTCTTTGCTGACTTGCTTCTGATAGGGCCAGAAGGTCTGTATTATGACTGATTAGGTAGAGACAGAAAGTGAAAGCTGAGACATTCTGTAGCTTGAAAGCAAATTATGCAGAAGGAGTATATAGAAAGGTTTCCGGCAGCAATTACTCTAACGGAGAGGCATGGCTGGGGCAGAAAACAGTTCTTATTCTGGAGTCTCTGGCTGAATCTGTGGATGATGGGGCAACTGTGATAATACAGGATTGGCACACAGGTCAGAGCTGCTTGCTGTACCCTTCAATTGCCTCTGGATGATCTGGCCACAAAAAGGAGTCTAATCCTAAGGGTTACAAAAAGCCCTTTACTGAGTGAGGTAACCCAGACCCAGAAAGACAAACATCATATATAGTCACTTGTAAGTGATTTTTAGACATGAAACAAAGAAAACCAGCCCACAATTCACAATTCCAGAGAACCTAGATAACAATGAGAACCATAAGAGAGAAATACATGGATCTAATCTACATGGGAAAGAGAAAAAGACAAGATCTCCTGAGTAAAGTGGGAGCCCCATGGATCATAGGAGAGGATTGAAGGGGAGGTGGAGAGGAAGGGAAGAAAGCAGAGAAAAAAATGTATATCTCACTATAATTAATTTTAAAAAGCCCCAAATAACAAGCCACTCACAATATCATTATGACACGGGGGTTAATTCAACTTGGCCTAAACTAAGAGCCCTTAAACTCTTCAACTACTGCTCTGAGAGTCCCCAGTACTGACAAAGCTCACAAGGATCCTTGGAGGAGCAACAGTGCTCTGTTTTTAAAACTGCAAATCTGAGTAGCTGCTAGTGTCCTTTATTGGGAAGAGGAAAAGTCGAGAAGGTATAACTTTGAGAGTCAAAATTTAGGCAGGAATTTAGAAGACTGCATTGCTAAGCATGTTTAGAAAAAAATGGTATGAGAGAAATTGATGTGAGATTCCCCTTTGTATGCTATTAATATGATTGACTCATAAAAAAAGAAAACTGGCTTATCCTGATAGGGTATAACAGAGCTAGGTGGGGAAAACTAAACTGAATGCTGGGAGAAAGGAGGCAGAGTGACAGAAAAGCCATGTAGGCTCACAGGAATCAGACGGAACGTTAGCTGGTAAGCCACAGCCATGTGGCAATACACAGATTACTAGAAGTAGGTTGAATTAAGATGTAAGAGTTAGCCAAAAAGAAGCTAGAGCTAATGGGTCAAACAGGGATTTGATTAATACAGTTTCTGTGTGATTATTTCTGGACTGAGCAGTTGGGAACCAGCAAGTGGTCCCCGCCTCCCTGCAGCAAGAAATGACTTCAGTTGAGAGAATGAAGATGGGTTAACACGAAGGTAGGCATCTAATGTTTTTTGAGCACTGAGAAGGTCTTCATATGTAGTAGTTTGGAGATTCTATGATTTAACTGAAGAGAAGGATAAACCAAACAGCAAGGTGGAGAAGCTCAGATTAACAAGCCTAGATTTGGCTGAGCTGATTAGAAGTAGGAAGGAAGGCCTAAATATGATCCAGGATCTTCCTGAGAAAGACCCTGGACACTGACTAGGTTCATGTAGAGAGACTGAATTTCCTCAAAGTGGTATTAGAATATTAAGGTTTCTAAAAAGCTATTGAGATTTTTGTGATTAAAGAACTGGCCTGCAAGCCAGGGAATGTCCATCTTGAAAGAAGTTTGGTAGAAATTCTGACTGTCTCTATTGGAAATGCTGAGTGTCTTCTAAAATGGAGCAAGCGTGAGAGACATTGCAGGCAAAGGTCACTTGAGTGAGTCTTAATGAGTAAACAAGAGAAAAAAATTGCCAATGCTTCAAGGACAACAAGAAGACCATGTATTCATCAGCCAGCATGAGGACATCAGGAGTAAGTCTGAGTCAAAAGAAAAGATATTAACTTGGACATGTTGAGACTGAGACGCTGTTGGGAATTTCACAATGAGAAATGGAAAAGAAGAATGATCAGGTTTCCACTGACCCATTGCATGCAAGGGTTCTAGTGGTGGCTGAGGTAGCCTGGAGGGGCAGGCTGAGGATGCTCTCCTGACATCATTTTCCTTACTCTCCTCCAGCCTTGCTCCTTGGAATTCCAGGGAGCCATTGAGCCCATTCTGATGTCACTCCTCTTCCCATTGCTAAACTTCCTTCCTCTAACATCTGTACCACTTACTCTCTTTCTCATTTCATCATGCTCCCTCCTCCCATGCTCCCCCCTCCCAGGGCTTTGAAAATCATCACGTGTATATTGCAGAACACACCTGTCTCTTTCCTCTGCCATTCTTATCCCCGAATGCATTTTGGCTTTTAGCTTTTAGCAGCTATGTTTGTGTGTTATGTGTCACTTGTTTTGATGGAGTATAAGCTCTGAGAAGAAGGAATCTATGAGTTGCTTATGGCTCACTTCATGTGTCTGATACATACCACAGCGTTTTTCTGGAAAGAAGATCGATGGGAGTGGCGTTGGAGGCATGAGCATGCCCTAAATTGTTTCTGCTCTGAACTAGTAATCTCACTTAGCTAGTTTTCCCTTTTCTGCAAGTTGCACACGGTGGCACACTACACACTCTGCTGTGAACACATGGGTGCCTATGAACTTGATCTCAGTGGTGTGTCGTGTGTGATTGGTATGTAACTAGAGTATCATGTTCATAATGATTGCTGTAAAGATCCACAGGTTGACCTACTACATCCACAGACATCAGGCTTCTCAGCCGCTGGGTCTGAATGCTACTTTACAAAGTTGGTGAGTAACTTGGGCAAGTTGTCTCACTTTTCTGTGTCTTGGCTTAATGACAAATTGTTGTAAAGACTGGAGGAGCTAACACAGAGATCATTCTTAGACCAACGTCTGTCACCAAGTAAAAAGATGTCACTTCTTATCATCTGGTGAGGAAAGTGATATGTTGTTTTCAGTGGAATTTGAAGCAACAAAATCTAGCCTTGGAGCTGCTAGGGGCCATCTTGATAGGATGTAGCACTTGAGACTATAGCCACTGGGATAAGGAACTGAAAGACAGAGAGCAGGCTCCCAGTGATGCCTCTTTATTTGCTTAAGAAAGTTTGCGTGAGATTATCAGCTACTTGTAATGAAAGATTCATATCAGGGTGACTTCCAGCAGTGTAACCCTTCAATTTGACACGTCTGCTTTGTTTCCTTGCTTCAGGTGATTCTGAGACTTGTCTAATTTTCTTCTGTCAATGTCTCACAATTCCTGAAAGCAACAACCAATTAACCTGATTCTTTTCTGCTTTTCTGTTGGTAATTGTTCAAGTTGGTCCCTGGGCCCCTGATTACTCCCTCCTCTGCTGTTCTTGGTAGGAGACACTTCAGGGCTTCCAATTGTCCTCACTCTCAAGCCCAGAGCAAGGTCACCCAGAGCCTCCTACCTTGCCCTGACCCTTGTCCTTTTCTACTTGTTATGTTTCCTACAGAAACCCCTACTTCTTCTCCTGCATTATTTTCCTGTCTTCTCACTCCCCTGTCAAATGCTTCTTTAGGATTGGTAATAAGGAAAATGGAGAGGGAAGAAGTAAATCCCCAGTCTTGCCTTCTCCAAATTCTGCTTCACCATCCCTTCACTTCCTGTCACTTCCTGAGATCTTCTTCTATACCTCTTTCTCATCTCAGACCACAAAGTCCTGGAGGATGGGAGAGAGAGAGAGAGAGAGAGAGAGAGAGAGAGAGAGAGAGAGAGAGAGAGAGAGAGAGAACAGGCACTATCCAAGGCTATTTTTATTAGTTTTAATTGTTGAAGTTCTTTCATAATCATGTCTGTTTTCTTCCTAGCAGCTTTCTCATACCAACCATTCTTCTCCCACTTGGATGAGGAGTGAGATGTCTAATGAATACATAAAATATTTCGGGCTATTCTTCAGGGAACCAATTCAATAAAGTAAGGTGGAGGTCAGGGAATGGATACAGCCACTCAGGGGTAGAGAATGACACAAGATTTTAGGCAGAGATCATAAAGAAATGAACCAATTGAAGGACTTCTGGTCCTGCAGTGAAATCACCCTCTCAACAAAGCTAGTTCTGCTGGGTGCCCCAGCGTCTCATAGGGTGATTTCCCACTCATTATCCACGTCTAGCCAGGTTGAGTGTTTTATATCAAGCCCTGTCTTACCTCTCACCTTCACTGATGCTTTTCTCTGTATCCAGGAAACTCAGACTTCAGAGGCTGCTCCTCTGAGACTCCTTTACCTCAACTCCTCTTACCATGTGTGTCTGCAGATCCCTAGACCTTCTTAGCACGGATCAATATTAGCTATGTAATGGTCTTTCTCTACTTTTTGATCATGGCTCCAGAAGGATAGAGAAGAAAGTAGTTACTTTACATCAATCCTTGGTGTAACTCCAGGTCTTAGTGTATTTTCTGACTGTGTTAGATACTCAATAAATGTTGGTTGAATGAATAAACTTACTTTGGATCAACCTTAAGATAGTCTCGGAACACAAAATAATAATTGAAAACTCTTCTTTCTCAATGAAACTGTAGCTGTTTAATCTATGACCTATTTTTTTATCACACCATAAAGCTAGGGGAATCATAAAGTCTATTGTAGTTTTATGCATACACATCTGAGCAAGATTAATTAAGATAGAATTACCCAAAGATAAAACTGAATACTGATTCTTGCTTTGTGAAATAAAAAGAGGAGGAATCCTGCCGAAACAAATATTTTTCTCTAACAATTTTTCCTCAAAATGAAAATGACTTTATTTAGAAAATGGCTTTGACCTTGATTTCTCATTAGGAGTAGGTGTGAAGGCCCTTCTGATGATCTGAGGGATGACCACTCCCTGTCACCTATCCTTGATATACCTGGTTTCAGCAATCCACTTTCTGTTGTACCAGATCATATGTTCAATGTGTTCACTCTCTCTGGCCTCTCTTACCTGCTGGAACGAGCAATGGGGTGGAAGAGAAAGATGAGGGAAGTTAACAGAGAAAGAGGGATGAGAGGCCATTTACTATGGTAAGTTGGACTGCTTAAAACTGATTTGTGTGTGCAGGGTAGCATTCCTTGTTGTCCCATGTGACATGTGAGTGTTTACTTCATCATAGTTAGTCACCCACTTTAGTCAAAGATAGGAAATGGAGCAGAGAGAGAACATATAAGTGACAGAGTTTCAGAGTTCGACAGGTAGAGGTAACTAAGAGTAACAGGTCTGATATTTGCATAACTGTTTTCCCTGATGACATTTGAAATTTATGGCCTTTTAATTACTGAGATATTTGACCAGAGGAACAATAGTGTTCAAATAAGTTCAACCAAGGACTCTAAATACATTTCTAACTTTTATTTTGTTTGCATCTTGTCTTCCAGGACAGATTAAGAGAAACCCTCTCTTGGTGTCAGTGACTATGACAACGACAGCAACCTTAGTTCATTTTCCAACTTTTATGCATTGACAGACAACACTCAAAAACACTGAATATCTTTTCTCTATGTGTCAAGAAGGCACTGAAGATTGCCTCCCACTCCTGCAATGATCTGAACACATAAGAAGTCAATCCTTGGACTGAAGGCCAATAGTGTAGGTGGGCACAGGACACTTTAATCAATTCAGGCATTAAGATTAAACATGTTGTCTTAATCTTAGATACTAATATTCTTTTTTATGAGCTTCAGAGTTTAGATAACTCTGAGAGAAGTTACGATTTTATGAGGGTGAATTCCAAAAGAAGCAAAGGATAGAGAGGCTCTAAATCCACAGATTTTGTGGTGTCCATCTTATGGGGGTCATGGTTTGTGGAGGGAAACAAGGAGCAGAAGGAAATTCCTCCCCTCTGCAGGCTGCACCCACAGCACCAGTGTCTGGCGACCTCACTCAAGGCAACTCTGTGCTCGTATTTGCTGTCTTCCAGTTAATGCAGTCTATAGACCACAAGATCAGCATGGGAGTCGTGGAGAAGTCAGCCTAAATGATTCCCTTTTGTGAGCCTACGGTTCTCCCCATGCAAGGGACAAGAGGTGAACTGCATTTATACTGTAGAAGCTAGAGGATTTTTGTGGCATTCTTATTATCACATTGATAGTTCACATTCAGGGCAGTATATGGGACATGCTGCCTGTTCAACAACAATCCAGTGACATAAATCCATTTTTTTCAGTTAGCATCCTTTTTTTTTTTTTTTACTTTTATTCTTCGTTCGTACATTACATCCTTACTGCAAAATATTCAGAAGTGAGGCATGGTTCCAACTTGTAATCCCTGCACATAGGAAGCTGAAACATGAGATCAGGAGTTTTAGGTCAACTTGGTCCACATAGCGAGCCTTTGTTTAAGAAAAAAAAATCACTACCTTTATAAATATGCAAGGCTGTACCCACTGAGCAGTGATGAAAGTGTCTCAGAGCTTTGGTTACACCCTTTAGGCGTGACAACCGAAGGATGGGAGGGCACACGTCCTGTCTGATTTTATACAGTAGACACCTTGGTGCCCAGTAATCTTTCAGGAGAGCAGGGAGTCTAATGCTATGCTATCAGATAGGCTAAAAAAGAGACAGGCACCGAGGGAACACTGCTTCGGTGCAAGGTCACTGTTCATTAATACTCGTACAGATAGCTGATTAACCACTCAGAAAATTCACTGCAAGTTTTCAAGCTACATAATGCTCAAGAGCACTACCTGAATATAGATTAGGAGACACAGGCTGGCTGCGCAGGGAGTGAAGGCACTGTTGTAAACCTTAAGCTTCATTGGTTCTGAAAGTGGAGATTATCCCATCTATGACTTAGCCCTCCCTACCCACCCCCTCAACACCCCATATATTTCTCTTTCTAGTCTAGTCTTGAAAGCTTTCTAAGAAGGAGCCAGCACTCTAAAATGCAGCATTGCACTGCAGAAGGACAGGCTGGATGAAGGAAAAGAATATCGCTTTCTGTAGTGGGGACTTTTGTCTTAGGTGCCCAGAAAACAGTGGGATTGTGGGAAGTCATCCTTTCACTTTCTTGTCATTTTCAACCCCCTGGAGGACCGCCTGTATCACTCCTCCACATGGCAGACAACACCACACTGATAACTGTATCGAAAGCCATTGGTTTTAGGCTTTCTACTCTACAGCTTAAACATACACTATACAAAATCAGGTGTCTTCCATCCAAATTTGTTTTGCCTGGGAACCTTCCCATTCAGGGCTGCAAATATTCCCATTGCCACTCACCCGAGCTTCAAATTTTTTTGGCTCTTGTCATGTAGAAAGGTTTTACAATGTGTCAGAATTAATGTATGTGTAATTCAAACATTGGTTTCTCCTATCATAGAGTGTACCCTCTCTTCCTGCCCCCCAAAAGATGCCACATGAGTGCAATGAGCCACTTGAGCATCTGTATGGGGGTGTGTGGGGTGTGCTGCTGTGTTCTGGGGGTATCTTATCCCACCTGATAACTGAACAAGCCAAGTGGCTTGTGTGCTGACGTTTGGTGGCTGCTCTTGCCGTGTGTTTGGGTGTCCTATGGGCAGCTACTGTTTTAGTCAATGACTTGATTACATCTGGCTGAGGATTTGTTTAATCCACAGCTTTCCTCGGTGATTACATATTTCCTATTGAAGAAGGCATACTTCCGTCTGCCTGAGTTACATAAATGAAGGGATAGGATCTCTTTCCCCTACACAGTCTCCTCAGTGACTACCACTTCTACTGCCCTCTCAATGCCCGGGTTCTTGACCAACTCCAGGTTTCTGTAAGGAGAGTACAGGCCTCCAGAGACGTGAAGATAAATATCAGTAAAGGGTATTTCTACCAGTCATTCCCTGATTCTTCTCTGTTTCTTTTTTTCTTATTTTTTCTCATTTTTCTTCCCTTTTCCCTCAACTCTATCCCCTCCTCATGTCTCTTGTGTTTTCTTTCAGCTTGACAAAGCATCTTCTATACCCTACTTTCTTTCTTCCCTCTGAAGTTCCTTCCTTAACTACAGAAATGATGAAAGGGCTGTAGGTAAGAAATTTGACCGACTATTCATGAGGTGGATAAGCATAGGGAATTGCTTAGCAACAGGGACTCCTCTTGATTTGGGCTATGCATACATCCCTCTTCTTAACAATGTACTGGGCAACCTAGGAAATTCATGCACTATTTACATAGACTCCCCTCTGAACAATAGCAACCTTTTGGCAACCTGGGAGATGCCTGCTTTGGATTATGGGGTGGTTTGAAAGAAAACGCCCCCCTCAAAGGGAGTGGCACTATTAGGAAGTGTGGCCTGGTGGAGTAGGTGTGGTCTGGTTGGAGAAAGTGTGAAGGCAGGCTTTGAGGTCTCATATGCTCAACTAACCATCCAGTGTCTAAGACCATTTCCTGTATCCTGTGAGTCAAGATTAAACTCCCTGTAGTCGGAGACTCTTTATTCATTTTCAGCCACCCAGACCAGAAATAATCACTAAGAAACTATATTAATTAAATCACTGATTGGGTAATCACTTAAGTGTATTGGTAGCTAGATCTTATATCTTAAACTTACCCATTTTCCTTATTTGTATTTTATAACAAGGCTTGTGGTTTACCAGCAAGGTTTTGGCATGTTTGTCTCCAGTGGTGGCTAATGGCTTCTCACTAACTCTGTCTTCTTTTTCTCAGCATTCAGTTTAGTTCTTTTCTGCCTAGCTCTCCTCTGCCCTATCACATGTCAAAGTAACTTCTTTAGTCATTAACCAATAAAAGCAGCACATATACAGAAGGACTTCCCACACCAACTTCTAGCTTCCTCTCCAGCATCATGTCTGCCTGCATGTTGCCATGTCTCACCATGATGATAATGGACTGAACCCCTAAACTGTAAGCCGAAATTAAATGCTTTCCTTTATAAGAGTTGCTGTGGTTATTGGTGTCTCTTAACAGCAATAGAAACCCTAACTAAGACAGACTACATGCACACCCCATTCCAAAATGTTGAATGAGCCTCTCCTTCCTTTAGCAGCCATCAAACTTAGACAGATTCTGCTCAATTGTATTCCAGTTTATGTCTGGCTATGGGGTAGGGGAATGGGACAGTCTGCTCTGAATGAGTTTTGGGTGCATGCACAATTAGGCAATACTGTGTCCCAAGTAAACCTTTAGATATAATACCCTATTTACTATTCTATACATAATTGAGCATGCTTATGATTAAAATCAGATGTGTTATGGGAGAGATGTTTGCAATTAGCAAAGGCTTACATAATCCAAATCTATTAATCAAGCTAGATAACTGCTCATGCTATGCTATTCAGAAACCAACTCCTTTTCTTGAACCTTATAAAAGAAAGCCCCAAATAATCAGGGCACCTGTGTATTTTCCACTGTGTTACTTATTGCTCTCTTGCTGTGCGGTCTGACCCACAGAAAACTGTAGCGCTTTGCTTTAGACACAGTTTTCTTGCTACTTTACTATCTTTGTGGGCTTTTATTTCATTCTTGAATAAGAGATTAAGAACCAGAAAGCACCTGACCTTGACCCCCACCATCTGTAGCAGTAGTGTTAGTTTACTTACACCGCTATGACAATGTTCAGTGGTAAGTTAGTGATAAGTTCAGTGGTAAGTTAGTGATACGTTCCAGGGCTGCAGACAACACTAAACTCTGCATGCCTTGTTTTTGGGTTTTTCTTTTCTTTTTCCCCCCTAAATGCTCTGCATCATTGCCACATAGAACAGAGTTACCCTGTCATGTCAAGCTTCTTTTCCTGATACCTCTTTCGGATCACTACCCTTGTGCTTTGGAAACTATCACTAAGTAAAATATGGGTTGACAAAGTGAGCACAACTCTTGTCCGATGGGTGGGTAGTAAACCAATCATGGCCGTGCTGGGCAAAGGGCTGAGCCATGTTCTTGGTAGAGTGAAGCAGAATGTGAAAGACTGTGTCACGCGGCTCAAAACAGCCTGCGATATAAAACTTGTAGGTGATTTAGTTCTGAAAATGGCCATTTAACAGTTTGAGTTCATGGTTGCTGCTAACGATCGAGACTCTGAAAAGAGAAGCTGCAAACAGAGGATAACTGTTGTGCCTCAGACAGAGTGACTTACATAGCAGAAACTTGTCCCAGCGTCCTAGCTTTTGGAAACTTGATATTCAGGTGTTGATCGGGTTGGTTATTTCTGAAGGGGCTAGGGAGACTCTGTTTTAAGTTACCAGCAAGCTCTTGTATGTGACTTCTTTGCGTTGTTTTCCTTCTGCACGACTATGATTAGACAGATGTCTTTTTGTTATAAAAAGTAGGACAAAATGAGTTAGTGTCCACTTTAATGACCTGATTTTTAACATGATTTCCTCTAAAAGGTTACATTCTGAAAGAATTATGAATTTTACTTTAACATATAGATTTTTTTTCCAGGGGAGACACACAATTCAATAAATCCAACAGTATCACTGAAGTGAAAAAATGCACCATCAAGCGTGTGAAAATATTCACTTATCTCACCCAGCATGTTACATGTATAGTCAGATGGAGTGGGAAGGCTATCAGCACTCTACAGATGATTGTCTTGGGTGGTTTTAAATGAAATTCGAAGTGTTCATCTCTTTCTTATGCTGTCCCGAAGGCTGCAGCAAAGGCAGTAGATCCACGGGCAAAGCTTTACAAGACGGTGTGATTAGAAGTGGCCGGTCCTAGGCTATGTGACGTTCCTGATCCACTAAATGGTGAGAAAGGGAACAAGAGATGAAGTTGATGTAGCGGTATTCTGGGGTGGGGGAGGGAGTGTCGTTAGGCCTCATAAAATCCTGCTGTATTTTGCTATGATACTTGAAAGGAGACCGAACCAAAGAGTAGGCGGATGTGAGTCGGGATCATTGTGGAGATTTGGGCAAGTAGTTTGGTTTGTGGGAGTCTGACGGTGAGGATAATGAGAATGGCTGCTCCATTTACTGCGCAATCATGTGGCAGACAATTCAAGTCTTCATTCATTAGCAGTTCTGCAGACACAGTGCTTTGTACTGGCTAGGGACACACACTAAGGGCCCTGCTACAGGTCTGCCCAACTCTGGATCCTGGTTAGGACATCTATTGACTGGATTATTTGGGGCCATTTATGTAATATCTATTACAGTTTCATATGCAAAATGGAGTGTTTAATAGCAGTATAGATCTTCTAGGGGCTGTTGTAGTTATGAAATGATCTTGCATATGTAAAGAATTAGGAGAAGGGGCATAAGATAAGCACTTTGCCTGGGCCGTCTACTAGTATTTACCGTGTGAGAGTGAAGCAGAGGAAACTCAGAGATAACCTCTGCTCTGAGGGAATAAACAACTCACACAATTGCCACTGTCATGCAGAGCACACTGCATAGGATGCTATGGGGTCTTATGAAGGCATTTGACTTACCCAGTGCTTTGAACCTCAACACAGTAGGAAACAGTGCGGAACTGGATTTAAGACAATCACTCAGAATCATCTGCGTAAGTGTTTCCCGAAGTGTAGCATGCGTCGGAATCAGTTAGCAATGTATTAAATACATGTTCCCGGGCTCCTGAAATTCTGATTTGTCTATGCTAAATGGGGTGCGAAATGACATTTCTAATGAGCTACTGTAGTAGACTGCTTTAAATCTACACAAAATAACATTGAATTAGGTAATAAAAGCGAGATGGGGCGTTCTGGAGTGGGAGTATTGCTACTATGGATGTTGAGAGTGAAGGGAAAACTTTTAGGAACAAAGAGCAGAAGCACAGAAGGAAGCTTGGGGGACTGGTTTGTGTTTGAGGGGCCCTCAAGAGAGGGCCATTGGTGACAATCCGAGAGTGAGAAACAAGATCACATTGTTCAACCTAGAAATTGCCTGGGTAAGAATTTATTATCAAGTCAACACAACTTTGAATCACCTGAAAATATTATTTGAAGAAATTGCTTTGATCAGATTGGCATGTGCCCACATCTGTGGAAGGCTACCTTGATGGATAATTGATAGGGGAGCCCCTAGCGCACTGTGGGAGACACCAGTTCCAGGCAGATGGGCCTGAACTATACGAGAAGGCTAGTGTAGCACGAGCCGGAGAGAGATCCTCCCCGGGAGCAAGTAGTAAGCAGCGTTTCTCCGTGGTCCCTGCTTCAGTTCCTGCCTTGAGTTCCTATCCAGACTTTCTTGAGTGACAGACTGTAGTCCAGGGTTGATTTGAAATAAGGTCTTTCCTCTCTAGGTTGCACGTGGTCACAGCAATAAGAGAAAAATAGATCAAATGTGCTACCAGTGATGGGAGAGAACGGGTTTGAAGGAAAAAAAAACCCCAGGAAATAGAAAGAACAGTCATTTGTACTCATCCTTAGGAATGATGACTGTGTTAGTTCAATGATGGGTATTTATAAGACTTTTATTTTGCTCACAGTTTTGGAGGTGGGACGTCTAAGATTGTGTGGCTCTATCTGCTCATACTTTGGTGAGGATCTCCCTGCCTATGTAGGCCATGATGGCAGAGAACAAAGTAACACAACTGCCTGAGGAAGGGGTTGAGCACATGGGACGTCCTGGGTTCATCACAGTCTCATTTCTTGAGTACTAACCCTTGGCAAGGCTAATACTAATGCTTGTCTAGGACCAGGCCTCCATGACTTTCCATTAGTTTCTACTTTTAAAGGTCTCATCATCTTGATACCACTACCATCACAACAAAACTTTGAGGAAGAAGACACTAGGCAAGGTCTTCTGATTATGAAAAGATTCAGAAGTGGAGAAAATAATTAGGGGGTATTTTGGTGACATGTATAATTTCTATAATATCTGAATGCAGGGGAAAAGGGATATTTGGCCCTGATGTCTGTGATTTTGATGTGAGCAACGGGAATGGAGAATAGGAAAGAAATCCACATTTCAGATACGCTGGGTTTGATGTGCTCAAAGTTATTCTTGAAGAGGTGTTTTATAGGGTCATCCATTAATCTTTATAACGAGTGTGTTAGTTTTCAGCTGATAGTGAAAGTAGTTATTATGTCCTTCATTTGACAGATAACGCCTGAAATTTACTGAGGCTAACTGGCGTACTTAATTTTCTACTATGTGTCTTTAAATTTTATTTATTTTTTTCCAACATGATACGTTTATTGATTCTTTGGGGATTTCACATCATACATCCTGTTTACAATTGCTTCTGTGTCCTTCCATGTTGGCCTCCCCACCCTTGTGACCTCATCCCCTCACCCCCAAGAAACAAGTCCAATCTGTGTTATCTATATATTCACTAGTATCTGTCAAACTCTCAGTGTCCTGCCCCTTAAATAGAACAGAGAGCTTCCCCTCCTGCAACCCTGCTGGAAGCCATCTAATGTGGGGAGTGGTATTTCAGCATCCTATCACAGTCTCTAAGAGTTCTCTTTGATGGCTTCCTGTTTAGGCTGCTACCTTTTGGGGAGGGGGCGTTGAGGTGGGGGTAAGGGTTATCACGGAAGTCTTCCATGTCCCTCTTTCTCAACCGTACATCCATCGTCATCAGTATCACTGCTAAAGTAACTTATTTGCTCTTTACAATCAGCGACAGCATGGATCACAGGCTTCCAAATGGTTTCTGACACCCGCACAGGCCAAGAACAGGGTCCCAGTTGCGGTAGGTTCACAGACTCAGACAAGGCCTTTGGATGCAGCAAAGACCACAGACATCAACATGGCTTCAGGAGGCAGCACACATTATGGACATCCGCGAGGCCCTTAGGGTTCATATGGGTCGTGGTCATCAACACTGACCCCAGCTGCAGTAGCACCCCAGACCCCGACATGGTCCTTGGTGGCTGCACAAATGCAGACATGGCCCCAGGTGACAGCACTGGCTATTCAGGTCAGTATGGCCCCCAGCAGCCCAATGGTTCAAAGATACCAACATGGCTTCAGGCTGCAGCTCATACCTCAGGCATCCTTATGGCCTTCAGTGGTAGCACAGGCCACAGACATCAACACAGACCCTGTTCGCAATCAAACCACAGGCCCAGACTTGGCCCTCAGTGGCAGGAGGGTTTACCTTTTACCTCAGTCACAGAGGTTCAGTTTCTCAGGGTCAATATTTGTGGTTATGTAACTGAAAAATCCAAGGATCCTAAAAGGTTGTTGTTAATTTCCTACAAATTGAAAGCTAAAGGGGTTCAGAGAACACTGTCCTCCCAGGACACAGTCTCTGTTTTCATCCTAGATCTGGCCTATATCATACTCTTAGCAGTAGCCCATAGTGCAAATATTTGAAACAACACTAATGCTTTGGTTTGTTACTTCCTAGTCCTATGTTAGGAATCACTACCTGTTATGGTCTTAAACATGTTTAAATGGCCTCAGAGCCTAGGTGACAATTCATAAGCATCTCAGAGAACTGTTTGCTTCAAGGGTTTACAAATGCTTGACCTTAGACAGAGGCAGGGGGATTGCGACAAGTTTGTGGACAGGTTGGTCTAGATAGTGAGTTCAGAATGCCTAGGTATTTAGTAAGACCTCCAGAAAACAACAGCAATAAAATGTCCAGACTTCCCAAATTTCTTTTTCATTGTTTTTTTTTGCATGTGGATACAGTAATTTCTATGTTCTGTGTTAAAGATAAACAATAAATTTGGGTTTTTAAGTTATGATGTATAGAAAGAACTCTCTTGAACCCTAACTCAAGCATAGTTTCAATAGATAATTTGCATGTTGATGGTTAAAAAGCAACATGATTTCACCTTTTGATGTTTTAAGAGGGGAGATAAGAGGGAGAAATCTATAGGCTTCTAACTCCAACAGTTTCGAGCTATGACAAAAATTTCAAGGGCCATTAGTTCCTAATAGAAATTAGTGTCATAGCAATTTTTTATATGTTTATAAGTGCACTAAACTGGCAAGATATTGATATTTAAACAGCAGCACAGCTATATCCAGTCAGCAAGGAGGATTGCCTGTAATGAACGACTTGATACAGGTTCCAAAAGAGTGCTGAAAGTCGTCGGATGTTCGTTGATGAAATCCGTGCTTATTGCTCTCTGAGGGAGGAGAGAAAATATGGAAAACAAATGTCTATAGATTTTACTGAGGCATTATGAGATATGTATCAAGATCTGAATGTTTCTTTTTGACAAGAAACCTAAAAGTAGTCGGATTAAAAATAAACTGTTGAAGCATTTTCTGCTTGTAGAAGTGAGACAATAGAATGCCCCCTCTATAGACACAGATATTCGTGGGTGAATGTAAAAGGCAGAAACATGAAGAGTTGAAATGACATATTTATTGATGGTGTAAGTGATAAAAATTACAAATAGAGGTTGTTTGCTTCCAGTTTAATAAGAATTCTGTGTGTATATGTGTACATGCTGCAGTACTGGGGACTGAATGAACATACTTGCATATGTTAGGCAAGTGATCTAACAGTGAAAAACATCCCCAGCCCTACAACGCAGGTTTTAAATTTTCTTATTGCTTTAATTGTATGTATGTATGGGATATGGCATAGTAATCTGATATTTTGATATGGGTTAAAGAAAAACTTTGTATTTTGAACAAGTACTTTAAATTTCACCAATTACTATGTCTGTGTCCTTGAGTGCTTCTTCATTTTAATGTGTTTGAAATTAAACCCAACCTCAGAACCTGTGTATGCTATGCAAGTGTTCTGTCTCTGAGCTTCATACCCACCATCTTAGTTTGGGTTTCTGTTGCTGTGAAGGGAAACCATAACTACGGCAACTCTTATAAAAGGAAAATATTTAATTGGATGTCTTACAAGTTGCAGAGGTTTAGTCCATTATCATCGTGGTGGGACATGGTGACATGCAGGCAGACTTGGTGCTGGAGAAGGAGCTGAGAGTTGTATATCTTGATCTATGAGCAGCAGAAGCAATTCTGTGTCTACACTAGAGATAGTTTGAGAATAGGAGACCTCAAAGCCCTCTCCCACAGTGGCATACTTCCTCCAACAAGGCCACATCTACTCCAAAAAAAGTCACAGCTCCTAATAGTGCCACTTCCTATGGGGACCATTTTGTTTCAAACCACTACACTCCCTTAAGCACATGGGAAAATTTTTTTCTAGGATTGACTCATTTTAACCTGTAAGAGTAAAACAATATTGTATATGGAAGTTTCTGTCCCACCCAGACCCACAACTGTCAGTCCTAAAGAAACACGCAGAGGCTTATATTAATTATAAACTCTTTGGCCTCTTAGCTCAGACTTATTACTAACTACCTCTTACAACATAAGTTAACCCATAATTCTTATCTATGTTTAACCATGAGGCTTGGTACCTTTTCTTATTAAGACATTCTCATCTTGCTTTCTTTCCTTCTGAATGATGACTGCATCTCTGCCTTTCCTCTTCCCAGAATTGTCTTAGCCTGGTTGCCCCATCTATACTTCCTGCCTGGCTAGTGACCAATCAGTGTTTTATCAAACTAATACAAGTAACAAATCTTTACAGTGTACAAGAGCATTATCCCACAACATAATACTTATGTCTATTTCTGAGTGTTGTTATGCACATAACATGTGTATAAAGTACTTAGCGTAATATTTGGTCATGACACTCAGTCAGCACAAGGGTTTAGTGCCATGTTTATATCTTGGCAAGAATAATGTAGTAAAATGAAGCTAAAATGTAGTAAAAATCAGAGTATTATGGGTTGAAAGAATCAGAGAGTAGACAAGCAGCAGAGCTGGAGGGATTTCCATCTGTACATGGGTGCTCCTCCAATGTGCACAGCAGAGATGACTTGATTGTTTGTGCTCTCTTCTTCCGAATTACCAGGCTTCTCTTCATTTCCTCCTATTAGTTCGTTTTATTTTCCATATCCTTTTCACTCTATCTTCAATCAGCGAACATGACAATGAACCCAGCCCAGCTGTGCCTTTGATCCCTTGGCACTGCTTTCTTTGAACTGGTTCCATGAATCTCTGGAAAGGAGGAGCTTGGACAGAAGTAATATGCCACGGATCTGTACTGCACAGAGTGTACTCTAATACTGCTTTCTCTGTACTTTGCCTGAGGCGTTCCTGCTTCTCCTATTCTTGTAATTATCTTTTGTGTTCCTCAGCCTTACACATATTTCTTTTTTTTCTAGGCATGGGCATTCAGTAGCTTTGTTTTGTTTGCTCCCTTCTAACTTTCTTATCAGCTCTGCTTCATTAACTGGTTTATCAATTTTGTTCTGCATTTTACCTTTAAGGGTAAGTCTGCTCAATTCTGCACTAAATGTTATAGACACACACCTAATATCTTTGAAATGCATGCCACTGCACTCTCTGTTACCCACCCATCTCTCCCGTGAAGGTTCTGGATACCAATGAGTTCCCTTCCGTAAGGACAGACCCTTTCTATAAAAAACCCTAGAGCTTATGCAATATTTGGGATTTCTTTATGAATTTTAAGACACAGGATATGAAATCATCCAAATGACAACAGAGTACAATTTTAAAATGTTGACCAAAATCACAATCAGCCATCTAGAGAAATGACACCTTAGCACTCCGATAAGCATTTGATTATGTTTTAATCCACATTGCTAGTTTTGATCCATATTGACCGGCTTACAGAAACTAGCTCTGCAATTCTCTATTCATATTGAGAGAGAGAGAGAGAAAAAATACAGTTTACCTTTTTTATTTGCACAATTGATGGATATTCATCTATTTCCATTGAGAGTTTAGACATTTTTCTTTCTATTACACATTCTTTTTATTGACAGTGCTGTAGGAAAGGCACATTACAATACATAAAACATGTGGATCCCCTCAAAGACATCTTTATTGTTTATAGCACTGTTATAAGCTTGTTCTTTACAAACACACACTTGTTGATAAATTCTATTTTGCACAATTCCCTTCCAAAGGAAAACAAATAAATACAAGGTGCCTTAGAATGGCCTTGTCTGCATAAGACAGAATACTGCTGCAAAGAAAGAATTGTATTTTAACAATGAATGAAGCACATTCCTTCCATATAATTTTATGTGTTTGATGCATTGAAGAATTTCCCTGAAACTCATCTGGTCCCTTATATTTAAATCTTTGTTTCTTCTCTTAACAAAGTTTTTTACATGCTAGACACCACAGGCCACCTTCATAAGGCAATGTTACCATTAGTAAACATGTGTGGCACATTATTAACATGTATGGCACATTATTAACATGTATGACACATTATTAACATGTATGGCACATTATTAAAAACAGCTGGTGACCAGGCACAAACTGTCCTGGGAATTTTTCTAGAAGGCATTTCTATGTTAGGAGACTGAAAATGACAACTCTGTATGTAAATGGTTGCTCATTACATAAATGAACTCTCTCACCTCTGAATCCACTACAACTGAAACTTCACTTAACCTTAGCTTGGTCCAAAATTACTCAAATTTCCTGTCCTTGGGGTCAACATGACAATAGGAGAGACAGACAGAAAATACAGACAGACATAGTAAGTAATTACAGCTAAAATAGCCTTTAAAGATTTTTAAAATTGCAAAAGAAAGTATTTCTGAGTACCCATTTTCTAGAAATATCATCTATATATCTTTATGATGTATATTATGGTAAATACATATATTTCATTATATATTAACATATTAAATACATTATGTACATAATACTTAAGATATAAATATACTAAATAATATATGTTAAAATTTTATTTCTTTGAAATATAATAATTCTTACTTTCTGATCAGTTTGAATTCTACTATAGATCATTTTTACCAATAGTTATCTTTGCGTGTTCTCACTGAAAAAAATTTCTTCTCTAACATATTATATTCTGATCACTGTTTCCCTTCCCTCTACTCCTCCAAGTCCCTACCTTTGACCGCCCATCTCGCCAAGTTCCACAACTCCATTTCCCTTCAGAAAAGAATAGGCCATGTATGTGAGGGTGATCTGGCTGCAGTCTCTGTCACCCATTGATCGCCAAGGGTGATTTGGCAGATCTGGCTGGCTGGGCAGGGGTCCCCTTCCTCCCTCACTGCTCCATGTGCGTTTCTCCTGAAGCCACATGATTGATCGAAGAGGACGACCTTCCCTGAGTAGATGAGGACCCATCTTTTGTCAAGTGTATACGAGTAGCTGGGCTCCCCTGCTACAATCGCCAAACAAGCTCTCAAAGAAAAGAATAGACCTCCCAGGGATATCAATTAAATACAGCAAAACAAGATCCAATAGCAACTAGGCACACACACTCATATCAAGACTGGACAACTCAACTCAGGAAGAAGAAAAGGGTCCCAGCAGCAGACAAAGAGTCAGAGATAACCCTTCTCCCACTGTTGAGAGTCCCACAAGAAGACCAGGCTACATAAACATAACATACATATATAACATATACAGAGCCTGTATGATCTTCTGCACACACATATATGTATGTGTGTGTGTGTATGCAGAGGATCATACAGGCTCCATGATTGTTGCTTCAGTATCTGTGAGTCCCTATGAACTCCACTTAGTTGATTCTGTGGGCCTCTTAATACCACAAGGAAGCCAAAAATTTTGAGGAAACCTATATTTTGTTAATCTTGTGGTAAATTCACCTTTGCATGTTGGCTGTTCACTTGCTTTTCTCTCCTCCTGAATTAGCTCTTCCTTCGTTTTACACTTCCCCCTTCCTTTCTTCCAATGCAGAATGATTAAATCGATGTTTAGGAGTATTTTCTTCTATCAGTATCTCAGCTGCACAATTTATCACCTGTTTGTCTTTGTGCTCCTTAGCCTCTCTACCTTGAATTTTTTCACACATTAAATGAGAATAATTATAGCATTAGCATCATAGATTTGTTTTATAATTAGGAAAATGTGTAAATTATTTAACTGACACATTTTGAGTTCTTAATAAATCTTAACTGCCATTCTAAAATATATACATGTATATGTTATGCTATATAGATATGAAAGAGACGAGTGTCAAACTCTGAGGGGGTGAGAGACAAACGTGAGTGGAAAATTTTATCTAATATTCGTAATTAGTAAATGTTCCTACAAGAGGTGGTAAGTGTTTCAGCAAGATAAAGCTGTGTGGTATGTTCAATAAGTGACTGGGCTTTGAAATCATTGGAGAAGGGCATTCATGAGATAACAGGGTTTTGAACCAAACCTTAAAAGATAGGATCAGGACAGAAAAGAAGGGATGAAAGAGCTATATGTACTGGAGACTGATTCAAAAACAAACACTCAGGAGGCACAGATGGTTGGAAATGTATGACATTGATACCAAAGCAAGAACTTTCACACTCTTCTTCCTGAAAATGTAAGAAAACTGTACCACCGATTAGTCACCATAATTAAAAAGAGGCTGCTTGAACCATTGCCTTTGCCTTATCCAAGTAAGTTAGAGGATTACGTTGTCTTTAAGTTGTTATCTCAATAAAAACCAAGGGCTAGATTTCATGGCTTGTGAATAATATTAAGTTAAATTGCAACCGTTATTTAGCAAGTGAATATTTAGCAGAAAGCTGAGCAAGAAGGTGTGGCAGCCACTGTTGAGAGACACAGTTGTCGTGGTTTCTGTTTTTGTTATAGCTAGAAAACAGTGAGATGTTCATACTGGGAGCCTCCCTTGATCGTCTTGCGAGTAGAATTCTGCCAGAGATTTTCTCCCATCTTGTTCCATCTGATAGGGCTATCCAGTCTTGATAATGTACTTTATTCCCTTCACACCATTGTGCATGAGGATGTGTTTCCTGAAGCTGTAGCTATGTTTGTCTGACCAAGAGGGAAAGGGAGAGAGAACCTCAACGACATTAGCCTAACACGTAGTCCTCTTTCCTAGGCATGCAGCAGCTTCAGCACACACCAAAACAGAGCCAGCAGCCACAGGGCAAGGATGAGACACACCTGTCTCATTACTGGCTAGCAGTAATAGTTGCCGAATAAAATTTTGAATCAGGTAACTCTTCATACCACTTTTAAGTTTTTGTTTAGATCCCTAAGAGGATGTCAGGGACTTTGAGTCTTTTATCCAAATTATCTATGTGACCTTGACTCAGTTACTTAACCTCCATTTCCTCATTTATAAGAAGTCCATTATGCCAGCCTATCTTCTAGGGACATCGTGAGTTCTAGTAAATAAGTTTGAAGTGCTTCATAAATGCTTAATGATGATAATGATCACACAAGCAGAACCACTTTCGTAAGACACAGAAATGTGCTCCCTAAAGAAAGCAAAACAAAACATCAACAGGACATAGTATTTCTTACAGGGATAGAGAGGATTCATGTTCCTAAAGAAAGGAGATCATTTAGACTCTGCATATATAATTGAGGACTAAATGGAGAAGATGGTGGCGTCATGATTGGGTTTATTCAGAACATAATTGAAGATTCAGTCCTTGAAGACTAGACTCATTTTATTCTCTTCCCAAATTGTATAGCACAGGAAGTCATGACCAGGGGAATGCTAGCTTATTCATCTCTATAAAATAGCTCACCTTTTAGCCTCTTTATCCAAATTTTGCTTACATTTTTTTTTGATAGGGGAAAAATTGAGATGTAAGTCGTTAGAGACAGGATGAGTACATGAAAAACCCTTTAATTTCAGAAAGCATTAGAATTATGATCTAAGTCGGCTTTAAAAAGTAATTATGCTTGGTGAGAGCCCGTTTTGTTTTTGGTCTAAATTCTGAGGAATGGGAGTGTGAATTATCCAGTAGGTTTTGACATGTAAACACACCAGAAAACTATGTTCCCCTCCAGTGACCAACCCTGGATTGATTTAGATAAAAACCATGAAATTTTCTATTCTTCCCTTGTCATATATATATTTGTGTGTGTGTTATTATTGTTGTTGCTATTATCTCTCTGTTTTCTTGCTTCTCTAAATGGTCAGTAATGTTTAAGTCAAATGTGTATATTTATATGAACTCTCAGAATTATTCTATCCATACTACATACATTTCTATGTCCTTTGGGGCTAGATAGTCAGTCCAGTTGAGTGGACATGTACCTAATGAAGTATATGGTTTCGATCACAGTTAATGAACTAGCTAGATTTTCAGAGAAAAATGCTTCTCATTAGGCAAAAGCTATGATTTCAATTTGCTAATATGGTCTGTAGATTCCCAGGCGTGAGAGAGTGTGCCCCCAGTTTATAGAGAGCTCCAGGCAAGTAGTCTTCAGGAAGAAACAGGGGGTTAACATTTCAATATCACACTTAAAAGGAATGGCACCAGCAACAGATAATACAGTGGTACATTTAATAAGGCCCCAGAGCCCTGGTGGAATTTCTCTTCACTTTTACTTGTTAGACAAGCTGGAATGATCTGGATTTACAGTTCTCTGTGATAAAATGTAGCAATGGCTCTGAAGAGAAACAAAACAAAACAAAACAAAACAAAACAAAACAAAACAAAACAAAACAAAACATGCTTTGTTGTGAGTTGGTGCTTGCAGAGACGTTACCTTCTGGTGCCCATTTCCCTGGTCTTTCTTTTGTTTCTGTTTAAGCCCAGGTACTGTTCGAAGAGATTTACTTGTCTAGTCATTTGGATTCCATTCATTTCATCTGATTATCACAGCTTTTTCCCTTTACTTTGAATAAGGATGCTCTCCTTTTTCTTTACTTTCTTTTTTATTATCAGTGTGTGTGTGTGTGTGTGTGTGTGTGTGTGTGTGTGTGTGTATGAGCTCGTGCACACGTGTGCCTGTGTGTCCAGGAGTGGATGATGCAATTGCAGATATCAGAGAACAGCTTTGTGTTGTTAGTTTGCTCCTTTCACCTTTCTGTGGGTTCTGGGTATGGGAGTGAGGTCAGCAGGCTTGCGTCGTAACTGCTTTGACCTCTGAACCATCTCCCTGGCCCCTTATTTTCTTTAATTGACAATTGATGACTATCCTTGAGTATTAGCAATCAGTGTCTTTCTAGACTAGCTGGGAATGGATAGAGGGAGTCTTCATGGCTACAAGCATTTCTCCTGCATGCTTTGCTTTATATAGTATGAGGAATTGTTTTCTAAAGACAAATGACAACTTTTGTACCTCTAATGTTAAAATGCTAGCATCAAAACTGACAATGGTTTCTACACAAAGCATTGATTTGTTAAATTCTTTCCTTTGCATGGCAAGTTCTTTAGGTATATGAGATGGGTTTTATCCATCAGCATTTCTCTTTTCTTTCCTAAAACACAAATAGACAGGCATGCACACCCCACACTCACGCACACACTCGCTCCTTTCTTCTAACATACAAGTATTCATTTAGGGTAATTTATTCCATGTAATAGAGAGGTAAATTAGAACATTATGGGATATATACATATTTGCATTTTAATTAAAAGACTTTTCCCACTGATTTCTCAAAATAAGGGTAGCACAACTAGTACATTTCATGTGGCCCACTCAGTGCTTCTTAAAGTAACTATGTACTTCTGCGAATTCTTGAAACTTACCCTTAATGAGCTTCTTATTCTAATGGATCTGATTTTTGTAACCCATTAGACATCTCAAATGACATATTTAGTACTTATCCTTTCAAAAGTCATTGGCAAGATCTGCGAGTGTAAGTAGTGAAGGTCTATCCTAACCTATTAGACAAAAAGGAAAAAGGGTAAGAATGAGTACGGCAGTTATTACGAAAAGAAGAGCCGATAATGCCCTTTTGTAAGAAACACTCTTAAAAGATAATGAACATGAAAAATTAATTAGATTTCAAGTTGGAAGCGTCGCTTGCTGCTTGATGAATCTGATAGTGTTGCTATTGCTACCTTGATATGCAAAAGGAAAAATGTCAAAATTAATAAGATAGTCAAGAATAAGGGGTGTGGGATGGTTATCTTTGAGGGGCCTCTCTGTGCACTCGGAATAATAGCTAATTGGTTTAAAACTTAGAACAGAATTAAGCAGCATTGTTTTGGAAATCTTTGATTGGCATGGTTTGTAAAAACCTTCTATCATGCAGATATTTAAATGCATTGTAATAGATATTGGATATCTCTGGACTGAAAAATTAGTGTTTATGTCTGTCTACTAACTTGTAAACACATCATGGAAAATTTTTTCTTCCTTGCTAGGGTATGAGCCAGACATAGAACTCTCATCCTTTTGATATTCCAATTTGTTCTTTCAGAAAATTAAAAAAAAATTGAAGTTCAAAACAGATTTTTCAGGAGCAGATGTGTGACGGGAACTAAATGAGAGGGTTTATTTTAACCTCCCACGTCCCTCTCCTCAGTGATTATTTGAAAACCATTTATCTCAGTGATGATAAGTAAAATTTGAAAACTTGTCATCTTGCAGCTTAATTAAAAAGTTTAAGAAAAATATTTAATACCTTAACTCAGAAGAGCCTGGGTCAAATAGCCTGTTAGGGGTTTTGCGAGCTTTTCGATGTTTTGGGTTTTATTTTATTTTATTTTTTTTGGTTGTTGTTGTTGTTGTTTCCTGTAAATTCTTAGCTTCTAGGATTAACATCCCATGATCCAAATGATGTCTCTGACATTCAGAGCTGAATTTGCTGATACTGAGATATAATCTCTTATTATATGTCAAAAAACCGAATGGGCAGTATACTGGCCATGTTTCCTAGATTTAAATAAGAAGTAAAATTAATCCATGCACAAAGGGCTCTGTGTCAAAACCAATTTTAGAAAGTCTATAAAACTGAGTTTTGAGAGGGCAGCTTGGATTAGGTCTGACTGATGCTCCTGGAACCCAAACAAAGATCTCACAGGAAAACAAGGGCAATGAGAACAGAGACCAGCTTCCTTGTGAATTCAGAGGATGCACAGTCTTTTATATAGTATGAAATACTTTCAACAAGACTTCCTCTGAAGCCTAATGAAGCAAAGTGGATGTGATGGCTTAAAGGAGACCGGCCCTTACAGACTCCTATGTTAGAATACTTGCCCCTGCTTGGCGAAATTATTTTTTTTAATTAATTAATTTATTTATTAAAAATTTCCACCTCTACCTTGCCTCTCTTTTCCCTGCCCCTTCCCACCTCCCCTTTGCTCTCTAGTCTTTAGAGCAGTAGGGTTCCCAGCCCCGTGGGAAGTCCAAGGTCCTCCCCCTCCATAAAAGTGAGCATCCAAACAAACCAGGCTCCCACAAAGCCAGTCCATGCAGTAGAATCAAAACCCAATGCCATTGTCCTTGGCTTCTCAGTCAACCTTCATTGCCAGCCATGTTCAGAGTGTCCATTTTGATCACATGCTCCATCACTCCTAGTCCAACTGGCCTTGGTGAGCTCCCATTAGATCAGTGCCACCGTCTCAGTGAGTGGACGCACCCTTCGTGATCCTGACTTCCTTGCTCATGTTCTCCCTCCTTCTGCTCATCATTCGGACCTAGGGAGCTAAGTCCAGTGCTCCAATGTGGGTCTCTGTCTCTATCTCCATCCATGGTGAAACTATTAGGGAAGGAATAGGAGATGTGGCTTCACTGGAAAAAGTTCTCCCTGCAGATGGCCTTTGAGTTTCAGAAGATGCATTATTTCCAATGTCTTCTTTCCTTTTATCCTGCTTGTGGATCAAGACGGAGCACTCAGCTGCTCCTGACACCAAGCCTTTGCCCTACCATTGCAGACTATAACCTCCAAAACCATGAGCCCAGTGAAATGCTTTTTTTTGTAGACTGCCTTGGTTGTGGTGTTTGATCAGAGTACTAGAAACCCTAACTAAGATAAGTCTCAATGGTGAAGAACATTCAGACTGGCCAGTCACCTTCCCACCCTGGGAAGTTCACCCATTCTTTCGGTGTGGCCAGCCATGAGGTGGTGCTGTTCTACATATTCATTCATACATGTGACCCAACACATAAACAACACACAATATAAGTTTTCTAAGTTCTTGTCAGTAGGTAGAAAGGAGAAAGAACTGTGTGGAGGGTCACAGTGAGTTGAGTGAACATTACTACTTCAGCTCACCTTCTGATCAAGACCACTTCGTCGACTCCTTACACATAACCTAAGAAAAAGGTTAGGAAATAAGATGTAACCACCAAGGAAGCCCTGAGTGTAAGAACAAAGAGGTTTTTGTGGGCAACCAGGAAGCTCATACAGTGTTTGTCAAGAACCATGATTAAGTACAAAAGAGGTAGTGAAAGAACCATCCTAAATTTGATCCTCTGAAAATAATATAAGGCTCATTATTCTGTAGATCTTACTTAGAATTATACAGAGATAATGGGCAGACGGCAGGATGGATAAGTTAAAAATACAGAAACAATACGGCCATACTAAGCCTGCAAAAACTCTGAATTTTAAGTTAAACTTTATTTAGATTCATTTAAATTTTATGAGAAAAAGAAGCAGAAATGAAATGTAAGGTATTATCAATGGCTGTTCATCAACAAGAGAAAGAAATTTCATATCGACCAATTAATGGGATAAAGACTTCTGCAGGGCTATAGTCATGGGGCTGGAGGGATGGCTCAGTGGCTGGCGTTGTATTCCCAGCACCCATGTTGAGTGGCTTACAACTGCCTGTAACTCCAGCTGCAAGGGATCCATCACCCTCTTCTGGCCTCTGAAGGCACCTGCATTAATGATCACATACATACACTCATTTATACTCACGCACCCACACACACACATATATATAAAAGTAAAAGCTTCGTTAAAGGATGGTCGCCATACAATATTTAATTACAACCTGAGTAAATGGAGAGGGAGCCTGCTCTGCAAGCTGAGGTGACGAGTACACAGCTTTTCCTTTTCCTCTCTTCCTTGTATGCATGGTTTGGGGTAGAATTGTTTTCTTTGCTAGCACTGCAGCATTGCATTTGATTCTGCGGACATAATTCCCTCTGTTGATCATTATAAGTTCTCTGCTTAAATGAATACATTGCACAGTGCTGCTCCTTTGCTATGACTTTTCCATTACTGAGTTTATTTTTCAATTTAGCACTTAGTTAGTTGGATCTTATTGTAATGCATTTTAAATTTTTTTTTATTTATTTCCTCCGTAAGGGGGTGAGAACTTTCTTTTCCTCCATGGCATTTCACACTTGAGAAGGCCAGCATGTTGCCTCTATACTTGTGACACTCAGCTGGGCAGGTGGATTGTCCCTGGTTACCCAAGCTGTCTCTTACTATGTTGCAGAGAATGTTCTGTTGGCTTTGAGAGTGGGAGTGTCGGCTGGGAGAGCACAAAGCTTCTCCATGTGGATTATTTTTTTCGATCAAGATACCTAAATTAATTTTTTTTTTTGCCTTCCAAGTTTGATAACCTAATGTGGCTATGTCCTGCTAGTAATCATGACAATAGCCAATTAAAATGCCTAGGCTTAAGCACTTTATGCTTATGGGTATATTTAGCTCATAATACTATTTTATTGCAATATAGCAGCAGGATAAAAGATAAGAAAAATTACTGAAGGATATGAATGAAAACATGGGGGGGTGGCGGCCCAGTGTTTCAGTCTAGTTTGTCTATCATGCAACAAGGATAAAGCCAAAATTGCCCACAGAATCAGCGTTTGTTTCCTAAAGACATCTTGTCAAAGACAACAAAGAGTGTAAGACATCAAAGCTCACATCTTTAATCCTAGCATTTCAAATGCAGAGACAGGAGGCTGTGAGTTTAAGGCCAGCCTGGTCTCCATAGTTATTTCCAGGTTAGCCAGACATACATAGTGAGACTCTTGTCTCAGGCAAACAAACAAGATAATTGATTGTACTTAATTAGTGCCATAATTATATATAACCTTGAGTTCTTAGCACTCTTCTTTCATTCCAAAGTCTAAATCACACCCCCACATACATTTATCTGGTAACTTTCTTTATGGAATGGATTCTTTTTCTGCTTTTGAACTTTCTGGAAGCTACTCTTTTTGAACAAGGCTAGAGGGCGTCTTCCTTAGCAACCTTTAGCCATATAACTTGAGCACAACCCAAATCTTATATATACCCATTCTAAAGACTGGTGAGTATGAATCGTTTACTCTAGAGTACCTCTAAATTTACAGCTCTATTAACCTTGTTCTTAAGATCTATTTATCGGTTTAGTAAACAAGCATCTTTGCTTCATACTGATATACTCTTCAATTCTTCTGTTCTTTGAAGCCGGGAATCCATGTTTCACTTGAATAGAAGTCCCTCATGGGAAAGGGTAATCCTTTAGGTCACTGGTGAGGCTCAGGGTTAGAGTTGGGGTGGGGCTGAGCCTATGTCCTAATGCCAGAAAAGTAGTAGCAGAAGATAATTTGTATGTATCAGGGGAATGCAGGGATTCACATCAAAGTGAAGGACCTTGATAGTAAATTATGGTCCCAAGACTTATAATTGCCAAGATGTCCACTTTAGCTATATTGTTCTCTATTTGACCTTCTTGTCCTAGAAAGATCTGTAGACTGAATTCAGATCATTCATGGTGACCTGTATTCTGTTTCCATTCTAAAATTCTTTCCGACTTGCTCAATTTTGACCCTATTACTAGGTTCTGCTCTCTGCTCACAGTTTCTATTTATTCATGATTTTTCTCGGAGCTGCTACACTTTAGTGACTGCTGCTTACACACACACACACACACACACACACACACACACACTAATCTGAGCTCACAAATGGAGATCTCTTCTAGGACTAATTGCATCCCTGAGTAAGCTCTGTAGTTATTGTTCAGGCTTCAGAAGTCTGACGATCTCCAGAGCAGGGTGTAACCCATACCGTGGCCAGTGTTCTGCTGTTCTAGAAAATTCTTCTGTCTGTAGCTGAATCCTATAGTGAGGTGTGACAGCTTTCTCTGAAGTGTCCTCTCTATTAGGAGGCATTTCAACAACCCTGGGGACATTAACTCGACTCTTCTGAATCTTGCCCACTTACCTTTTGTTTTTAATTTCTTTTTATTATTTTAAGAACTTCTTGGAGAAGAGAGATTAAACATCCATTATCTAATTTCTCAGACAAAGTGCCACAAAAATGCTTTAATGATCAAGCGGTGCTCTGAAACCGAACCATGAATTTTCATTATAACTGCAAGCAAATGACTCTGACCCATAATTCTGAATTCTCTCTTTGGTTTGCAAACAATGTCCTCTAGAGCACATAGTTTCCCACTTCACAGACAACTTGGGTACAAACGTGGGCCTCAGAAAGACAAAGCAAAACAAAAAAAATTACAGTCTTTGAAATGTATATTTTAGTCAGCCTTTATGATGAGGGCTTTACCCTATTTCAACCCCGAGGCTTCAGAAGGAAATGGAGGAATGGCTGCCTGTCAGAAAATAACAAACATGGAGAAGTTTTGACAAGTTCACTATAATTATCATGGCTGTTAGCTTCATTAAAAGTAAAATCTCTGTGAAGTCGTAATTACGAAGTATCTGTTTTAGGAGCGACAGCCTTTATTTCATTGCTCTTTCTCTGTCTCAACCCTGTCCTGAGAAGTCTCATATTCGACATCAATTCCACCATCATCTCCCCGACTTGGGAACTAATGTCGTCCTACCTGCTAAAATCTATAAGGAAACTGCAGTGAAATATGACGGGTGTGGTCCTCTTGCTGCTTGAAGTTAGTCGTTTTGTGGCTGGAACAATGAAAGTGTTTCTTTAGGAAGCAAACTTCCAGTATTCAGTACAGAGGAAACTGTCTGGCCTGTTGATTGGTGTTTAGAAATGGCAGGCTTGTGACATGTCGGTCATTGCTCCATCTCTGCTGCTCTTATCATTCCTGAATCCTTTTACTCATTGGTCTTTCTTCCTTGGTACTCCAGAGCGCTTCTCTTCTAGCGTGTTAGTAGAAACTGACCTACTCTTTATTATTATTATTTACTATCATTATGACACAGCCTTGATATGTATCCTGGATTGGCCTAGAATTTTTGATCCTCCTCTCTCTACCTTAAGGAAACTATGATCACAGACATGGGCATTCATGCCCAGCAGCTTGGTTAGAAATCTCTGGTAAGTATCCTGGCTACTTAAAAGAAATTATCATAGATGAAGTTAACATTAACATCATTTCTTTCCCATTCTTAAAGCCTTGTCGAATCCTAGAATGGCAGTTGTTCATCACAAGGACAAAGTTTGATTGCTTCAGAGAAACGTGTGGGAAGTAGGATGAATAGTCAACTATTTGTTCGTGCCTTCATTAACTTCACAAATACACTTTAGTGTCTGTGGAGTGGTGAGCCGCGGGACTGATTCTAGACATACAGAATCCCTGATTTTGATGGTTCTCAATCAGGCGAGGGAGCTGGTCCATGCTTATGAGGATGTGGATTGTAGGAAACAATGGAGAGCCATCAGTCATATTCAGGAGAAATGGAATGGAGGAGTCAGTCATATGGTTCATGGGTCCAAGTAGCTGGACCCTGAAGTGGGTCCCAGGGTTATCATTTGAACAATGGCTTAAATAAAATGTGTTTATCTATTGCCTTTTTAAAAAATTCTACTAATTAAAATTCACCATCAAAATTCATCTCAAGGCAGCCATTAAAGAGAATTGTCTTTTGGGATTTGCTGTAGATATAAAACCTCACCCAGAGTCCTTCAGAGAACCTGAATGTCTGGCTTCTATGTTTCTGTCTCACTGAACAAAGCCCAGAAGCATGGACCTCTCAGCCCTCTTCTGTGGACTTCCTTATCAATTTTCCTGTGGTTTGACCATAGAAGTGAAGAGATGCCAGACCGCTTCAGGGCCTTTCAAAACCTCACAACTTGTAATACAAAATAAGCTTCATAATCTTATATTTACATTGTTATACTTTTATATTTAATTAAATATTCCTTTGCTTTTGCCAAGGCAGACAAGCAAGCAAGAAGATCTTTGGGTTCTGGTTTGCGTTTTGAATGACTTTGAATGACATTAGTGCTGCCGGGTTTTAATCTCTTTGCATCCCATCCCACTGTGACTAGTTGGGTGCACACAGTCGGAACTCTCCACTACAATGTAGGCACAGACTCACAGAATGGGGAGAGAGCATGGAAGTCCTTAGACCTGGCTCACTATTAAATGCTGTAGAGAGATAACTCCATGCTTCAACATTTTCCTACGGAACACGGTACTCCAATTACCTTTGGTTACAATTCACAGGTTGTTATGGTGGAGAATTTCATAGGAACAAAATGTCTCTGGTGAAAATGTGATGCTTTTATACCTTAAAAATAAAAGAATCCCACCACCACCATTGCCCCCCTCCCCCGAGCATGTTAATTATTTCAGCGATGACATATCAAGTGTGTTTTGGAACATGACCATGCTGTGACTACCCAATGGAAGGGCAGACATTTGCCTACAAGTAATTACCTATGGTAATTATGTCCCGAGTGAAAACCGGCTTGATGAAGCCTAGTGGAATAATTCTCAAAGCTCGTGAAAGCATATTAACATCAAGATATCGACTCAGAATAATTCACAGGCAGAAGCAGACATCAGCCTGTCTGGGTGTCTATGGGCCTTCTGTGTTTCAGCCATGTAGGTTTTAGCCATGCACAGATGTTTTCCAAATGAGCAGGTGCCCGGAACTAACACATCATATAGGATATGTTGTGTTTTACATTCTCGTGATTCTCAAAGTACATATGCACATCTGTATTGGCGTTAAAATTTTAAGCCGACTCTGTAGATTTTAAAGACTGGTGCTGACAAACATTTGACAACAAATACTGAATTCAGATTCTCCATATAATGTTGGTTACTGAAGAATCTATCAGTATAAGCTGACAGCAGGGTCCCATTACTGAGGAAAACTCTCACACAACTCAATGAACATGGAGAAACCAGACTGTGCCTAAGTGAATCCTTCACCTCGTGTTAAAGTCTTGTTGGTATGAGAAGGTACTCTGCAGGCTACCAAAAGAGAAATGTAAATATCAACCTAGTCACCAAACCCTTGACCTACAATCTGTCCTGTTTGCAAAATATGCTAGGGCAATGGTGGCACAGAAATGATGGGAATAGCTATGTGATGTCTGACTTGATCTAAGTAAGACCCATTCCATGAGAAGGAACCCATACCCGCCACTCCTGGAACAACCTAGATAGCCCAGAGATTAAGGGTAAAACCAAATGCTACTGGTCAAGATAGATAGATAGATAGATAGATAGATAGATAGATAGATAGATAGATAGATAGATAGATAAAGTATCGATAAGATTACTCCCACAGATAGTCTACTAAATTCATAGATCAGTGATTTATCCTATCATTATCAGGGAAATTCCTCCAGCAGCAGATGGGAACAGATACAGAGATCTAGAGCCAGACATTATGGGGAGAGAGAGAGAGAGAGAGAGAGAGAGAGAAACCTCAGAGCTCCAGGAATCTAGTTGAGATTGTGAGAGCCAGAGGGAATGGAGAACACCAGCACAGCAAGGCTTCTGGATCTGCTAAGCAAGGCAAATATGAGCTTACAGAGATTGAAACCTACGTGGGTCTGCACCAGGTCCTCTCTGTGTACATCACAGCTTTTAGCTTGGTATTTAATGGGACTCAAGACTGTGAAAAAGAATGGGTCTTGACTCTCATTCCTTCTCTTGGGACTCTTTTCCTCCTGTTGGGTTGCCATGTTCAACTTTGATATGATACTTTTTGCTTCGTCATATTATATTTTATTTTGTGATGTTTGGTTGTTATCCCATCAAAGCCTGTTCGTGTCTCATGAGAAACAGAAAGGAAGTGGACCAGAGGGGAGGGGAGGTGGGGGAGGAACTAGGAGAAGGAGAGAGAGGGGAAACTACAATCAGGATATAATGTATAAGGAAATAAACTGTTTCCAATAAGAGGGTGGACAAGTTTAGAAATATGTGCCTTATTAAAGATCAAGGGAGGCCTGTCAACTGCATCTGTGCATCCTTCCCTCATCTGCCTCGGGTGCTACTGTTCCTAACGACCGAGCATCAGGGGCAGCATTGAAACTTTAATTCTCAAACTTCTCTGCTGAGGCTTGCTATTCATTTGTTCTCCTGCTTCCTCAGTCTAGAAATGAGTTTCTAGAAAATTCTTAAATATTATTGACTACCCTGTTCACTGCTGCTTTTGCAAATCTTAAGTTGGAACAATGAATGAACCTCCACCTCCCCTCCTATATTTAGGGTTCAAGAGGAGATTATTATTGGTTAAGGAACTTACAAAGGGGGATATGTTTGCTTCAGTAATTTATTATCTAGAATTTTATTTCTTCAGCTCCAAAATGCCAAAATGAAGTTTTTGTTTGTTTATGTTTTTTTTTAAGTCTGTATATTCTAGGGGGTTTCACTGCTGATGAGTGACATTTCAATTTCAAGACTTAGAGAAGTGTTTAAACCGATGCCTCAATGGAAGAATCTGCAGGGAGTCCCTGCTAATGCCTGCCACAGATAAATTCATAGTTTCTTTCCAAATTCCTAGGGAACTTAAGTCAGATTGTGTTTCTGCTTCTGATATCTGAAAAGAAAATGAGCATTGGTTAATTAGAATTCCACAGATAACCCCCAAAGAGACCACAATGACAGTATTGTCTGCCTTTGGTTTCAGCCCAGTGGCTGATGGTCAAATAAAGTTTCTTCTGCCAAGTTTGTCCTGTGTCCTGGATGGCTGGATCCTTTGCCACCTTTTTTTTTTCTCCTGTAGAATATAACTCTGGAGGACTAGGAATAGACACAAAAATACCTGAGACGAATCTTGTGGGATTACTGCATCTAAGACAGGGGAAAGAGCACATATGTATTTACAAAAGAGCCATTTTCCTTTTAGCTGAGGATATACAATGAGCTGATTTAGTTTTAATGAGTTTTAATCTGTCATTGTCGACTCTCGCACTTCTGTTTTCTAAATCAGCAGCCTATTGTCTGTGTACAGGACTAGGATGCTGCCTGTGAACTTGCTGCACAGTATTTTTCTGAAGGCTTCTTTTGTTTTGGAAACACTTCCTCCCCTCCCCTTCACACGCTCGCATTTTAGGAGTCTCAAAGCAGCCAACAGTTTAACACCAACAGTTTCTAATCAGGAAACTCGGAGACTCAAATTATGGCTTTCTGTTTGGACTGAGTTTATGTCGCAGCTTTAAGAATTATAACTTTCGATGTGTTGAGCTTGGTTTCTTATACATTGGGTTTCTTAAATGCAGTACTATCTATAAATTCAAATTTCAAGCTCTTAATTTTTAAATATTAGTTTATTCTCTCCTAATTTTATACAAGTGTGAAATATGTTCCTACCATTTTATACAGGTATGGAAGATGTCCCTACCATTTTATGCAGCTATGAAATATGTTCCTACCGTTTTATACAGGTATGAAATATGTTTTTCCCATTCCACTACCTTCCCACTGCTTCTTGCCATCGAAATCCCCCTGTGAAATCCCCATTTCGATGGCCCTTCCGTTCTCTCACTGTCATGCCCTTCTGTTTTGTTTTTGTTAAAATCTTAATTTTAAAATTCTTTAAATTTTGTGGTGTCCTGTGTCCTGAAATTTGTCGGAAAGCGGTGTCATAATATTTTCCTTGCCCTTGTATTCACATTTTCAGCCATAGAGTTTATAAAATGTGTTGTCCCATATTCTGTATATAGAGTATATTATGTGTGAAGGGACTCTAGCCAGTCCTGGTCTGGCAAACATGGCTCCGGCAGCCCTTGCCCTTCTCTCCCATTCCCTCTGCTTTGCTAAAAGTCATTAGATTATATTTCATCTTACAACTCAGGTATCATAGTCCATCACTTAGGGAAGCAGGGCAGGAGCCTGTGGGCAGGAACTGAAGCGGAAGGCATGGAGAAGAAGGTCTTCTTACCTGCTTACTGCTCATGGCTTCCTCAGCCTGCTTTCTTACACAACCCAGGACTATATACTCAGGGTTGCATTACATACAGCAGTGGTGGGCCCCCTCACATCAATCATTAACCAAGAAAACACCACACAGACTTGCCTATAGGCAATCTGGTGGAGGTATTTCCTTTTTCCCAAGATGACTCTAGTTTCTCTCAAGTTGAGGGAAACTAACAAGGGAGATCCTTTCGTCATCTGTCACTAATTCTAACATTGTCTGTTCCCTTATTTACCAATTCATCCTCCTGACGCTGACTACCGAGGTCCAGCTATGAAAGTATTGGAGACCAGCAATCAAAACACCACCCTGGGTTCACCCAATTAACACGACCAATCAAATTATGCCACCACATCCGAGACCGTTCTAACACAGACCTCCCCTTTCTCTCCTCTTAAAAATTACCCCCACAAGGTCGTTTGCTACTGTTTTTTTCTCCCGAGTCAGGAAGCAGCCGTTTTTTAGTTTTTCTTCCCTGCTTAATAAAGGATCTCTCTGGGAAAACAGGTGTTTGGGGATCTTTTGTGCCTAATCTGGGGCCTGGGAGGAGGGATCCCTGCTGTATGTGGGGGAGGGATTTCTTTCCATGTCTCTATAGTTAGTATCTAGACATGTCTTGGTCTTGAACACACACAGATGTTTACATAGAGTTCCTCTCTGGTTTTACATATTAAGAATTACTAGTGATACTGTAACTAAAGGCGGTTCAGTTCTATGAAACGGCAATGTTTTTAAAGCTGAAAACCAAAAGAAATTATTGTTGCTGTTGTTGTTGTTATTTGCTATTATTGCTTGACTAACTACATGGTTTGGATTAGGAGGGACAAAGAAAGACTTGTTCTAAGGATAAGCAATGCTAGAGTTAGTGGCAGATGACGACAGGGTCACCCTTGTTTTTTTTTTTTTGTTTTTTTTTTGTTTTTTTGTCAACTGAACACAAACTAGAGTCATCTTGGGAAAAAGGAATTTCGCTGGAGAAAATTCCTCCACCAGATTACCTATATTCAGGTCTGTGTGATGTTTTCTTGATTAATGATTGATGGGAGAGGGCCCAGCCCACTGCGGTATACAGCCTTGAGTATGTAGTCTTGGGTTGTGTAAAAAGCAGGCTGAGGAAGCCATGAGCAGTAAGCAGCAGGTAAGCAGCCCTTCTTCTCCTTGCCTTCTGCTTCAGTTCCTGCCCACAGGCTCCTGCTCTGCTTCCCTAAGTGATGGACTATGATACCTGAATTGTAAGAGGAAATAAACATTTTCTTCCCTCAACTTGCTTTTGGTCATGGTGTTTCATCATCACAATGGGACACAAACTATAGACCAAGGGAGCTTCCTTTAGAAATCTGAATGGCCCAAATGAAGCCCTTTGCTCATAGACTTTAAGGCAGTGTTTCTGCTTTTAAGGAACAATTGTAAAGGAACAAAGAGAAACAAAACAAAAAAACCCAAGGTTGGCAGACAGTCTGATTGTGGGTATTGGTTGGTTTAGAAGTCTGAAGATTCCCTGCACGTTTGCTTAAGATGGAAGGCAAGTCTGACAAATCATGAGTACAATAGAGTGGTGTGCTTAACGAGGGATATGGTCCATACTCCACTCTTAACTCCTGTAGGCACCTGGGCAGGAGACCCATGACCTTCGAAGCAATGCAATTTTAGAAGCAAAGAAATGAATAGGTAGTTTTCTTCAGGTTGTTTTATACACCGTTCCCTTACCCAGCATCCCTCTGGCTGCATGTTTCTTCTCAATGGAGCACTGAATAGTTATTGAGAGGAGTAGAGTTGAGTCAAGACTAAGCCTGTTCTCTGTTGAGTTCCAAGATTTGTAACATCTGTTCCCGGTCTTGAGAAGTAAGGCTGGCTTTGCCCAAAAGTCTAATAGATACAAATGGTTTTCCTAAGGTTTGGAGAAGCACTTGAATATTTCATGAGGACTTTAGATTTCTCAGATGAATTAAATATTGTCTAACGATGTACCCCCTCTACCAGGCACACTTTACCTGCTCTTGTTTTCATGGCCCACAAAAAGTGTTTAAGACCCTGAGACTTATCTGTTTGATATCCAGATTGGCTTTGGTCTTAACACAAAACAAAACTAACAAAACATGATTTCATAAGGTATTAAGAGAGAACGTGACAACGGAGGGAGAGATGGATGTAGATTCTTACCACATTTGAGAAAGAAATCCTGATTTACTTTTGAAAGTAAAATATATATATATATATATGTATACTTATATGTATACATATATATGATATATATATCATACAAGATTACATAAGGCCATTTTCAGTTAACTATTTTTTTTTTACCTTTTTTTTTCTCTGTGACAATTTCTTTTGGGGGAGTTCCTTTTTTTAAATTTATTTATTTATTTATTAAAAATTTCCACCTATTCCCAGCCTCCCTTTTCTCTCCCCCTCCCCACTTCTTCCTCCCTCTCTAGTCTTAAGAACAGTAGGGTTCCCTGCCCCATGGGAAGTCCAAGGTCCTCCCCACTTCATACAGGTCTATAAAGGTGAACATCCATACAAACCAGGCTCCCACAAAGTCAGTCCATGCACTGGAATAAAAACCCAGTGCCATTGTCCTTGGCGTCTCAGTCAGCCTTCATTGCCAGCCACGTTCAGAGTGTCCATTAATTAATTAATTAATTTTAAAAACACCATCTTTCCTCATTTCACATACCAATTCCTTCCACTTCCTCCCCTCCTTCAGTCCCTCCACTTTCCCCCCATTCCCACCACCATCCATTCTTCAGAGAGGGTAAGGCTTCCCATGGGAGTCAGCAAAGTCTAACACACTGTTTTGAAGCAGGATCAAGGCCCTTCTCACTATATCTAGGCTGAGCAAGGTATCCCTCCAAAGAGAATAGGTTCCAAAAAGCCAGAACAAGCAGTAGGAACAAATCCTGGTGCTACTGTTAGTGGCCCGACAGTCTGCCCTAGCCATACAACTGGTACCCACATTCAGAGGGACTAGTTTGGTCCTATGTTGGTTCCCTCGCTGTCAGGCCGGAGATGGTGGGCTCCCATTAGCTCAGGTAAGCTGTTTCGATGCGTGCCCCCATCATGGTCTTGACATCTTTGCTTGTATTCTCACTCCTCCCACTCTTTGACTGGACTTGGGGATCTCAGCCCAGTGCTCTGCTGAGGATCTCTGCCTCTGCTTCCATCAGTTGCTGGATGAAGAGGAAGGACAGAGGCAGAGAGCAAGGACAGTGACATCTTGATTGAGGGAGTCATTATTGGGATAGCAAGAAACCCGGAATTGGAGAAATTCCCAGGAATCCACAAGGATGACCCCAGCTCAGTTAGCTATTAATGTACTCTGAGCACATTCCTCCTGTATCCCCCCACCCTCCCCTTCCACACCCTCCCATTCTCATGGCTCCCATTTGTCTCCAGACAATTTTGTTTCAACTTTCATGCCATCTGTACATATGTGATTTTCTGCATTTGTAAAGTCTCAGTCTCACAAACGTGTGAACACCCAACTTAGTTATTGGGAAAAGGGACACAGCAACATTAGTTTTAAGAATCACCATCAGCGCTGACTTAAAACTAGCAGATGTGTGGCAGAAAAGACATATAATACAGTGATGGGTGAACAAGGGAGTGAAGAAGTTCAAACATTTCAAACTGCTCCTTGTAGATATCATGAAATCATCTCTGGTCCCAAGGATGCTTCTCGACACTTGGTTGAACAGCTGTAATGTCTTGAAAAGCAAAGATCATATTAGGCTTGTGCTAAAGAGCGATTTAAACAACGTTACTACCAGAACTTAACTAATACAAGATAAGGAAACTCTTTGAGGTTGAAATTTAGTCTCTACCACAAAAGTGTCCTTACTGAGAAGACACGCTTTCTCTGTTTTATAGAATTGGAATTAAATGACACAAAAATCTTTAATCTCTTCTTCCTATTAACGAGCAGCCTCCTCATCAAGAACGACTGCAGTTCCCAGCAGAGAGTACGGCTCAGAAAACACTTGCCGAATTCATTGTATGCAGATTAGAAAGCTGTCACTCCGGGGATATGAATAATAGCAGCCAAGTTCAAATTTGTTCCTGTGTTACACCTGCTCCTCCCTGAGCAGGGACCTGGGACCACAGGAGGAATTCTTCTGGGATCAGAAGTGGAGTGAGAATCTGATCGCTGCAAGGAAAAAAAAATTCTTAATGAGCCTTATCAAACTTCCTTACAATGAACGCAAGCTGTGCATCCCGAGGAACTCGTGAAGAACTCCATGTTGACTTAAGATGCATTTGTTAAGAGAAGTACACGCAGGAGTGTATCAGAGTAGATTCGTATTTCCAGGAAGGGTAGTTTGGGATGGCTCATGGCCATGTGAGGAGACTCTTTGGAGCATATCTGGAAACAGAGTAACTAGAGGTAGGGGGATACCCTACTTCTAAGCGCTGCCTTCGTTGGCTTAGAAATTGTCTTCATCTGTTACTGAGCTTCTTAGCTTTGGATTGTGCATGTTTCTGTCGTCTTCAGTTTTCTCCCTCATTGTCAGATATGCCAACCAATTGGCAGGTTCTCAGGTGTCTAGCTTTAGTGAATCAGGGATGCCATGCACCATACAACAAGCACGCACCATAACACCAGTGCAGGCACAGTGGAGAGTCTGAGAGGCAATCCTCAGGAGGAGATAAGTGTCGCAGCCCCATTTTGTTTAATTTGGTGTAATTCTCCTAGATTTTCCTCTGTTATTGAAAATTTTCTTGGTATATCTGGGTATTTTTTAATCATTTCTTTGTTTTTCTTTTATCATTAAAAAAATGAAAAGTGCAACAGTGGAGAAAGATTATTACAGCAGCTTCCCACATCCTTTGCCTGTATTAATCTTTCAAAATTAATCCATTTTAAGGTGTATTTACTTACCTTTATTTATATGCAAATAGGTTGGATTTTTAATAAATTAGTTGGACATAAATTGCAGGTATTAAGATGTTTTCCTCACTGAGAGTCAGCACTGATTTTCTGATAATGAAGATGCTTTCTTATTAATGATTAGCATTAATCACATAAAGTTATGTCATCGATATTAAGCACCTATCTTTGAAATTCTAAGTTGAAAATTGAATTTTCTCTAGAGACTCAAAAGTCATCAGTGGCCATGCTTTTTCTTGTTTTCTTAATGTCTGAGGCTTTTTTTTTCTTAGAACATGGGTCAGTTAACCCAACACATATTCCTTATTTTGGGTTTGTCTAAGGAATTCCTTGTGACCATCATTAAAATTTATTTGAATTTTGTTGTAATATTCTAACAGTGGCTCACACATACTTTTCTTTTCTGTGTTGTTCTTCCTTTTTTCCTCTGATATTCTTTTAGAGGAATAGGCTTCCTGCCTGGACTCTGGCGTCACCGCATCCCTTCCTTCGGTGGCTGGGATGTCAGCACGTACGCCAGGTGCTGTTGCCACCAGGAAGACAGTACGGAAACTTGGGAAACTGAGTGATATATAGACCCATCCTGAAATAAGCACAGCTTGCAACCAGCCTTGCTGAGGTCAGCAGAACGCCCCAGTCGCGTTGCAGATATGTAAGCAGAAAGTTAAATGTTTGTCTAATGGAGGCCACAGTCTCTTTGGTTTAATGTTAGACAAAGAGTGTTAAGGAGACAGCAGCCTTTCCCCTTTCTCTTTTAGTATGGTAAACACCAACTACAAAGCATATGTTTCTCTTAAACTTTAAGTTTACAATAAGTGTTGTTGATATGTTCAGCACTATCTAGCAGATTTCTAGAATTTTCAGTCTGATGTGACTGACGATTTCCAAATTTCACCTTTCCCCTTTCTCAAAGCTCTAAGAAGTCTTCATTTGATTTTCTCCTGTGAAGTGGGCCACATCATATTTGTAAGATACATGCAATACTTATGCTACCCAGCCCAGTGTCCTTCAGCGCCAACCATGTCACAGGAGGTAACAGCATTGCCTTCATGTTCAGGACTAACAGATATGTTTGTGATTCCATATTTTATCCTTGGTAGACACTTAGGCCTCTAGACAACCACAAACAAATCTGCAACACACAGAGGATATCGGGTCCTGTTTCAATTCTTTCAGACAAGTATTCCAAACTGGGAATGGGTACTTTATTTTTTAACCTCCTTTTTTTCCCCTCTGGTTGCTCTAGCTAGCCCATTTCATACTGCACTAAGATGCAGGGAAATGGTGAATGTGAGCTTCTTTACCTTGCCTTTGACTTTAGAGGGAAAGGTTTCAGTTTGTTATCACTGAGGGTCGTGTTAATTGTGGGCTTTATGTTTATGTCAAAGTCATTTCTTCCTATTTTTTTTAATTCTCTCAATTAGTTCTCCTAAAACGGTGGGATGCCTGATGAATGTTACAACTGCTTGTGTGTCAAGGAGAAACCTGACCTCCAGTGTTCTCTCCCCAGCCATCAGCCACCTTAGTTCATACTGTACTGAGCAAGGACCATGTGAGTGATGCTGGTATGAACTGGTGATTCTGTTCACGGTAGTCTCAAAGTGGGTGTTCTTTCCTAATCAGCAGTGGAGTTCAGATGAATCAGATACCAGTTCCTCTACCAGCCACAACACTTATCTGAACACAGAGTGTTTAAATCAGCCTTCTCTTCCCACAGCAGGATAAACGGGACGGGGCATCTTCAAGCTGAGTCCAGGGAGAGGCAGTTAATACTTAGGGACATGCAGCTTCTTCTTGGCTTCAGTTGGGTTAGTTTCTGGGCTTTGTGTGAGGTTCAGGAAGCCTCCTGATCTCTGGAAGTCTTACAAAAGGATTGGTCTGTATCTTGAGGAATTGGTGTGTTCCCCGCCAGGGAAAGGAAGAGTGGCGGCTTCTTGTTCTGCCTTGCTGGTGTCGCTCCTCCTATGGACCTCTTTGGTAGTATGACATCAGGTTTGTCACTGGTGCCAGAGTTAGTTGTCTGACACAGGCGGTGATTAGCATGTCTCCATTATGAAGACTCCACATGCTAGTCACCGTGTTATGTGGTATGTATGTGCAGAGATGCATTTGGAGGCTGCTGGACTGTGGCCTTTGTTAGCAGCTGCTCGTACGGCAGTGCTCTGATCTTCTTCATCGGAGCCACTCTCGTTAGATCGGATGTCCATCTTATGCTGCAAGTTGTTCTTCTAATTGGGCTCAGAAAAACAGAATGGGTCACAGCTCCACACAGGCAAATGCTCAGTGGGGAACAGAAGGTGCTACTTTTTGGAAAACAAAATTTCAAGCTTAGTTTTCTTGGGATTGGAATCGTCATTCAGTTCCTTGTCATAGAATGGCAATGGGGACTCAGGAGCTAAGGTAACTTTACAGACTTAATCCAGACTTTTCACTGCAGAACAGGCTTAAAAATATCATATTCTATTTAATGAAATACAAGTCAATGCTTTTAAATAACATTGGAAATTCAAACACTGAGTATGACTTAAATTATGGCACATTCATAGGCTGGAATATTATATAGCAATTAAAGAGAATCTTGTGGACAAACATTAATAGTATAGAAGATGTCCATATTACGTTGGACTAGTAGACTAGTTAATAATATACAACATATAAAATTTTATGTGTATATGCAATGAAATATATAATGTATTTACTTTAGAAAAGACTGTTATCTGCTAATCAAAAGATCACATATAGCTAAAATTATTTTTATAATTACTGTAATTAAACCATCACTTATGAAATATATATGATTTTATGCATATAGAAGTTACTCAGGAATTCTTAAATTCTTAAATTAGAGAACTATGTTTAAAGAAAAGAGCTAAAGGAAAGACCTAGCTGCAGATTTTGGGAAATCCATTCAGCCTGGAAAGTAGTGATCAGTTACATAGAGATCAGGAGGAGAGTGCTGGATCAAGATTGAAAAATGGCTCCTACTCACGCTGCACGATTGTTTCCTTTTTAATATTCCTAAGCCTTTAAACATTAATTGAATTAAACCGAGCAGCTTGTTGTTATGAGACTTTCATGAAGTAGGGAGATTTATCTTTGGGAAGGCAATAAATAAGTAAGCGCTAAAATCTACGCACAAGTTAAATATGCGAAAGTGTATGAATGATTCAATTCCTAGGATATCGCTGTGTTTACAGGTCTGCACTAAATCTTATGAAGAAATATAATGAAATTACTAGTAATTATTATCACTTATTAAGGAATAGTGTGCTTTGTATCATTTTATGTGCTTTGTAGGTGTTTAATAACATTAACAGTCTTTCTACATCAAATATTTACTACTATAAAAATTATCTTGTGGTATATTTAAAAAAAACATGACTCTTCCACTCCAGCCCCCTTCTTCTTTGTTCTTTTTCTCTTCTTTTCTCAGGTCTGAGTAATCTCAGCCTGTGGGGTAAAGACAAATTTTCTGCTATCGGGTCCCAAGAAGGGGATTCATATGTTAGAATTTTGAAGGCTGGTTGCCTTGAGTAAGTCCGTATCCTAAATGCAACCTCCGTATGTAGTCTCCCTGGATGGTGCCTCATCTGTGGCTATACTTGCAGAAAACAGGGTGGGGAGTGTAGAAGGAACACATTGGTCTTTATTAATTAAATAGAATTTAATTAAATTTTATTTATCCATGAAATAAATGTACCCATTTACAAGATGGTAGTTGCTTGTGTCTCCTAAGTGGATATGTATTAATATTTTTACTGATGCCGAGCGGAACATTGGGCATTTAAAGTCGAGTACGCCTAAAGAGTGTCAAAGAACAGTATTATATGTCAGGATTTCCAAAGTTAGCTTTTAACCGGTGGTTGCTACAGAAGACCCCCATCTCTGGCTGAACCAGTTTGGGTTATTTTTCCACATTAAAGACCTCTTTTTCTACGCTTAGTCTTACAATCAAAGCTATTTAAAGTGTACACATGAATACAGTAGATTAATACATTAGTATTTTAGGAAACATATTAAGAGCTCTACTGGTAAATGATAAATAAATAAGTAATCTAGACTCAATTAGAACATGAGTTAGATTGTGAGTGCTGATCAGAGCAATTTATAATGGTTGCTGGGCATCATAATTTGCCATATAAGGTAGGCTCTTTACATTACACAAAGTCATCCTGCTAATCCCTGTGGAGGCTCCTCTTCCTAGTTCTTTTATAAATGAAGAGCCTGAGGTTTATAGAGTATCCTGGTTTGTTCTTTATGCTGTAGCAAAGTACCCAAGACTGGGTAATTACATCTTCCCCCTTCAATGCTTTTTAATCAGAGTTTTTATTTTATTTGTTTTGCCTGCATGTATGTCTGTGTACCATGTGCATGCCTGGTACATACAGAGACCAGACAAAGGCATCTGAGCCTTTGGAACTGGAGTTGCAGAAGTTTGTGAGCTGACATGTAAGCTCTGGGAATTGAATCTTCTTTTTCGATAGGAGCAGTCAGGGCTCTTAACCTCTGAGCTGTCTGTCTTGGCCTAGAAAGGGAGTTGTTGAACAACAGATAATTATTACTCATAATTCTGAAGCAAGTTCCAGATTAAGGTGCTGCTTGGTACCTCCGAAGTCTGCTACTGGACCCTCTTCTTTAGGGATGGCATTCTCTTATTTTGTTCCTGTGGAACAGAAAGGAAATTGGGGCATTGATCTCATCCAAGAGGTCAGAGCCCCCATGGCTCTATGAGACACTAAGGCTCCCCACTAGAGTGATCGGGCTTTAATTCCAACAGAAACTGTCAGGGTAGTACCAACATTCAGACTAGAGTGGAGGGCAAAGACTTGGTCAAGATTATTAAGCTAATAAATAGTTAGGCCTGAGTTCTAAAGTTCACAGTCTTTCTGTTTATTCCCAAGACAAAGACTTCAAGAAGGCCCCAGACAATGGTATTTGGAGAGCCATTTCAATGATGAGATCAAACAACTTGAAGATGCTGGGAGACAGTAACTATGAAATCAAGATACACTCCCCTCCTCCCTACCCCCCACTGACTACCGGCCACCAAGAAGGCTGCTGTTTAGAAAGGGCTTAGAAAAATGAAGTCAAAGAATTAGTAGACTATACTAGGTTGTTGCAAGCTGGTGGGCAGAACAGAGTTTGAATGGCAGGTCAGAAAACATGTAAGAAGCAGGAGCAGGGGCAGTCACAGAGAGCAGGAAGAGCTACTTAAAACCTACGCTGGTGCTTATGAGGGGATTTATAGATAGAAGTAAAATCCGGAATTGCACGCTTAATGCCTATCTAGTTTACAGTCTTGATAATATAAATGAAGGGCGACCAATGCCGAACAGATGGCAAGAAGCAAGGTTTACAGATAGCAATCACCAGCATCTGGGGAATGGACATCCTGTAGGAACAACACTCACAGCTGTGGCCTTCAGAATCCTCTTCTTCTGACTTCCATGTGACAGTCACGGGCAGTCAGCACTGACTAACAATGTGTCCTCTGGTGTGCTGTGCTGTGCTCATTAGGGGATGCACAATAACCTCCTGATAGGCATCAGCTCAGCAACTTGGCAAACAGACATCCTGTGAGAGCTAGTGGCAAACCTCCTTCCTCAGTTTTCTCTCCAAATGTTTGCTTTTGCTTTGGAAAATTGGAAGTGTTTGGGCAAGCACTGCGATGTGCACGCAGTATTTGGTAACCACATCAGAACAATAGCGGGAAAATCACTTGGGGGAGATTCTTCCTTTGACTACTATACCCAATGAAATGTAAAGGCAAGATTTGTCTATTCCATGAGGTGAAAGGAAGGCTTTAATGGTGGGACGTAGCCCAACGGCACCTGAAGAGATAGAAAACTGGCATGATTGCCACTGCTCCAGAGGAGAGATGTTGGCTCGGCAGTCACAGAAGTTGCTTTTCCAGACAAGGTAGTATCAAGATGGGGACGTTGGAGGTGGCGCGTGTATGGTAGATACAGTGAGTGGGGAGACAGGATTCTAAGGGCTTGTTAAAAGTTGGGTAATTTGAGTAATTCCTAGCACTTTCTAGAGTGTAGCTATTGTTTCTAGGTGTTTGATGTCTGGCCCTAGGGAGGTGTAGGTGTGTGCCTACAGCCCTGGAGAGGGGCATCAGAAAAGTGGTTCAGAATTAGCTAATGACTTACAGGCAGCATAGAGTTTCAGTTCTGACTTCTGAACTGATCAAGACAGTCTGTAAAAGTCATGTGATCCTCCTGTCTCCGCCTCCTCCAGCAAATTCTAAGGCATGCACCAAAGATTTCCTTTTGAAAATACTTTTTCCTCATCCTTAATTTTTGCATTCCTGTCTTAAATATTAAATATTATAAATAGCTAAATATTAAATTTTTTTTTGTAATCCTGGGGTTCAAGTGTTTTGGGGACAAAAGTGAAATGAATCTCTTAATGCACCATAATATTTGTTTTCAACTCATAAATCAAATGTGCCTTAATAATTTGCTTTCATTTATATTTAAAATAGCTGATAGGCTTGTCATTTTTAATATACATCATTGGAGATCTGCTTCTTTGTAAATAGCCTATTGCAAATTTGAACAAATAAACCAATGGATAGTATTTTTTCTATTGAAAAAAGAAATAAAAGGTCACACAATGCTGTTGGGACAGCTGGAGTTAGAGTTCACAGGAGCAGCAATTTTTCTCATGGCCTTCCTGCCTTTAAATTTTCTGTGTGCAGAGGCATTGTAACCTTTTATGAGACAATGAAGGCATTCATAGCTTCTTCTCTTTGTGAATTCCCAATATATCTCCGCTGTATTGTTTCTATCAGCAATTTCTTGTTCTTCCAGCATCGTCTTTGGGTTATTTTCCAGTCCCTTTCCTTGTCTTTCTTGCCTGCCCCTCTTTCATTAGCGATGTCCTTCCATTCTGAGAGCTGTTGTTTTCTGCACTTACCATCTTTGATCTTGTTTTCAGTATCTCCTATTTTAATAGATTTCAAACACTCCCCCTCCTTCTTCTAGTACCGGGATGAGCAAATTATGACCCATATCACAAATCCAGGCTCTTGTCTGTTTTGGTAAATGCATTTTTGCTTGAGATGTGACTCACTCATTTGCTGTTTTGCATGTGTCTGCTGTTATGAGAATAGAATGGAGTACTTCAGCAGAGTCTATGGCATGCAAAACCTGAAATACTTACTGTTATTCTTCTGCTGTCACTTTAAGAACTAACCACGCCCACCCCAGCCACTTCTGACATGCCCCCCCCCCCCGCCGCCATCTTAGTATAAACCTACTAAAGAAGCACCCCGAATTCTGAAATGTTAATCTCTCGGTGAATGGGGGAGATAAGCCATGTGTATCGATTGTAGACCCATTGCTAACTCTACTGGACTGACTCTTCAGAGGGGGAAACAGTCCTGCCCCGTACCCACAGAGCTCTTGCTGTCTTGTTGTTTCTCTGCAGGGCACATAGGATTTGACTGTCTTTTCAGCAGTTCCATTTTTCTAAGACGGACAGAAAATGAAATGCGTCTCCCATCCTGGGTTATCACATGGAAGCTGTGGGCGGCCACGGGTTGCTTCTGTTTCATCTTGGAAACTGAATAATGGTGATGGAGAGAGACCCTACAATGCCTTCCTGTCCCAGACTCAGACCTCACTATTTCTTCACAGGGTTCTTGCTCTTGTCCTCTCAAGAAATGCAGTAACTATTTTTAGGGGCATCTCCAATTTTCTAATTCTATCTAGTGGTTCTCTACATGATTTCTAGAGCTTAACTGGCCATATGGCCCTGTCGAAGGCTCCATTCTTCCCTACCCACTACTGATGGCAGCAGCTAATAAAATTTGTGCTCTCTCTCTCTCTCTCTCTCCATAGTCTGTATGTTTTTGTTTATTCAAGAATCAAAGCCTTGGGGTGGGAAAAAAGCAGTGTTCTTTCATTCACCATGCATCTTGGTAGACTTGTATGACTTCATCCTGTTCCTTGCATGACTTCATCCCGTTCCTTGCTGCAGTTTAGGATCCTAAATATTAGACTCCAAGAATGAACTCCTGTGATTCTTCTCTTGTCTCACATCTTCCTTGAGGTAAAGGGGATCTAGTAGATCAGATATTACAATTATAGGGCAAGCAATTTCACAATAGTGTTCTCTCCAAGCCCCACCCATTGCTGGAAAGTCAGTTGGTCCTTACAGTAGCATTGACAGAAAAAAATTCTGCTTCATTGTATAGATGAGGCAATAGACCCAGTTGAGTCAAGTGGTGGAGTAAAATCACGTTTGAGTTCTGATCTGACAGTCTCTAAATGAGAGCTCTTTCTCAGCCCAAAAGCCTGGTCCTTGTTTTTCTTTGGTTGAGCATCTAATTAGTAGGTATGTTGCTCTCTTTCTATGTACTTTACCTGTAATGATTTTTACAGTGGATTGATCTTTTTGTTATGAAATCAGGAGTTGAAAACATGACATCAACAACTCCACATTTTTATGTGTTCATTTAATGGCAGGGAAAATGTCCATTGGCCCACCATGTGCTAATAGGTTGGCAAATAGATGGGCATGATAAGCTATGGGACAGATGGAGAGATGCCGGAGCATCTGGGCGACAAACACAGATCAGCACCACACATGAGGATGGGCTCACATCATGCCAGGGAATGTGAACATTGTCCTCAGGTAGAAGCAAACCACTGATGGCTTCTCAAGGGGAGAATGACACTGTCCAATTGAACTCAACACAGTTGGCAACTCTTGTATGATCTGCAGAGGAGAAAGAAGTGCACGTCTTTGTTAAAATTCACTGTAGTTATTTGCGTTCTCAGGTGTATTGTCCACATAATCTATGTTTTTGATTAATAAGGATTAAATTGACCTGAGGTGTAAGATGGTGATAGAACAGAGATTCTGACTTTGAGAACATTTGGATACCCCCAAAGATTCTATACTATTAGTGGTATATGAAGCACTATAGTATGAGTGCTTCAATTCCTTTATCAGCATTTTATTTCCTTGTCACTGGGTAACAATGATTTTATCAAAGGGGATGTCAGAACTGCTAGAGAAATGTTCACGCCCTGTACATATGGTGGTATACTTTTGTATATGTATATAGTACATAGCATGCTATATAGGGGAAGTTTACCATAGCTACCAAGGTGTGTCCTAACTATATATCTCTATTTTTCATTTACAGGATGGAATACAACCTGACTGATCCTCATTTTCCCTTTTGTGCAAGGCTTTTCAGATCCTTCTGTCAGGAATGGTTGTGATGGATCATAATTGGTAAATGAGCGATCTCCTGCCATTTTAGAAGCAATGGAAGGAAAAGGAAAAGAAGATTAAATGTGGGTTGAGGTGATGCTATCGTAGGTAAAGTGTTTGCTGTACAAGAGAGAGGCCTTGACCTACCTAGTCAAAGACTCTTGGCCAAAATCACTTTATTTTAAAAATCAAACTTGAACTGTGCATTACAAAAATAGTTAATAAATAAAAATTATTTTCTATATCTAACTGTGATAAGATCATGTTGAATGTGATGTAGGCTACAAGCATATTTTAAATAGGCATATTACAATTGATTTAAAATTACACAGCTATTGTGTGCTAGTCACAGTGGTAGAAACAAAATAAGTTTAATATAAACTTTAATAGGCTAGAAGACAGGGAACATTCTACTTGATTGATCAGAGAATGCACCATGAAAGAGCTGGTGGGAATTGGCTTGTGCAGCAGATAGGCCAGAATTAGTTATTGGTGAACTTGGTCCATTAATTGTTCCTTATTCCCGAAGACCTACAGGGTTGGCATGGCCCCACTACATGGGCCCAGGGTATTAGACTTTGTGGTTGTTTTCATACATCTGCTGAAGATGAGTGAAATTAGGTGATTCCCTGTTGACTGTGAATCCGAGGCAGTGACTGTGTTATTTCCCTAGAGAGCACAAGTTCTATGACATTCTGCTTTTAGTAAAATGATGTCTCTTTCTCCCCAAAGACTTTCATGTGCAAGTGGATTAGATAAACTTGAGGAGTCCATAGTGACAGACTCCTGGGAACAGGTAAGCATCCCTATTTTGTTCTAAAGATCATTTAAAATATGAAATAGTTCAAACATGGGAAAAGCATAGAAGATCATAAAGACGACCAACTCCATGCCCAATTTAATAGATAAGGACATTACCATATATCCATTTGCTTCAGATCTTCCCATTTCTCCTTAAAGGAGACAGAGTAATTACTAATCTTGATAAAGCTTCTGCACTGCATCACTCCCTTCCCGCATCACCAAAAGAAGCTCCGTGCTGAAGCTGGATGTTCTGCATCGCTTCTATGAATACTTAGTTTTTACTTCTGTGTGGAAATTAAGACCCACAAGTGTTATAATTCACGGCTGCTGAGTCTGCAGAAGTGGTATCAGAGCTTGTACGCTGGCGTCTCTACACTGCTTCTTCAGTCAGCACAGTTGCTGAAGCTCAAGCATTTCCATGCATGTTAATCTAATGAGCGCACTTTTACTGTTCTATCTCGTTGTCTGAGTCAATCACATTTTATTGAAGCTCTTCCCATTCTTTGGTCACCACTGAGGCAAGCATGCATGCCTTTTTTAAATGGCACATATTAAAGAGGAGTTGTGTTATCTTTTAGGGTAGGCAACCCTGGACAGTCAGAAGCTATATAGGACGGCACAGACAAGTTCGTTGTCACCGAGCAGGTGCTTCCACTAACCGATGCATGAGAGTTAGTTGTATGTATTGACTTGACTGGCTCACAGATACTCACAGAGCTGGCTAAACTTTATTTCTAGGAGTGTCTGTGAGGGTATTTATGGAAGACAACAGAGTTTGAACTGGGGAGAGACACAACCAGCTCTTGTGGGTGGGGCCCTTATTGAAACTTGCGCAGATGAAGGAAATGTGTGTGTTGGGGAGCAGGTTGCTAGCTTTTTGCCTGAATGCTGACCTGGGGATATGCTCTCTCTCAATCTTAGTGCTTTCGGTTCTCAGCCCTTGAGTGGGATTGGAACCTGTACCTCTGGCTTAAGACCTTCCAAGCGAGTCTGGGGTCTGCATCTGTGGCTCTCTTAACTCCGGGACATTCAAACTACAGCAAATTTCATGGTGTAAAGCTACAGGTGGCAGGCCATAAGCCTTGTCAACTTCCTCACGATCAAATCAGGCCAGTACCTCTCCTAAAATACTTATCTTCATTATTTCTCTGGAGAGTCATGAACAATACAGGGTGTTTCTCCTCAGGGATGTGAGGAGATCCAGTTTCTGGTCAACTTGTACTGGATTACTAGGTGACAAGATTGCCTGTGCTCGTCCTTATGGGCCAAGGCAGAATCTGTAGCTACAAATATATTATGCTGTACTTGTAGTAATGTTGCACATTAAATAAAGAGTCCTTCTCGAACCTAAAGAAAAAAATACTATTCTTTAAGGTAAACCCTGGTGATTTATGGAATTTTTTTGGTGACTTGGGTCTGCAATAAATATGAGAAAGTATGGCTAAGGTCAACCTTGCAGGGTGACCTCATTCTCCCAACTAGAGTTCTGATCACAACAGGTTTATCTAACTGTTACGTGAAATGAATTGTTAGATTTGATTCAGCCTCAGTCGGGTAATATTTATCAAAGTAGCAAATAAGTTTGTCTTTTTATAAAAAAGTTCTAGAAGCAAAGAAAACAGAAGGGGTAAGGGTATGGACAGTAGACCTTCCCTCTACATTCCCTCACGACTTCCAAGACGAGGTGATTTGGGGTTGTGTCAATTAAGACTGTCTTATGAGTGACCATCTTTCTAGAGCAAAGAACAGTTTTGATAAGCTTCAGCTCGTAAAGAACCAGATCCCCCAAGTTCAGGGGTCTCTCTTCTTACCCAGCTATCTGTGTATGTTCCCACTTCTGACCTCTTCAAGTCCTTAAATGTAAATGATGGCATTTGAGGCACCGACAAGAAAACGGTGATGTCATGGTCACTGAATGTTAACACCGTGGCTGCTGCTATTGCTGTGGGTAACCAAGATCTTTGCCACGGATCTAGAAAATTTTAAGTCTCTTTGTGCATTCGTAATCGTAATAATGTGACGGGCTACCTTTTGCTAGCTTGCAAGCAGGGTAAAATGTCAGACCTTTCAAAGCAAGGGTCTCACCAGGGAAGAAATAATGATAATACAACTCAGGTCATCTTTTGTAAATACCTAGCAACTTCTGTTATCTTAAGTACTTCAGAAGTGCAAGGTTTGGCGCCAGACTGCATTGTTGCTAAGTTTTCTGTGAGTCCGAAGACCCGTGGTTCTGTGAGTATCTGGGGGCAGTTACTCAGTTTTATTAAAATCAATCAATCAAGCAAACAACCCTGGTTAAATATCAGTGTCTGAGGGTACCTGTCAGCATTTCACCATTTATACTTTGTTGTGGAATCTTATTTCTTCATTTCTAAAACAGCAAGGCAAGAGTAAATTTATCACAGGACACGCGTGAAACCATCATTATCTAAAGGACAGTTGCCTATTGTACTCCACAGCTGAAGACATAGAAAGCATATTAGCACAGAGTCTGGCTGGTCGGTTTAAAGATCTTCATTTGGTGTGGCCTCTATCTCTGCAGACAGCTTTGACAAGACAATCCTGCTGATACAGCCTGTCTGACCGGCAGAGGTGCCAAATGAGTCTGTATTTCACTGCTTTCTCAGGAATGAAATAGATCTGAAGCTGAGCCCAGGGCCTGACTTAAGGCGCCTGAGCTTGGGATCCTTGTTTGTCCTCAACATTAGCTGAGTTGTCTTTTCACAGTGGTGTCATCTGAAGAAAACCTGGTTGCTGATGGTCCTTTTCTGTTTGGGACTCTGTAAGAGATGACTGGAGGGCAGAGGGCAGGGAGTTCCCAGAGGACAGCAGGTCAGGAGAGATCTTCTCTGCCCAGGGGCTGGGGGGGCACAGCTGTGACAGGGACCTTTACTCTTTGCTCCTCAGACAGTTCTTTATCGCAAGTGACGTTCCTCATATACATGACAGGAGGTGAGGGGTCAAATGTTGGGGAGTTTTGATTGATAGGGCAGAAGCCCAAGCCTGCAGGGAAGAGGAGGAGGGCTGGGAAAGAGACTGCAGAGGGAAGCTGTTGTGCAGGCGGGGTGGCCAGGACTATGGGAGCTGACTTGGCTACATCTCCACACGCAAACCCTTGTCTCAGGCCTGTGGCTCTGCACCTTGCACATCTAGTGTTCCTTTTCTGGAACACTGAGAACACTGACTTCATTGAATACACAGAGACCTCTTCTACCTCTAAGGATACTGTGGGGGCAGTCCTTGCTAGTCACCCAGATAGAGGGAGTCACGAGGGTATGTTCCACCTTCTTCCAAGCCAGAACACCACATGAATATGTTTTTAAATCTTTTTCTCAAATATGTTTCAATTAAAATAAAATTATATGGCATTTCTTCTTCCCTTTCCTTCCTCCAATCCCTTTCATAAGCTCTCCCTCCTACTCTTCTTATGCCCTAAATTTCTCTCAAGTTGATAGCTTCTTTTTCTTTATTTGATGATTATCGTTGCATTATTATCTATGTACACACACATATGTGTGTATATACATATGACCTGCTAAACCTGTATTTTTCAATTCTATAAAAAGCCGCACAAACATCATAGACTCTGAGACTCTTCAAAATTCCCAAAGTACTGCCGAAACCTTTTCACGCAGCCCTCTGATGAAGAGACTCTTCTTCCTCATTTTCAGGCCTATACTTCATGAACACTTTTTTTCAAAGTAAGTTCCACTATCAAGGGACTGTGCTTTTTTTTTTTTCTCATTAAGACTGTGAGCCACAGGAGTGCCTGATTAAATTAACCACCAGTTCCAGAGCACAGGCAGCTCTGTTTAATCTCCAGTTCTCTCATCCACTCCAGAATGCTGGGACCACTTCTTCCTTCCTATCACACTGGGTTCCCAAGGCACAGGGTCGTCAGCAGCCGTCAGGGAGTCAGGTAGATCAGTGCTGTATATCATAAGGACACTTGTTCCCTATAAAATAAGCTATGAGAGGGAGGAGCAATATATCTTAGGGAGAAGAAAATATTTCATATTTTCACAAGCACGTTTCTGGGAAATAGAGGACAGCTACAGTACGTTGAAAGGGAGCGTCGCGCCTGCTTTGCCCCGTCGCCTCCACCTGCCCGTGTTTCCCCTTCCCTAGTTTACCTTTTCATTTCACTCTGTACTTCACCTTGTCCTCTCTTCTTATCCACTTCCTCGGAATTTATTAATCAAGCCATCCATCTTTACGGTGTAGGCAGCGCCGTCACCACAAATCCTGCAGCATCTCACGAGGACCGGAAAGCAAAGCTCTTTCAGGGATCTCGGAATGGAGACTGGGTGCAGAAAGTAGATTACGCCTGTCTGGAGTTCCCTGGAAATTGTTGTATTCCACTTATTACCTGTCTTTGAAATGAAAACATCAAGATAGTTTATCTTTGAAATGCTCCTCTCTAGACCATGATGTTGAAAACTTAATAGTATCATGAATTCAGTTTAAAACAACAATCTATTTATTCAAGCTAACTCTCTCTTCAATGCTATGCCTTGGAAATGCTCTCGGCAAAGCTGTGCCTTTTTGGAGTGTTTTCATTCCACTCATTTATGGAGAACCAAAGTATTCTATTGGGTCGAAAGGATACATGGCACTGGAAGGGTGACAAGGGACAGAAAGAGAGAGGGGGAGAATGTAAGAAGGGAGGGAGGGACGGAGGGAGTGAGAGAATGACTTTTTTAATGCGGTTATCTTCTTGAAGTCAGCGTGAAGATGAAAGCACTCCCGAGATATGATTTCCTCCTTGTCATTGTCTTTGTCTTTCTCAAATATGAAGCTCCTGAGAGAGGAGATCGCCTGCTTTTCTGGATGATTCCACTTTACACCCTGTAACACTAAGGCTTAAAGACAGATAGATTTGAAACTTCCCACTTATTTCCTTCCCAGACGCGTGGTCAGAACTGCAAGCTGACACGGACTCCACGCTTTTCCCCAACTGCTGCCCCTATAATTGGAGAAGTCATTTCCATCCAGCTGATTCACCCCCACTCTCCCGAAGGGCTGCTTGGCAGTGTCTGGAGATAGTTTTGGTTGCCACAGCAGCATGCAGGATTCATCGTCAGTATCTCACGAGGAGAAGATGAAGATGTTATTGTCTTATAGTGCCATTGGAGTCCCCTCAACAATGAAATTTCTGGATCCAAGTTGATAGCACCGAGGAGGTTAAGAAATGCTGATTTACACTAGCCACAGCAAGAAGCAAATGGAAAAGGCAGGGGGAGAAGACAAGAAGGAAATAGAAAGGCACTTGGAAATTGCTGCAGCCTTGATGCATTAACCTATGCATGTCATTTCTCTCCTCAAATCCTCTGTCACAAAATTATCAGAAAGTATACCAGTGTAATAGATCCTTCTCTCTCATCTTCCTTTCATTTGAAAGGGAATATAAGACCTGAAGGTGTTAAGTGATGTACTATAAGTTCTTTATTTCTATCAAGTGTAGTTCTAAAGCTCCCTTCACTTTATTTCCCTTCTTCAGGAGCAGAAAGATGGTGATTTTTATTAGTGTCTCATGGGGAAGATAAGGGAGGCTGGCTGGTATGTTTTACCCATACATTTATCCGGTGGAATGCCAACATTTAATATCATATAATTAAGTGACTATGAATTCCTGGGATAAAGTATAAGCTTGCAAGACTTTATTTGTATCCCAATGTTTTCTTGGTAAAATATGTCCATTTTCTCCTATCTGTAAAAAAAATGGATTATACCTAAAAAAAAGAAAATCACCAGCCTTAGAGATGTTGAACATATTGTGATACCTAGCATCTGATGTTTAGGTAGAGTACAATGCCTTTGCTTTTAAATGAAGAACATAGCCTACACTGTTCTACACAGAGGCTTTAGCCAGAAAACAATGAGTTCCAGAACTGAAATTACTGAACACAGATTGCCTTATCAAAAACAAACAAACAAATATCATTAACAACAACAATAAACCACAACTAGACCATTTTCTGCTCTGGCTATCTTGAAGAAAGTTTGATTTTTTTTCATCCACTGGAACAACTTAAAGGATAAACTTCTTTCAAGTTCCCATGAAGGAACATAGCTTTTTGGTTTGTTTGTTTTTTTGTTTTCCATGAGACAAGAATTTTTGGCTGACCAGGAAAGTATGTAGTGACAAAGTTCAATCACTTTGGGCATTCTCAGGTATGAATGAAAAATAATGGCGGGAACAGTCATGCCTTCCCTTTGACCCCTGGTCTTCTCGATTCAGAGTTCCGCCATGGCACATTTGCTTTTCTTGTAAGTTCTACAAGAGAATTCATGTCAATCAGCACAGCAGCTTGGACGTAGTTCTGCTTAGTAGTCACTTGCTGTTGATGGTGGTTACCTTGGTGACGGCCTATCCCATCTGCTTTGGGTCAACCTGATTTCCGGCCCATATCTACATCTTCTAGGGTTTTAAAATGGTTGTTTTCCCAGTTGTTATAAGTAGATATTTTAGATATGGCTGCAAGTAACCTTTAAAAGTATAAGACCATGGATACAGGAAAATAGTACAAATCGTAATAGAGTTTTAGAACTTTGGGAGGTCAAGTGCTCAGAGTCATAACTTATTACTGGAAAATAAAGATTAGAAAGTACTTAGCCCTCCCCAAAAGTATATCAGACATTTTGTTATATTTTTCATTATTTGATACTGGTTTAATTTGTTTATAAAGTGTTTCCCAAAGGGTTGTATACTGTCAAGTGGTGCTATTTGGGTAGGGTCTAAAATGTCAGGAAGGGGATCACTGAGGTCTTTGTGGGCATGTTGTTGTTAGGTCTCTCCTGGTTTGTTCCCTACTTCTTGCCTAGCATGAGGTGAAAAAGTTTTCCTTACCCAGTGTCCCTGTCACAAAGATGTTCTGATGTTCTATCTTCACTCTGAGGCCAACAGACTATGAACTGGTCCCTTCTGAAACCATGAGCCAAGATGTGTTGCTTCAGAAATAAGAATTTTAATAAAGATAGATGTGTTTTTTTTTATAATTTCTGACTTTTGTAGCCTATCTTGGACTCAGTGTTAAGTTTGAGAGGCTAATTCTCAATCTATAAGTGGGAGACAAAACTCTCCACTTGAGGCACGAATCTAAATTACAGAGTCTTCATACTCAGAGTCCCCAAGGGCTTACCAGACCCATGAATGTCATCATCTAGCAAATTTATTTTACTTTATTTGAAAAAGGGAAGAGTTTCTAATACTTAAAATTCCAGTGATTTCCCATAAAACCTTGGAATTCTGATTTATTCGACAAATGGCCAAGGCAGCATCAGTTACAGCTTTGTAACTGTCAGATATCATAGCCCTGTGAAGTGTGTACCATACCCTATGACCCAGAATCTCCCAGAGGGGATAGTGATCACTTGGGAATTTGTACGAAATATCCATTCTAGGCCATCACTCTAGGCTTATGGAATCGGAAACTCTGCCCCTATGACCTAGCAAACTGGCTTCTCAAGTTTTCTGTGAGATTTTGGTTCACATTAAATTTTGAGAGCTTCAGCTGTTGAGTATTGCCATCCAGTGGTCCATTGCCTACTTTCTGAGCTTGCCTGGGGTCAGGAACTCAATCTGATGTCTAATTGCTGCAGACTTCTTCCTTTTATTGAGGTGCACTTTATTTCCCTCTTCTTTTCGCCATTGCCTACCCCCCTTTTTTGCACTTGATTTAACTGAGTAAAGCAATAACCATGTGGGTCTTAGTAATTTTGTCCAACAGCAGCAGTTTGGGAAGATGAACTCATTGCCCCTGGGCTGTGATACCTCCTGCTGTTCTTCGAGGCCCTCATGATCTTACTCCCATGTTTTGAACAGATCTCAAGAAAACTTCAATTTCTCTCTCTCTCTTTTTTTGCCCAAACTAAGCAATTGTAGGCAGTCTGGGAAAGAATGCAAATTTGTGCTCTTATTTTGACATTTCTTCCAACATTGATTAGGTAATTCTGATCTGTTTATTGTTTTGTGCTAGAGTGCGAACATTTTGTAAAGACTACTTTCTGTTGGTATTTTCTTGTTGCAGGGAAATTCATAGCCTAAGAACTAAGTGTTACACCATGAAACCAAGATTCTTGTGAGATTTGTAAATTAATTTCCTTTCCAACTTTTGTTTAATATATTCAGTGTCACCTTGTGAGGCAACTGAGATAATTTTGTGTACCCTATCAATTTATTTCCTGTTTGACATCTGTGTTTGTTTATATAGCTTTCAGAAGTAGAGAATTCTGTCACCAATTAATGTTGATGGTTTTGAGTTACAGAGAGGAGAGCTCGCTCGCAAATGAAAGTGTTCATTTCTAAGTTGTGTTTTGCTGTAGCTGAGTGTTTTCCAAGTCAATATTCCCTGGCTTTAGTGAATACGTCTACTGGATAATGAAGTCACAAGCTTTCAGGGCAGGGGTTTGAATATTCTTTATTTGAGAGAAACTTTTGTTTAGTGGTGAGGCAATTGAGTGTGTGTGTGTGTGTGTGTGTGTGTGTGTGTGTGTGTAATGGATACATTGTAAAGGTCAATTAATTGGTCAGTGAAGGGAACTGGCCAAACAATATTAACATGGTGATTTTTTTTGTTGGATTTTTTTTTTTGCTTTTTGAGAGAAGTTTATTTTAAGTTCATAGGTGGGAACTGTAAAGAGGTGGGGGAGGGGAAGAGACGTTAGCGTGAATGGCCAAAGTTCCTGCCGGTCAGGAGGGTTTCTGGGAAATAAAGTTCCATCCAGCTGGGGCCATTTGAAAGACCTATGGCAGAAACTGGCTGAGGTATGGGGAGAGGGACGAGATGGCCATGCAGTGGGCCCCCACACCCATGTCCTCTGGGTTCTATCTGTAGTCACATCCAGCCTTTAGGTAGAGGTGCTCATCATGTAGATAAGAAAGAATAGGAATAACTGATTTCTGAAGCTTCAGGGTGTTTGATGAATCACCTAGAGAACTCAGTCAAATATCACTTAAGTGGCTTTGTGTCTGTGCTGGGTCTACACATTTTACACACCTTTGGTGGCTTTTAATGTGTAACTGGAATTGGGGAAGACTATATATTCTCTGCCACTCATCCTGTCCTCTGTAAAGATACAGAATTGCTCAGAACTGGGGGATGGGAAATGTTATGTTTTCCCAAAGCACATGCTACATTTTGATCTTGAAGGTATTATAGATCCATAACTAACTGGTTTTCTCTCGTGATTTCAGAGACAATTTCGAGCCACCTTAGTTTCTGCTTAGGATGGAATTTCTAGAATATATTTTTGTGGTTTTTTTCTGAAGTGCTTGTTTCCAATATTTTTTGGGGGGAGGTGATGAGGGAAGGGAAGGGGAACTGTGGTTGGTTTGTAAAATAAATAAAATAAAATACACAAAAAAGAATTGTATTTACATATACATATGCATATATGTAACAATAATGATTAAAGAACCCATGACGTTGGGGGAAGTGGGAGTACATGGGTAGCAATTGGAGGGTTAAATATCTAAATACAGTACTCATGCATGATAGTCTCAAATTTTTATCCTAAAGGCTGCTGTAAATAAGGATGACTCAGTGGGTAAGAGTGCTTGCTGTGTGAGCATAAGGACCTGAGTTCAAATCTGAAGCATCCATGTAAAAATTCAGACATGGCTGCACAAGACGGGAGAACAACTGGGGCCTGGGCTGCTGGCTTAGCTTCAAGTTCAATGAGAGACTCTGCCTTCAGGGGGAAAGGTAGAACAGGATAAAGTCAGAAACTCAGTTTCCTCTGGCTTTAGCATGTGCTCATGCTTCACTATGAGGGCATGCACTAGACACATCAACTCTATGAGTACACACACACACACTCACACACACAGAGAGAGAGAGAGAGAGAGAGAGAGAGAGAGAGAATACCTTTTAAAGTTATGTGTGCATTTTTACATATATACACATACATGTACATATATAAATATATATACACATATATGTATTAATATGTTTAAATAATTAAACTAGAGGATCCTGGAATTATAAGAAAAGATCTTAAAGCAAGGATAAAAGGAAATATAATGGGACATATACAATATAAAAGTGGAAGGCAGAGCTACTTCAGGGAAAGAAAGAATATCCAGAGAGGTTACATGTTAGTCCCGCCTTCCTGTGGATACCCACACCCGATCCAGGCGCACGCCTTCCCGAACTCGGGCCCACGAGAATGGACGACTGTCCTGAGGGTTTAAAGAGACACACACAAAAAAAGGACCTTGCTCATTTACCAAGAGTAAATGGCAACTTTATTAAACTCAAGTCGGGTATTTATAGAAGTGGGCAAGCGGGATCAAAAAGGGCAAGGCCTCCTCCCAACAGAAGCAGGAAGGAGAATAAAGGCCCTGGCACCTCAGGCAGAATCAGCTGGGGGAGGCCTGGCGTGTGGAGCCCACTGCTAGAATCTTGAATACAGGTGGAATCACCATAACAAAGAGAGCCAGGTTCTTGCTAAGCTAACCCCTCAAGCCAGTGCTAGTGCAGAATCTCCAGGGAGCCAGAGGTCACACGGCCCTGCGAATCGCCAGGAGAAGGGAAAAAGACTTTGGTACCTACAGTTACAAAGGGCACAGAAGAAGGCAGTAGGGTTGGAGGGTGAGTTAAAACAAGATATAATTCAAATCAGTACAGAAATATTATTGTGAAGCTCAGTGCTTGGAGAAAAAAATAATTTCTAACACAAATCCTATCTCCTTTGTACCTGTAATAGAAAAGTAAAATAATTCATTGAGAAAGATTTTCTAAGAAATCTAGGCTACCCTAGTATCCTACCAGTAGACATTGTACTAATGCTTCATTCTTGCTGGTACAAAGATTTCCTGTTCTTCTAGCTCTAAAATTTAAGTAACGGCTGAAAGATGGAAATGAAAAATCCAGTTTATGGGTTGATGGAGAGTTTGTGCTGGGCAGGAGAGCATGATGGTATCGGGTGAAGGGTCTTGCAGTGTGATGTTATTTCATCTCCATCTGTTGTAAATACAGGGAATGTGATAAGGTCAGGGCCATAGAGATCAACGGTCTAGGAATTGAAACTAATTTCAAAGGGTAATATTAAAAAATGTTAACTGAGTGCTCTTGGCAGCTTCAGGGCATTGTAGTATGCTTGCTCCAGCTTAGCTCATTTAATCTTCATAATGTGTCTTTCAGATGGTAATATCATCCCTAATTTATAGGAATCCAAGGCCTGGAAAGGTTAAGTAACTTTCTTAAGGCCACAGATAGTAAGTGATGGAAGTATAATTCAGAAGCAGGATACTGCTTTGACTCTAACTCCTTAGTCTTGCTGTTCTTAACATCCTTTCTTTGCAGATCCCATGTATCAGGATGGTGACTATTGGTCATGATGTTCTAAATTATTTTTCAGTTATAGTTAATAATCTAAATTATAGTTCAGTAAACAGTATTTATTAACATTTCAACATTATTTGTAATTATAGGAGTAAAGATATACCTTTTTGTTAAAGATTCAATGTGGGTCACCTTAGACTTTCTGTGTGTCCGGTGGACTAAAATGTCACCTCATGCTTAATGGGGAATTCACTAGGAAAACCAAGTATGGTTCATAGCTCTCAGTCATGAGACCAAGTAATGAGCTGTGTATCACATTAGCTCTCAAGTCAATGGGAGAACCAATTATTTGGCCTGGGCCAACCAAAGAGCAAAGAAAAAACATAATCTTCTTGAGACCCAAAAAGTGAGAAACAGTAGAGAGGGTCCAGCAGTTGACTGGAAGCTGCAGTGGGCTGTGGCTTGGCTTCTTATATTCAGTGCGATGCCATGGTGTCACCTTTTTCTACACTGTTTCCAATTTTCTCTAGAACAATTATTAGTAATTCAAGCTTGAGCCGTATATAGCTTTTATCCAGTCAGGACTAGCCTGTTCTCTGCCACCCCTCTAACGGAGCTCTGACAGGTGAATTCCTTACCTCTCCAGAGCCTAACTTTATCAGCCACAAAATAAGGCGTAGGATTAGCAAACCTTTCAGAGACTTGCCAAATGAGATATGGCATGACTTCCGGAGAAGGCAACACAAATCCTTCTCTTTGATTATCTCGCCCTGACCGGTAGGTAGCTGGCTATATATGGTTGGCAGGACATAATCCAGCAACAGACAGATAAGCAGCCTTGGGTCACTGATGCTGAGCGAGAGCTGATATGAGGGTAAACTGCTGAGTAGAACTTGGGCTCCAATCCAAGAACTCAAGGTAAGAAAAAGTGAGGAAATGATTTGGCTTAGCATCTTATTTATTTTTTCTTATCGTCCTGGGGATTGATCGAGGGTTTTTCTGTGCTAGATAAATCTTCCATCATTGCGATATACCTAAGTTCCATTTAAAAATATCTTAATTAATACATAATTCTCACAATATACCTATGTTTCTTATGTTCCTAATTTATCCCACCCTATGATCTTCTAATTATAATTTTTATTTATTGGTTTTCTAGTAATTACTTAAAGCAGCCCACGTTAGAGTTATATCTTCTTCTAAATAATACATCTCACACGTCAAGGAAGACATTACTTCACTTGACTTCAATGTTTGAACCCTGAGTCTATTCCCAAGGTGTCAGTAAAGTGCACCTGGGCTTATGTTTTATGGTGTTCACAGCGTGATTACAGTTGTTATGTCTTTTATCTTGTGGCAAGGTTGCCAGGTGATAGCATCAGGCTTTTCAAAGATGAGCAGGTGCCAATCAGTGAAGAAAAAAAAAACACAAAAAACAACAGACAGAAAACTTCATTTTAACTGTGTCCATTCTTTTTAAAGTACACGTGGCTTCCCAAAATCAGCACACTGGTTCATACACAGGTTTACAAAACAAAGGAAAAGCCAGAGTAGATGCAGAGGTCTAGTGTGGTACAGTCAGGCCACCACCTTTTAGACAAAGCAGGTTTCTGGGATCAGAATCAGAATGGCAAATGGCTTCTAGTCCGACAAAGGAATTTACAAGGCAAACAAAGAAAAGGCAGCATTTAATTATTCTCCCTTGCTTAGCCCTACACACTGGTCTCCCTCCTATTTTTCTTTACCTAGTAATTATACTAACAAATTGCCATACAGAGAGAATATACCTGAAAATCATCTTGCCTACAGAAATCAAAGCTGGGAAGTGGAGTCTGATTCCTATTCAGGTAGTCTGAGAATGTAGAATTTATTGTTTTTAATGGTAAGATGTGATGCTGTTTTGGACATCCGGATTTGCCTTTGTATGAGAGAATAATTTTTCTGCTTTGTTTAGGGTAGAGGTAGCTGTGATTCTTCCATTCACATTAAGACATGGTTGACTTGTACATGAAGTGGCCTTATAATTAAGGCTAAAGATGGGCAAACATTCCAATCCAAACCAGCTCTTAACAAAGATGTATGGGTGAAAAAATCTCAGAACTGATTCAAAATAGAGTGTGCTTGTGACAGAAAGATGGAAAGTAGGTCTACGGAGAGAGAGCTTTGAATTCCCCGAGGAACGTGCATTTTATTCCACAGAAAATGAAGGACGTGGAACATTTTAATTCACGGCAGTGAGATGAACACACTCTGGATTTGGAAGAGTTTCCGGGGACAGGAAACAGGATGGGTTAGAAAGTGAGTTAAGGTGTTTAGGACAGCGGAGAGTGCCAGCCAGTGATCTCCATGCTTACAGCAGAGTAGCACAGGCAGGGCAGGGCGGGGAGACAAAAATTCTGAGGCCCTGAGCTCTTCCACTGATTATTGAAATGTCGCACGCTCAATAGATGGATTTTCAAGGTCGATGAGATAATAAACAGAGGAATTCTATTGGTTTATTATGAGTTAGAAAGCAAGAGAGTATGTCTTTCTGATAGGCCAAGGATGTGCTAAAATCAGTTAATATTGAATTTGTAGAAGAGAAGGCATTCCCAATCAGCTCCTCGCCTACAAATGATGGTTTGCCCCTGTGAAAACTAACTGGTGACTCTAAGGGTAATTCTCTTTCTAGTAAACTGAGAGATTTATTGGAAGAGCCCAGTCTTTCCTGTGAACAGGGTCAGTTGTGCAGTGCATTATCTTAGCACAGGCTGTCTGCGACCTCCAGGGTCCTGAGGAGCAGGTTCTAGGGCCCAACGGCTATTATTGAAGTCATCAGAGTAATTTCCAGCTAGATGGCTCAGCGGGAAAATGCATTTTCCTTGAACTCTAACATGTGCGTTTACCTGCAGAGCCATATCGTGAAGAGGGAGTGCCAATGCCAGCAAACTGTCCTCTGTCCTCTCACCTCTGCATGAGCACGGTGGTATCCCTAGACAAAATCAGTTTTCAAAACGCAATACAAATTTTTCAAAAAATAATTCCAGCAGGATCTTTGCCCCCTTCCCATTTCTGCTTTGCTGTGTAATGCTTCTCAATTGTTCCATTCTCTTGGTCCATACTCGTATCCTTTTTCTCCCTTTCCAACACTCTCTCTATCTGATCTACTGATTTGTTATCTGTATCTTCTTGACAAAGAGTTTCTGGGGATCCCTAACTTGCCACTGGCTCTTTGAAGTTACTTGCTTGTTTGTCTGATTGACTCACAGCTAAACTTAAATAAGAATGTCAGCACTGTCTCTGAAGTGGGACCGAATATTTTGAAGGGAAACTGGACTTTGCCTTTATAATGAAGCTTAGAAGGTGATGCTGCCCATTCACCTCTGTTCATGCTGACTGCCGTGATTAGAGTTAGGACACCCTTGGGTGGAACACATCTGACCAAGAGCTGAAGGTAGCAGAAACTATAGAGTGTAGAAGAACTGTCACAGGTCACAAGCAAAACCCAAAAAATAGAGAGTAGAATTGTAAGCTGGGGAATTGGAAAATGGGAAGATATTTCAGCCATCATGTAATTCAACTTTCTTAAATCAAAGAGAATGAAATAGGGGTCTAAGAGAACATAAGTCTACTATGTAAGGAGGTATTTATCAAAAAAATTATGTGTTTCATCATTTGAAGATATTTTAAATTTTTTTCAGTGGTAAATGTTTTTGATAGAACATGCTGCACAATAATTCTGTTTTTTTTTTTGAATGGATCAGAATGATTGGACTGAGTTACTGTTTTGTGCATTTAAGTTATAATCATGCTTTGGGTTTATAAAAACTAGGCTCTTCATCAAAGTGTTCATAAATATTTATTATTTTTGAGGGTCAAGTTGAAGAAAAAGTGTTTCTGCACCAAGGGCCTCACACACAATGAGGCTTTCTTCCCAGTTGCCAATCTGACCTTTCAGGAGAAGGCCATGTGTAATTTCTGCACTCAGTGGTGAGTGAATACACCTCCTTCCTTCCATGCTTGCTTACACTGGGGGTAGTCACCACAACCAGCATAGAAATGAAGTCTTCTTTTAATACACAGTATTCTACTTACTAGCAAAACTGAGCATTTCCCTTTCATTTTATTATATTTTCTTTCTGTGTTTTAATGTGCTTTTCCTATTTTGTAATTGAAATGTACATTTTATTGAGTCTCAGAAAGCTTTTTTAAAAGAAATTAAATAGCACGCACAAATTAACCTTCAGTGAAAGGCGGTGTCCTTGTTTATTTCCTGTAGCTGCGATCAAACCCTGGCTAATGGCAGATTCCAGGAGGAATTTACTCAGCTTGCCTTCTGTCAAGCAAAGTCAAGGCAGGAACTGAAGCCGAGGTCAGCAAGTAGTGATGCTTACTGGCTTGTTCTCCACGGCTTGCTCGGCCTGCCTTTTTAAATATATCCCAGGACTACCTGCCTAGGGGTGGCACGGAACTCTCTAAATTCAGCACTAATCTAAAATATATCCCACAGACTTGCCTAAGGGGGGCAGTCCCTCATTTGAGGCTCCCTTTCCCCCAGACGACTCTAGCTTGTGACAAGTTGACCAAAAGCAAACCCGAACAGTGTGTATTCATAGAATTGTCCACATTGCTATTATTTGTTTCATTGTGGTTTTGAAATCACGGTGTTTGTTGTGAGGTGCGGCCTGTTACTTAGGGAAAAACTGCTATGTTTGCACTGCCTGGGGCCCAACAGCTTATGACAGAATGATCAGAGGGAAAAATTGTATCTGAACTTCTTTGGTAAAACCATTCCAAAAGGTATCTCAATTAAGGTGTTGATTTTTAAATCTTTCATATGCATCCTTTACCCAGGCTCTCTTCTCCTTGGAATAAAGTAATGCTGCTTATGCTTCAGGCAAACATTTAATGGCCTACAGACCACTCCATCTCTGTAGTTCTCCCTCTATGTGGGCGCTGGCATGTGTTCTTTCCTTGGAAGTTATGGGCATTGACCTCTGAGAATACATAAATTACAAAGTGCTTCCTCTTTTATATAAAGTTTTGCATTGTTCTTGTGTATAGAAAGTGTGAAATTCCACGCCTCAAAATGGAATCCATGCGGCGGTTTTATATCTTTTAAAATATTTAGCAGTGCAGAGTGTTTACTTTTTATATTTTATTCTTAAATATTGTGTTTTATAGAAGACCATCAGAGAGCTTTATTTTTCATTTTTATAGTAGACCTCAAAAATCTCGTGGACTGCTGTTCATTCATTTGCCTGCTGCTGTGGACTCTTCCCTGAGGGCAGGAGCAGCACTTAGGATTGGTTGCTATGCCATGCGGTTTTTAGTGTGGGAGCTAGGAGATGACTCAGGTATTTGGGGCAGTCTGTTCAGCTGTAAATGCATGTGTTAGACTCTTTTACATGCTTGGTTAAGGTAAGTTTACCTCTTCCAATGAGTGAGTCTATGCAGCTTCTCTAGGACAGCTTGCTCCTGACACGTGATGCAATGATGTCAGCTGTCTTCTCTAGTTCAAGTTCTCTAGAGAAACTGAATGCATAGAAATTTTTTGCATGCACATATGAGACATTTAAGATTCATTTGAAGACATAGATTGAATACTCATGGAGGGTATGGTTTGAAATTTGCAGTCAAGCTGACCGGCTAGGGACACTGATAAAACCCAGTCATCCGTGTTGGGGTCCTGAGTCTGCAATCTAAAGGGAAGACTTCCGGCTGGAAACTCAAGGCAGAGTTTTAGTTTCAGTCCCCTTGACAGTTTTGTTTTCTTCTGAGAAACATCGTGCTATGCGCTCAAGACCTTAACCTGGTTAGATGAAGACCTCATTAAGGGTCACAGCCCCCTTTCAGAAGTCAGCTGATGGCAGAGTTTAATCGCATCTTCAAGACACTTTTACAGCAACTCTCAGCCAAATAATGGATCACAACTGACAAGCAGCACCCTGACAAGCCAGTTCATTAAATTAGTCTCCACTCTTTCCTTATATACCCTTTCCGTCTTACTTGCAAAAGAGGGCAGCGTCTTGTCAGGAGCCCTCTCCTTTCTCACTCCCAGCATGCCAGTCTAGTGACGGCTCTGAGTTTTCTTAAAGTAACAGAGCACAGAGAGATGTAGGATCAGGACATGGTACAGTTTCAAACATGAGAAGCTAAGGTTTTATGATGATTTGGGAAGCTAGGAACTGACTTTGTCAGACTTCCCACTGTTGAGAACAGTGGTGGGCCGATAAAGAGAGGAAAGGAGATGGGTTTCCTCAGTGAGCTTCCTGCCACAAACCAGGAGTGAGGTCCATAGAACAAGAGTGTTGTAAGAAGGTCACTTGTTCATTCCTGCTGCTTGGCAGCTCAGACTCAAAATAACCACACAGAAACTATATTATTTAAAACACTGCTTGTCCCATTAGCTCTAGCTTCTTATTGGCTAACTCTTACATCTTAATTTAACCCATTTCTAGTAATCAATGACTTACCGAGTAAAGTTCCAGCATCTTTCTCCGACAGGGCTACATGGCTTCTCTCTTACTCTGCCTCCTTTCTCCCAGCATTCAGTTTAGTTTTCCCCACCTAGCTCTGCTCTACCATATCAACAGGCCAAGGCAGTTACTTTATTACTAATAGTATTCACAGCATACAGAGGGGGAATCCCACATCACAAGAGTTGAACTGTCACTCATCTCTGGGTTTATCTTCCATGTGTCCCAGAAACTGTTTTGATTCTTACTGCATAAAACAGAATAGTTCCTCTTACATCAGGATTGAGAAACTCATTGAAGAGTCTCTGGAGCAGAAGGAAAAAACACTTGAATGAAGCTTAAGAGTTTCTTCTGTGTTGGTGGTAAAGTTGCTTAACCTTTCAGCTACTTTAAGTATTTAGACATGTAGGAGGATAATAATATCAACCCCCAACCTATTAAGCAGGGCAAATGAGTTAAAACTATGATAAGATTTTAAATCCACGTCAATCAGCAGACTCAAAGCTCAGTTCTATAATTAGACACTCACGATTACCTGCAGAATATCCTTGTGGGCAAAATTCACACATACCAAAAAATGTTAGGATTTATTTTTATCTTAGATGTAGTCTGGTTTAAATGAGTCGATTCCTTCATTTAGAACCTTATGGGCTTCGTATACATAGGGTAAACTTCTTTTAGTGATATTATTGTCTCCTATTTCAGAGTTGTGGTGGTTTGAGAAAAAAAAATGGCTCCCCATAGGGAGTGGAACTGCTGAAAGGTGTGGCTCTGTTGGAGTAGGTGTGTCACCAAAGAGACAGGTTTTGAGGTGTCATATATGTTCAAGCAGTGCCCAGTGGGACCATTCAGTTCTGTTGTCTGTGGATCAAGATGTAGAACTCTTAGCTCCTTTTCCAGCACCATGTTTGCATGCATGCCTCCATGTCCTGCAATGATGATAATGAACTAAACCTCTGAAATTGTAAGCAAGAAATAAATGTTTTCCTTTATAAGAGTTGCCATGGTCATTGTGCCTCTTCACAGCAATAGAAACCCTAACTAAGACAGAAGTTTGTACCAGGAATGGAGTTTGGCCATGATAGGCCTGACCATGCTTTTGCTTGGAGGAATATGGGCTTTGAGATTATTGATTAAAAAAGCAGTTGAATGTTTTAAGTGGGGCTCAATAGGCCATCCCATTGAAGGCAGTGGTGCTAAGGATGTTTTGAACTGTGAAGGCCTGGCTCACGAGTTTTCAGAGGAGAATTTTAGTATGTTGCCTAGAGATTATTCTTATAATATTTTGGTGAAGAATATGCTGCCTTTTGCCCATATCCAAAGAATCTGCCTGAAGCTAAAGTGAAGAGATTTGCATAAACCTATTGACAGAGGAAATCTCAAAACAGCCATAATGATAATGGGCTAAACCTTTGAAACTGTAAGCCAGTCCAAATGAAATATTTTCCTTTGTAAGAGTTGCTGTGGTCCTGGTGTCTCTTTACAGTAGTATAAACCTTAATTAAGATGACAGACTTGCTATCTGTCTGTGTTAAGTCATAGTCAATAATTTAAATTCTAACACTCAACTGAGCAGTTTAGGGACATGTTCAAGATCCACCTGGGCAATGGAGACAATGAAAAACTGGTCTTCTAGGGAACTGATGTGGCTACTGGCTTCATTAGTTTGCATCGCTTTGATTGACCTTCTGAAAGGCCTGTTAGTTTTGTGTGGTCAGGTTCAATGTTTTAAGCCAGATAAGTAGAAACACATCTCACAGCTGATTGTTCTAGAAGGATTCTGGCAGGAGTTTATTTGAGCATATAATGTATCTGCTAATACACTTCTTCTTAGAGCTTATACATCTCGAGCAATGCAAAATGCATACATAATACTCCTCCTTTTCTCCTTTTATCACTTGAGACAGGGTCTCATGTAGCCCAGGCTTGCCTATAACTTACTATGTATTTGAAGATAACCTTGAATTTCTGACCCTTCTGCCTCTACATCCTGACTGCTGTGGATAGTTTTATGCAGTATTGGGGTTCATACTCAGATGTTCCTACATGCTAGGTGAGAATTCTTCCAACCAAGCTATGTTTCAGGCAGGTCCTGTTCTGATTTTGAGAGATTTTTATCTCTCTCTCTCTCTCTCTCTTTCTCTCTCTCTCTGTCGTGTGTGTGTGTGTGTGTGTGTGTGTGTGTGTGTGTATTTGTGTGTGTTTGTTATATCTGTTGGGTGTCACCAGAGGCCAGAAGAAAGTGTCAAATTCTTTGGACCTAGAGTTACAAATGGTTGTGAGTCTTTAGATGTGGGTGCTGGGAACTGAACCCAGGTCCTCTGGAAGAGCAACACGTGCTCTTAACAGTTGAGCCATCTCTCGAGCCTCCTATTTTCTGAAGGATGGTTTCTCCCATTTCAGACTAAGATGAGTTGGGCTTCAGAAGCAATGTTAGACAAGACTTGAATGGAGACTGATATCACATGTGAGACTATGTAGTCACAATGAAGTTATTAAATTTGGAAGCTGGAAAGTTCAGTTGTAATTTATCTTTGGAAGATAATACAACACATCTTTGAATTGTTAGCTGGTATTTGATATTGTTAATGAATATATTCACTTATTTGTTTTATAAAGATTTATTTTTAAAATTCACTTTTTAATCTTTTATTAATACAGTGAGAAATTCATTAAATGCTTTTTTTTTTATCGTTCCTACTTCTCTGTCAACTCCTTCAAGATCCATCCTTCCCACTTTGATAACCTGTCTACTCGAGTAGGTGCCACTCATATACTTTTGGTTTGAGACCATTCACTGGAGTTCAACTGACTTACCAGGAACCATACCCTTAAAGAAAATACACTCTTTCCTTAGTTAGGGGTGGAAGTTCATGAACCCTTTCTTGTTCCACGCTACAGTATTGACTAGGTTGATCTTGTGCACAGAACATGACCAGCAGCATTGCCATAGTCAAAAGATACTTACTGTTTCACTCTGGTTCTGGGATTTATTTAACGCCGTTTTCCCCTCCCCACCCTCACAGAAAAGCATCAGGAAACCTTCCCATAACTAGCACTATGACCTCCAGAAGGCAGCTGAGAGGATGTGATGCACTACTTGATGTAGTGTAGGTTATGTCTTGGGCAGTAGTCCAATTTTTTTCCTAGTCTTTATTCACTAGGGAGTGAAATTATTGCCTCATAAAACAAGAGAAATGCCCAGTTATTTCTTAAGTAGGACCCCATTAACTTTATCACGGCCACCAGTTTTGTTCACAACATTAAAATCTTTCCAGCTTGCGGTGAGGAGGATGCTACATTCCCAGCTGGGTTTAGTGATCCAAAGACAATTATTTTGAAAACATATATTTCCTTGAAAGACCCAATTTTGTAAGAACCAATTCTTAGAATGGTGTTCAAATGAATCACTGGACTCAGAATGGCATTTTTCTTTGAAAACCTTTTGCCTATGTCAGAGCTATCAGGGAGGAAATGAAGAAGTGAGCCTTAATGTTAAGGGGAATTTATAATTGAGACAGTTTTATTATCACAATGCCTTACATTGTTTCACCATAAAATTATTGAATTAAAGTTTAATCTATTTGGACAATCTGGATTGACATCTCCAATTTTTATCTAAAAGTTGACATTGTAAAGAACATTTCTTTAAATCATAATGAAAGTTATATTTCCCTCCCTCCTTCATGTTTAAACTGACCATAAGACTGTTCCAAGATCTTGTCAAGAGGAAGGCTTTTATTGTAAATATGAAGGGGAAAAAACAACAGAGAAATCTGGAAGAGTCCAGAACAGGGAGAGGAAATAATAGACTAAATATGGCCCACAGACTGGGTTTGGCCATGAGAAGAAAGAGAAAAGGGAAGAGCAAGAGGTGAAGAGAAAGACAAGACTGAGAGAGGATAAACGAGAGAGACCAAGAGAGAGCGTAGCCTACATAGCAGGGTTATAAGGAGAAGTGAGTAGTTGGTAAAGCAAGCCCATGAACTTGAGAAGTTTAGGTAAAGGGAAGATCCAGGGTTCTATTGGCTTTGAAATGTGCAGCATGTACTTGTGGTCTGAGGGAGTCTACAAGCCAGTATTTTCTTTGTTATATTAGTAAGCTCCACAGATTGTCATTTGTTCCTTTTGCCAGTGTGGAAGAAATGACTCCTTCGGTAGAGGGAAATCTGCTTTGCCAGTTCTTGAGGAATGTTGGCTCTTACCTAACCACCAGAATTTGTGCCTGACCCTTGATAGGCATAAGGAAATGCAGTTCTTACCCACAAAGTCTGGTGAGACTTAATTGAATTCAGCTGAGGTAATGCGAAGCTTAGAAAAGTGCAAAGGTGGATTTGACTTCTCTCTATTCTGCTTTAGTTATAGTGTTAAGATTTGCCAAGATTTTAGTAAGACTTTACAGTAGACTTTAGGAAGGATGCTGTTATTGTCTCAAACACGTGAGCATGTCCTCGGTTCTTAGGTTGAACCAAACCATTTAGATTCATTTCTTCTTTTTTCTCTTTATTGAAAATAATTCCTCCATACTATATATTCTGATTGTGATGTGGTATTCCCTCTTATCTCCTTTCAGATCCTCCTTACTTCCCCACCCATCCAAATGCAGGACATTTTTCTCTCTCTCTTTAGAAAAAAAAAGAGGAAAAAAGGCAAAAACCAGAATAAAAGAAAAAGGAAAAACACTAGAAATACACACACAAACACTCACACACACACACACACACACACACACACACACAGAGAGAGAGAGAGAGAGAGAGAGAGAGAGAGAGAGAGAAAGAGAGAGAAAGAGAGAGAGAGAATATCATGAAACACAAAACCAGAAACCCTAATATACAAGCAAAAGACCAGAAAGATAATGCTCAAACAAAGCAATATGAGACAAACAAAACAAAACAAAAGGAAAAACTTTCAAAAAATACCATTGAGTTCTTTTTGTGATGTCTCTCTATTACCCTGCATTGGGCCTAATTGTAGGTGTAAAAATTTTTTTTTTTCATTTGTAGGTTACTGTCAATTGAAGATAAGTTTTTGCTTAACAGTGGGAACTTGTGGACCTTCTCAGTACTGGTGCCCTTTCTGGCGTGGACATATGTAAGCTGTGGGGGCCCACAGAAGTGGGTCTGTTCCACCTTGACCGGAGAACAGAGAGTTCAGGCCTATTCTTGCTCCTTCAAGGCTATTGACAAGAGATGTCTCTGTATCTCTTTTCCTTCAAGCTATATTTCTAATCCACACACCCCTATCCTGGAATGTATGAACTCCATTGAGGCTAGACCCTGACAGACATTGTCCCAACATGGGACCACAGCATCAGGCTCTTTGTATGCTGCCAGTTTCTGTATGTTCATATATGTATCAGTTCTGTTATAACTAGAATACACTGTTTCTTGGGTCCTCCCTCATTTCTTTCAAATTCTTTCTGCTTCTTCCTTAAGCCCTGAGGGGAGGGATTTGATGGAGACATCCCACTTAGGACTGAGTGTTCCAAGGTTTCTCACTCTCTGAACTTGGCCCCATTGTTGGGCTTCACACACATTGCCAGAGGAAGCTTCTCTGGTGATGACTGGAAGAGACATTGATCTATGCATATGGCAAAGTTGGTCCTGGAATTTATATAACCACGCCTGAAGTAATCTTTATAAAGATGTAAATACAGAAAGAGTGAATCAGAGAGAAGAGAAAAGCCAATAAAGCATTATTAAAATCATAAATAGTCTTTTGTATAATAGGAAGGGGGCAGTGTAAGGGGCTGATACTGCTTGGTCCACTGGAAAAACTCAATGAAACCAAGGTGATGGTCTGAGGACTGTCCCTCAGAAAGCTAGGAGTTATTCTTCACTGGTGGAAGGCTTCTCACAAAGGTGCTAACAGTCCCATAATATTTAGGAATTTTTAAAAATAGGATTGGAGAAGCCTTGCTTGGAAAGCAGACAGATATAGCAGGAAGCTGTCTCTGAGTATAGAATATGAGGTAGTATATTCTTTATATACTATTCTTTATATACTATACTTTATATACTATAGTAAATATTGCTTGTATGTGCCTGGGCTTTATCCCTTTGCCCCCACAATCCTCTCCAGATATAAATAAGTACCTGTTTTGAGGCCAGGAAATGGAAAAGAAATATTTCTTTCATTATTTGCCAGAAGTTCTTTTATGGAATTAATTTTTCATTTCTTGGGAGCAATACAGATAATTCACATAATGTTAAGAGGCAACCAAGTGTGAGATTGTGTGTCAATGAATGGCTACAATGTGGAAATAAATAGATCCTTTGGTAATAATCCATTTAAGGTGCTCCTTTGTGGGCAAGAGAAAAGTTCAGAATATAAGTCCTCTCCCCCTTAGAGGACTTTTCCCTCTTTCCCTCTCAGGAAATTTCCTTTCAAAATTGGCTTTGATTTCAGGAAGAAACTCAGTCGTAAACAAACCAGAGCCAAGAAGAGGACAATGGGATTTTAGTTGTTCTATTTCTTAAGGTCAGCCTGTGATGAATATTCATTGACAACTATCAATGAACTATTTTCTCTTAAGTAGAGTTGAAATGAAAACTGGAAGAAAAGCACATTTTCAAGTCTCCAGAATAATAGCTCATGGTAGTATCATCCACTCACTCCCTTTCAAAAGTCATGCACTTCATTGTAGGAGAATATTTTTATAAACTTTCCTTTGAGGATTCCCCCCAGCTCTTTCACCAATATTTGGGGTCTTCAAAAGCAAACCAAAGTAGATACTTGAGGTACTTATTTGAAATAATAGAAGAAAATATCACATTCTTGCTCTAAAATTTATGGGGCAAAATTATATTACATTATTGGCGTGTTGCTAGACATTGGACTGACTGAAGGTTTCACAGAGAGAGTCGGATACGGATCTTTGACAAACATATTCTTTCACCAGTGCCCAAACGTGACATGTAGAATTTGATATTTGTTTTGTGTTAAACTGAGTTCTTTACTTTTGTTTCAATTAACTCCCTTATACATTCACTTACATGTGATTCAATTAATGATTTTTAGCAGAGGGATTTGAAAACAAGGGAGAGGAATGCACCAGAGATTGTTCCTGTGGTTTTGGAAGTAGGTCCAAGGGGACACAAATACTTTATGTTTTCTACTCTGATTCTGAACTTGGTCGTGAGGAAAAGGCTATGCAGGTAACTGTTGACCCTGTGTTTGCTTGAAAACATGCGACACGGGGATAAAACCTCGATGTCTTTCCCATGTGCTATACCTTTGCTTGCAATGAGCCCCTTTCTTGTATAACTGAGTAGCGGATTTCTGCGACTGAGCAGAGATTCTTGAGGCAGTCACTAACACTGAGCAAAGATGAGCACCGCTTGGTTGATCGGCTGCTGGCTGACTGCCGCAGCCTGCTGAACTTCAGGAACTAGGCAGCCTCAGACATTTCTTAAATGGGAATAAACGTATTTCCTGTAAATTCATGATTATCGTGTGCAGAATTCATCACTATTCATATGTGCGTAAATGCTCTTGCTGTTTTAAAAATTAATTTTACGTGAGTTTGGAGAAAATCGGTCTGATGACAACCTTCCACTGAAGAGTATTGTCAGGTCTGCGCTGTCCTGAATGTTAGGATGATTGTACTTTAGACAGGAGAAGAACAACTCGTAGAGTTTTATGTACCTACCTTGAAAGTGTGTGTGGATAAGTTATGATCACCTAGAACTGGAATTTCTGTGGTGTTTCCAAGACCATGTTTTGCTTTTATTTCTTTCTGTGATTTCCTTTGTCTTCTGTACTGGCTATGAGACTTGTGCTCCCAAATTATTCATTATGTTCTACTGTCGGGAGTTGTAGGACAACTGATTGTTTGTTTCTGAAGACAAAGGGCCATTTGCATCTGTAGAATGGGGGCCTAATGAAATCCCTAGAACATAGTCTCAGTACATTTCATTCCATGTCTCGATGGGTCTGAATATTTAACTCTTTGTAAGATCCTTGTCACTGCTTGGAGGCTTTAAACTTCCAGAGTCAGAATAGAAGATAACAGAGGTTTGGCATGACACAGTGCTATAAGAAATTTAAGCAATGCTTCCTTGTTGAAAGTGGCATCATTTTTTGTCATTTTCATTCCCATTTATTCCACATACAAAACTTTACATTAAAGGACTTGAGTTTTGATTGGTGTTTCCAAACAAGGGAAATGTGATTTTTGTATTTATTTTGATGATTTCCAGTTTGTGATTTTTTTCTTTTTTAATTTATTTTTTATTCCAATCACAGTTCTCTCTTCCAACCCTTCTCTTGTTCCCCCCTAACTTTCCCCCCTAGACAATTCCCCACTCCCTTCTCCCAGTGGGTAAGGGCATGGGGAGTCAACAAAGTATGGCACATTAAGTTACAACAGGACTGTAACATGAGGGCCGGCTTGTTGGGGTTTCTGTCCCGCCCGGCACCCCACAGTCAGCAAGCCCCAAGAAAATCACACAGAGATTTCTTTAAGTTATAAAGCTGATTGGCCCATTAGGTCAGGGTACTTATTAGCTCTTATAACTTATGTTACCCCATTATCCTTATCTACGTTAGCACATGGCTCAGTACCTTTCCCAGTGGGGCAGCTTACATCTTTCCTCTCTGGTGGTCTGGGCAGAACTGGAGAGGGGGCTTCCTGCTTCCTAGAATACTCCCATTCTCTTTGCTCCACCTCTACTTCCTGTCTGGTTTTCCCACCTCTACTTCCTGCCTGGCCAATCAGCATTTTATTAAAATATGATTGACAGAATACAGACAATTCTCCCACACCACAGGACCAAGCCCTTCCTCACTGTGTTAAGATTAAGCATGACATCCCACCACAGGGAATGGACTCCCACAAGCTAGCTCATACACCAGGCGTAAATTCTGATCCTTCTGCCAGAGGTCCTCAGGTAGTCCAAATTTCACCGTCTCCCACTATGGCGGGCCTTCTTCTGAATTCCACCACTGTTGTGGTCTAGAGTTCACAAGTTCCCACAAGCTTGGTTCAGGTGTCTCTGTGGATTTCTCCATCATGTCTTGACCTTCCTTGCTCATATATTCCCTCCTCCCTCTCTTAGATTGGATTCTTGGAGTTCGGTCTGGTGCTAGGTTGTGGATCTCTGCATCTGGTTGTGTCAATTGCTGGATGAAGGCTCTTGCTTCTCTGGAGCTGTGGATTGTAGTCTGGTTATCCTTTATTTTACATCTAATATTCATATCTGACAGATGTCTGATCTACAAAATATATAAAGAACTCAACAAACTAGACATCAAAATAATCCAGTTAAAAAATGGAGTACAGAACTAAACAGAATATTCTCTGTGGAAGAATGTCAAGTGGCTGAAAGACATTTAAAGAATTACTTAACATCCTTAATCATCAGCGATATGCAAATTAAAATGACTCAGAGATACCATTGTATACCTGTCAGAATAGCCAAGATCAGAAACACTGATGACAGCTTATGTTGGAGGGGAAGTGGAATAAGGGGAACCCTTTTCCATTGCTGGTGAGAGTGCAAACTTGTGCAGAGACTTTGGAAATCAGAATTGTGATTCTCAGCAAATTGGGTATCAATCTACCTCAAGATGCAGCAATACCACTGTTGGGCATATACCCAAAGGATACTCAATCATACAATGAGGATACTTCCTCAGCAATGTTCATAGCAATGTTACTTATAATAGCCAGAAACTAGAAACAACCTACATGCTCTCCAGCTAAAGGATGGATAAAGAAAACGTGGTACATCTACACAATGGAAAATTACTAAGCTGTAAAAATCAATGGCATCATGAAATATACAGGCAAATGGATGAAACTAGAAAAAGAAGTCCTGAGTGAGGTAACACAGACTCAGAAAGACAAATACAGCATGTACTCACTCATAAGTAGATATCAGAAAGTAGCATCTTGCTAATTGTTTCTGTAGAATTCTCATTAAGAAAAATCAATATATTCTCCTTTCAGTTCTAGACACATGGAGGTTTCTTCTGCCTCTGTGAGTCCATATGTGTCAATCATCTTGATTTGATCTTATTTTCTTGATGTCCTCCCTCCCCTCTGGCACTTCCATTCTTTCTATATCCTCTTCTACTAGGTTCCCTGTGTCCCAAGGGAAGGGATTTAATGGAGACAGGCCATTTAAGGATGTGTGTCCTGAGGTCTTTTACTCTCTGTATAAAGTCTGGCTGTGGATCTCTTTGTTTGTTCCCATCTTTGGCAGGACAAAGTTTCTATGATGATGGCTCAGCCGGGCACTGATCTGTGAGTATAGCAGAATAACATTAGGAGACATTTGATTGCTATTCTTTTGTGTGTCTATTTTTGTTTTGTTTGCTTTTTGGAATAATAGCAATTGGTTTTACCTTAGGTTCCTGGGATATTTAGTTTTGGGTTTTGGTCACCAAAGTAGTGTTCAGTATGTGTTCCATCATGTGGAGTGAGTCTTAAGTCAAAAAAGTATTGGTTGGCTGCTCACACTAACTTTGTGCCACCATTGCATATCTTGCAGGCTGGACACCACTGTCAAAGGTTTTGTGGCTGGCTTGTTTATGTTTCTCCTTTCGTATCATACAGAATACATCCTTATACTAAAGAGTCTAGAACCTGGAGATGAAGGCACCAGTTTGACTTCATGTTCAGTGAGTTGTGTAGATGATGTCTTCATCAATGGGGCTTTGATGTCAGTTTGTGGAGAGTAATCTATAGTCTTTGGGAACAGCCTGCGTTGTTTGGGTGGTATCACGGGGCTCCTTTAGCCAACAACACAACTAGATGTAACCAAATCCCAGAACTGGAAGCTTCATTTAGTGACACGAGGGTACTGGACACATATCTCCTTCCCTAAACCAGAAGCAATCCCCAACTGATAACCACTTGCAAATGAAAATTTAGTTTCCTGCATGGGAGTCTCACTATAGAAACTAATTACTCTTATGGGCAGGCTACATGCTAAGCAGTAGATGGCCAACAGAAAATAAATTCAGCAATAAATTCAACATTAGCTCTGGAGATTCATTGTGTCATAATATTGTATAAGGACTTTCCTTTTAAAAATTTTTTATCACCCTTCTGCCTTTTCACCCTCCAAGTCTTGTGTATATACTATGTCTTCGAGTTTAATATTTTAATGTTTTTCCTGGGCATGTGAATGAGTGAGTCTCTGTTTTTGTGCTTTCTCATGGTCTTTTTTCCCTCTGTTTGTTTTTTCTAATTCTAGTGTACTAGTTTTTATTTTATCTTATTTTATTTTACTATTATCCTTTAGGAACCTACTAGTTTTCTAATGAACGACAGAAAGGACATGTATCTGGATGGAAAGGAGGTGGAGGAACTGTGAGGAAAGGGTAATCATACTCAGGCTATATTGTATGTAAAAATTATTTTTAATAAAAGAAAAAAAGAAAAAGTAAAGCTATTCAGCTATTTGGAAAGGTGGAACTCACAATAATACGGAGAACTAAGATTCACATTTTTTTAAACCCTGGTGAAAATTCTACTAATGGCCAAAGTAGTACAACTCTGTGGGCTGAATTCTTCAGTACTTAGAACAGATCAGTTCAAAACCTGGATCTTTGTGTGCTGTGGGGAAGGTGTCTCTGTCTGTTTACTTATGAAATGATGTCACAACAGACTCACAGGTTGCTGTGAAATTTCAGTGGATTAATACACTCATTGGCGGTCTCTGAACAATGAATACTTGGAATACTGCAAGCTCCTAATGAATTAACTGTTACTATTTAGTGCAATTACACTATGCCTACTTGGTTGAAAATGCTCTTTGCCCCCTCTTAATCTCTGGACTCAGTTCAGTTGATCAGAACACAGCAGCTGGTTGGTGGCACACCGTCTTTCTGAAGCAGTCATTGTGTGCTCCCGCTTCCAAACGTATACGGCTCATATTTGGCGCAAGGCAGAACACAGTTCTCTTGATTGCACTGATGACTACTCTTCTCCTATTGGCTTATGCCCACTGGGTTCTTACGGATGTTTCAATTCTTCATTTTCATTAAACAGGCATGTTTTATAATGTCCTAATCATGCTGCAGTAAAGTCTTCTTGGTCACCTAAGAGGAACTCAGGTTTGGAGGCAAGAAGTGAGTTAAGTGTCAAAATGAGAAAGACTTCTTGCTTTGAAGCCCAGACATCTGTGTGGTGTGGCGTGGGAGCCCTCAAAGTAGGCCTACCTCCACTGTTCTCCTCTATGACTTTCATAGCTTCCAATGCAGCCATGTTGGATATTTTCTAAAGTAGTTGGTAACAGATCCAGTAGGCCGGTCATTTCTAGCATTTCTCTGTACTATTACTCTACCTTGTAAAGGGATGTAACAAGGGGAAACTTGCCATACTTATGCAGAGATACGTTATTAAAAGAAGAGAGAACTCATTAAGAAATTTAAGTTCTGGTTCAATGTTTTGACTGTTTTCATCTTGATTTGCATCTACAATGAATTCAATCACCCGTACTCTTATTTATATGTTCTTACATTAATATGTGTGTATCTTATTTATTCCTGTGACATAAAGTTCATGCTGTCATTAAACATGGGTTAGTAAAAAAGTTAAAACAATGGCATTGCATATTTCGGTTCTGAATATATATATATATATATATATATATATAATAGATAAATGTTTATTGCTGTCTTTTATTGTTAAGTTTACCTTATTTGTTATGCAGGTGAATCTCTAATTGATTGGCATTTTCCTTTCTTCTTGAACCTTATCTTCAGCAGAATAATGTGTCCCTGACCATAGATTTGTTAGTCCTGTGACTATGAGCCAGAAACAATCTCAAGAAAAGACCATGTTACAGCTAGTGTGTGGAAGATGAGACCAACTCAGGCGCAGCAGAGGATAAGTATTGTATTAGTTGTCTGTGGCTGACCAGTTGCCCACTTAGGGCTGTTCCTGCTCATCTTCTGGGCTCTGCTCTGCATTGCAGAGGTTGAAAACCTGTGACCCGGATGTTCTCGGAATCACTTATCCATAGGGTTCTAGGTTACATGTTATATAAAAGGCACAGGTGCAAGGCTTCAAAAACAGGAGAGGAAAGCAGGAGACATCCTGTTCTTCGTGAGTAAGAAAGAACAGCAAACAGGATGCAGAAAACGCCTCTGGCAGTGCTCTGGATTTCTCTCCTTATTGCCGAGGCACTGTTATTCTGGCCTGCCAGCAGTTTCTCTATGTTCCTGCAATTTCCTGACTCAAGCCTAGTAAAAAGTCTGAGGATTGTGAGCAGCTGTGCACACCCTACGCTTTCATCCTTCTCATCACTAACTCCCCTATACTGAATCCCTGCTGGCTTCCAAAGCCTAGATTACTTTTGTCTTTGTTGAATAGACTCTCACCGTTATACTCACATTATCTAAGATTAATTCATCGTGAACATTATCCAGACACCTTGCCTTTTTGTCTTCTCATTCTTAAAAGGAAAATCAGGGTTACCTTTCTGGAATTCTGATTCCAGCCTAGATGACCCCTTCAGGAAAATGTACCCCTGGAAGAGTCAAGGGATGGGTTTGCTGTAGCAAATGTTAATTACATAAGAATTTGAGGTGGTCTGTTTTGGCATCACAAAATAGGGATACTATGTTTAAATACTGATTTTATATAAAAAGTGTGAGCTTGAACAATCTGTAAAAGTCAGAAGAGATTGAAAACACCAGGCTTGTTTCTCTCTGTACAAGCAGTGGGCTGGAGAAAGACGTAGCTGGTACATCCAGGCTCTCATCATCCAATGGCCTTCCAAGGCTTTGTCAGTTGTCTTGTGCCACCCAGGCACACCTCTTCCCTTGCAGGAGACAGCTATTATCCTGAACTTACGCTTCTGTCAAAAGAAGTAAAAGCACTGATAGAAAAAAGAAGCCAATGACATTCTTGAAAATCAGAAATGCATTGTACTTCTATAACTTTACCCCAAACCCCTCACATGCTTATTTCATGTTTGATTCACACACGTGTTTACATTTGTGAGATCTGATCCAATTTCTAGTGCTAGATTTTTCCCCCGACAGTACTTGGGTCACAAAGAAATATATTTAAAATTACTTACTGGTTGCTTCCTCAGGGGGAAAATATGCAAGCACACGAATATCCAATCTTCTGATCAGAAGTCTGTGTGCAGGTGGGTGAGTAAGATCTTTTGCCCCTAGACCTGCACATACTTTTGCAAAATGGCAGGTTCAGATTCAACAGACCTGGCAGCTACCCAGTATTCTGCATTTCTGACACCCAGGTGGTGCCAAGGATATTGTTACAAAGGCCATGCTATTTTAGCAAAGTTCCAGGGCTCTTTAAATATTTTTGAACATTACAGCCCCGTAGATATAACCTTAAAGAGAAAGGCCTATACCTAGGCAGCGGTATTCTTAAGCAGCTCCCCTCTGATGGGGTTGGCAGCATCTGCTCTTTGTCGATGGACATTTATTGAAATAAGCAGGGGCAGGTGGAGAGGGCTGTTGGAGGTGCCTGGGCATCAGGTGCATGTTGAAATAGAGCGTGGTGGTGCCAACTAAGGAGGCAGGATATTGCCAATGACAAGCAATTTTGTTTCTCTAAGACTAGCAATTCTTCTTATGTGTAGTAACAAGAATAGCGGTAAGTTAATGCCTCAGAGAAGTTCCCTAATGGCCAGTTGTCTTTGAAACCACACGGATTGCTTTGCAGATGCTACCAGAGATGAGCCTATCTACCGGTCAGATCTGCAGGCTACTATGGATCAGAGAAAATGAAAAAGGAAAATCGGTAGAAATGAATTTTCTTTCCACTGCTTATCATTTCTGTGCAATAGTCCCCTCCCTTTATCAAGTAGTCCTGTCTCAAGCAACTAAAGTCCCAGAGGTTGCTACGGTAGAAACTGTGTCCATTGCCAGCATTGGCTGGATACTGTCTTGATTTGGTAGTCCATTACAATGTAGCAAAACATGACTGCAACACAAAAGACATGTGTCCATGACATTGCTTGATTTGGGCTTCAAAGAAAGAACCAAAGGCTGAAAACTTCAATGGTGTCAGATCAGTGGAACGAAGTTCTCTCAAATGATATCACAGTCAGGGTCATTCATGATCCTCTCTTTTCACCTTACATTTGCAACCTCTGTGGACATGCCCTTAATTAGTACAGTATGAACAGAGGAGATTTCTGATGCCAAATGTGTAGGAAATTTCCAAAGAAGCATTTCCATTTTAAAGAGATCCTAAAACACTACCTGAATAAGCGTCCCCTTTAAAAATTCTATTCCTGCAGGGGAAAAGTAATTATATGCATTTAGATATGGTTGACTTTTTCAAAAAAAATCCTTAGTTGACACTGCCTAATCACAAGGAATTATTTCATAATTATGAAATAATAATAGCCCTAAAACTAAAGTTCAAAGAAACCCTTCAGTAAAAATTAGCTCCTAGTGCTTATATGTACTTACTAAATGGTGTCTTAAAATAAAATTTGCAGTAATTTCTTTCTGTTAATTTTACAATTAAACTTTTCTATCATGTACCATCTAGTCATTAGTCAGCCATCATCTTTTGTTCTTTGACTTATGAACATCTGGTAGAATTATGCATAAATGGACATGACATTTATAATTCATGTCACAAAACTTTTGGATTATCGCTCTTCCCCGGCTGACTCACTTTACAAAGGAGGAGGAAGGGGACACAGTCCTTCGGAAAGCTAACAAATTAGATGTCTGGGTGACAAGAAGTGCAGTCTTGAGTAGTCAGCAGCTGCCAACGACCCCTTTCTGTATGAGGTCATCATCTCTAAGACACCATTGTTTTTTATACATATATTAGACGTGTGCATCTGCCATTCAGCTGGGAGCACCAAAGAAAATACTTTTTTGGCTTCCATTGGCTCTATTTCCTCACGATTTTTCTCTTCTAGCCTGCTCCAGAGAACAGGTGTTCCGTATCTACGAAGGTCGGTTTTACATTGCTTTGTTTTCAAGAGGTGTTTAAAACATTCCTGCTGATGATGTAGCATAAATTGTTCCCGTAATTAGCGTGGCTAATGAACTCCCCACCTATCTTTTAGTAGGCAATTATGGAACTGGTGTATATTATTAGCAGGCTGTGTGTAACGAAGAGAGGAGGACTGGGTGATTATGGATTCTGTCCTCATGTCTCTCAGACCAAATCCCAAATGGTTTAATCATCATCACTGTCAACCTTTGCCATATCTTCATTCTACATGCCACATATTATACTGCTGCATTTACATTCCATCTTGACTCTGATATTTGCTCCTGCAGAACAGAGGTGTCCTGATTAGACAAGGCAACCGACAGTTGAAAGAAGTGCTTTTAAAATATGCCAGCACCGTTACCAATTTCCCACTAGCACCTCTTCTGATTTTTAACCAAATGCTTTGTGTTGGTGTTTTCTGAATATTGGGTTTGTTTCAATATGAATGGGTCTATTGCATAAGTGACAGTTATCAACAATTTCTGCTTGTACGAGGTAGAGTCAAGGGGAAAAAAGGAAGGGAAGCTTGCCATGCAGAGAGTGAGGTTACTGAGCATCCTAGTGTACCCTCACTGTGTGCACTAATTTATAGTTCACAAAGTACTGCTATGTGATTTGCATATCCTACCTACAATTATTACTATCCTCTTTTTGAATTCTTTTTTTTCTCTTGCCCTTTCGTCTCAGATATTGCTTTAATAATATTGGCAGTCATAAATGTCAGGAATCACTGTGTTATCAATCAACCATTAACTTTCAAACATCTATTAGTTATCTATAGGCATATAAATGTAATAACTGACTACAGAATAAATGAGAGTTTCGATGTATGAAGTCATAGAAAATCATTGCCCAGATTTAAAACAGGAGACATGATTTTTCCATAAAATTAACAAAAGAATAAGTACCATTTTAAAAGACTCAACCAATTTATCTAATATTATGATTGGTAGGAAATACAAAGAAATTAGTACCAAGTCTTTGCTTTCTAGTTCACTATAATTCTAATTAGAGAAATTGTATGATAGTTTATAAAGAAAGATGTAAGAATCATATTTGAGGATTTATTTAATATATAATACTAATCAAATTATAGTCTTAAGACATTGGGTGATTGCTTGCCCAATGATGCGCTATATATTTAGTATTATGGGTTCCAGAGAGGAAACACTGGCTGCATGCTGGAGCTCTCCTGGACAAAATTACAACTGGTCCTGTAATTTAACCTTATATTAACTCTGCTATATAATGGTCAAGATCAGAAAATTAATGTGTCCACTCCAGGTCAGTACTTTGAATATAAGATGCAATTTTCTCCCTGATTTTCAGGGAAGGGTACATTAGGATTTTAGAACTTCCTCAAATGTCAAACTCAATTATTACAAGAGGCTGAGAGTGTTGGAAAAACCATGGCTACTATAGCTATCAAATTTTGGTGTGGCACACAGGGCTCTTGTTTGAAAACATATGAATGGCTACTGATTAACTTAGAAAGAATTTTTTTGTGTTTTTTTTTGGGGGGGAGTGGCCCTTAAAAAAGAGAATGAAGTCTTTTTTATTTTATTGAGCTCTACATTTTTCTCTGCTCCCCTCCCTGCCTCTTCCCTCCCTGCTTCAGCCCTCCCCCATGATCCTCAGGGGATCATTCACTCAGGAGATCTTGTCTTTTACTACTTCCCATGTAGATTAGATCTATGTAAGTCTCTCTTAGGGTACTCGTTGTTTAGGTTCTCTGGGATTGTGTTTCGTATGCTGGTTTTCTTTGCTATATGTTTAAAAACCACTTAAGAGTAAGTACATATGATAATTGTCTTTCTGGGTCTGTGTTACTTCATTCAATATGATGTTTTTTAGTTCCATCCATTTGTCTGCAAATCTCAAGTTGCCATTATTTTTTTCTGCTGTGTAGTACTCCATTGTGTAAATGTACCACATTTTTCTTATTCATTCTTTGGTCGAGGGGCATTTAGGCTGCTTCCAGGTTCTGGCTATGACAAAAAAATGCTGCTATGAACATAGTTGAGCACATGTCCTTGTATATATCCATCCTTTGGATATATACCCAAAAGTGGTATTACTGGGTCTCGAGGAAGGTTGTTTCCTAATTTTCTGAGAAATCACCATACTGATATCCAAATGGGCTGTACTAGATTCCACTCCCACAAGCAACGCAGTAGTGTTCCCTTTGCCCACATTCTCTCTAGCATAAGTTGTCATCAGTATTATTGATTGGTGTAGGAGGTCCTTCTGTCTATATGTTGCTTTCATTGATTAATTAATAAAGAAGCTGCTTGGCCTGATAGGGCAGAACATAGGTAGGCAGGGTAGACAGAACTGAATGCTGGGATGAGGGACAGAGCGGCAGATGCCATGGTTCTCCGGCCTGGTTAGACTCTTGCTGGTAAACCACAGTCACACGGCGATACACATTAATGGAGAGGGGTTAAACTGATATTTAAGAGTTAGCCAATAAGAAGTTAGAGCTAATGGGCCAGGCAATGTTTAAATGAATACAGTTACTGTGTGATTATTCCAGGTATAAGCTAGCGGGGTGACTGGAACAAGGCACCCTGCTCTCCCCACAACAATTGATCTTGGCCATTCTTACAGGTGTAAAATGGAATCTCAGAGTTATTTTGATTTGTATTTCTCTGATGACTAAGGATGTTAAACATTTCCTTAAGTGTCTTTCAGTCATTTTAGATTCCCCTGTTGAGAGTTCTCTGTTTAGATCTGTACTCCATTTTTTATTACGTTATTTATTCTTTTGGTGACCAATTTTTTTGAGTTCTTTGAATATTTTGTCTGAAGTGGGGTTGGTGAAGATCTTTTCCCATTCTGTAAGCTGTCATTTTGTCTTGTTGACTGTGTCCTTTGCTTTACAGAAGTTTTTCAATTTCAGGAGGTCCCATTTATTAATTGTTTCTTTCAGTGTCTGTGCTACTGGGGTTATAGTTAGAAAGTGGTCCCCTGTGTCCACTTGGACTTCCCACTTCTATGAGGTTCAGTGTGGCTGGCTTTATGTCGAGGTCTTTGATCCATCTGAACTTGAGTTTTGAGTGAGATGATAGATATGGATCTATTTTCATTTTTCTACATGTTGATGTCCAGTTATGCCAGAACCATTTGTTAAATATGCTTTCTTTTTTTCATTTTATATTTTTTGCTTCTTTGTCAAAAATCAGGTGTTCAAAGGTATGTGAATTAATATCCAGGTCTTCGATTCAGTTCCATTGGTCCTCCTGTCTGTTTTTATGCCAATACCAGACTGTTTTCAGTATTGTAGCTCTGTAATAGAATTTAAGAGTGAAATCTTTAAGACAAAACCTGGTTGCAAACAGAAGATCTGGGTAATTGCATTACTCTACTTGGAGTTTTTATTTTTACTAGACACCAATCTACTGGAAAATTGATCTCTTCACCATTGCTTTGAGGACTAAGCGAGCCTCTTTTTCTCTTGTATTTTCAAGTACTGCAAAGAAGAGAAGAAGTTATAGTTTGCCTAATTCTGTGTTGTGCATGCATCCTCTTTGCCAGAGAGTGAGGAGAGGGAAAAGAGATTCCTACTGCTTCTTTGATATATATGATGAAAGACATTTATTGAAATAGTGATCATACTTTGACCAGGGGAGGATGGTAATACTGAGAAGCAATGAGTGTAGAGATTCTCACAAACTCTAAGAGCTTATGATAATTTATAGTATATTATATATGTAAAGTATCTACTGGCTGCATTATGCTTCACAACGTTGGAGAGCCAGAGTTTCCTACCAAGGCAGGCATAAAAGTGCATTCCTCTTGCTCAGGAATGGTGTGTGAATGCTGTTGCTGAAAGAGCTCATTTCACATGGGCTCCAGCTGCATGACTCATGGAAAGGCTCTTACATTTTTTTTTGATATTTGTTCTCTTCTTTAGAATGGATAGTTCACGAAGATTAAGTGAGATGATAAGCATAAAAACTGAAAGCTGCAGTGTGCTCTGAAATGTCAAAATAGTGGTGAATGGGGAGAAATATTTCTTTACTTGTTTGGAATACTATACACTTAATCCACAAGGTCTGAAAATGATGCATCCAACTGACCATTTCAGAATCTTGTACACTCTCTGAATATGAGATAAAAGAACACATCTCGTGGATTTGCATGTCTATTTCATATGTGTGTGAGAAAAAGAGTAGAGGGAGATAACTTACCCAATGGAAAGCATCTGGAGAAGTGTTACCACCTCTTCAATGATGAGGCAAAGTCAATGTGTACAACAGGGTTTAGGATGGAAATAGGAGGAGGACGCCTACCTGCTTCAGACGCCGATATGGAAGGCTTTGTAGGAGATTCCTCAGCATACTCCCCTCAGTGTGATTCTGAGACAATACTAAAATTATCTTCACAATAGTCCTTCAGATAACATTCATTCCCAACTTCACATTCTTTCCTTGCTGAGACTGTAGGAAGGAGACAGGAATTCATTGTGTCCCCACTGGTATTTTTCCTTTGGAATGACATAGTTGTTTCATTTACAACATGTTCGTATTTCTTACCAGAGGGGTCTTTTTATGAAGATGACACCCTATTCAAGGCGCTGACAGAGCAGATGTGTCTTAAATGACAGGTTTGGAATGGCCTTTTTAGTGTTAAGCAACTTGACACAAAGCTGACTGTCAAGTGACACAGGTCCACCCATCAGCTTTCTGGGGATGAAGTGAGCCGCCTTCCGTCCACTAACGCCTTTTTCACAGTGTCTCCTTATGGCAGCCGGATGCTTGTTCTCATTGCAGAAAGCCACACATGGTGAGATGTCACTTACTACTCAGTCTAAGGCCGGCATTGCTTCTCCAGTGAGCTTGTCCCTAATAAAACAATGAAGAGACAGCAAGCTCCCGCTTTGTAGAGACCTGAAAAGCTCTGGGAACTGGCAGGTACCCAATTTTGGTTTTTATTCTAATTCCACACTGAAAACAATTCACAGAATTTAGTGTCTAATTTAAGATATTTTAATCTTAGTTTCATCCATTAATTTGTCAAGACCATGTTGAGAGAGAGACTTGAAAGTACATTCTCCTTGTCAGGAAAACCCTTTCAAAACCTCAAAGAAAAATCTGTCTTAATCACATATTCAGTTTTTCCCAAATATCTGCACAAAGGGACCCATAACTTCGGCATTCTGAGCAATAATTCTTGCTTTGGATCCCAACAAGTCAAAGAGGATATGCCCCTAATCCTTGTGTATAAACAGAAGTTTCTCGTCTCTCAACCATTACTTGTGTAGTGTTCAGAAATCCTATTCCTACAGATTGTTTCAAATTCATTAAAGTTTCCTTTGTATTTCCCTAATTTATAAAAACCTTTTAAAGACAGTAATTAGATCAAAAAACCAACTCTGTCATTATCATTAACTCATGAGTAGAGTGAAATACATTCTCTTGTGAAAATAAACTGTACTAATGTCCAACTACATCAGGAAAACAAACCAAAATATCCCACTTTCCCTTTGGCTTTTAGGTGTTTGAATAGCTTGTCTGTGCTTTCCCAGGCCTCTCCCACACTGTGCATATACAACCTTAGTGTCACTAATATCCAACACAAATGTTTGTCTAATATGATGTGTGTCTACAGCAGGTGAATTAAATGAGGAGTGAACATTCAACCCATGCATTTCCTTGTTAGCAGATGGTCTTTGATAGAGTCTAATGAGAACTAACCGAGCAATGCAGGTCTTGTGATGGCAAAGCATGGTCAACTTGTTCAAATATGTCCTTTTATTCATACAAATCCATGACAAGATTACAGCATAATTCTCTACGGTTAGCACTGTTCCTCACCAGCACTGTCAAAGATGATGTTTTTGGACGAGAAAGACACAAATTGTGTAAACTTGCTAGCTCATCTTTATCATTTAAGCTGCTCTCCCACACCTGGAAAACCTATATAAGCGTGCTTTGGCTTTTCAGAACAGCAGCTTGTACTGTAATATGGACCTGAGGTGGGAGAGAAATCTTGTGTTAGTGATCAGTGTGGGCTCACGTATATAAAATAGGGACGTGATTGTTAAGAAAGCCTTGTTGTTCTGGAATCTAAGCAGATTTGGAGGGCAAAGAATTAAAACAGACACCTCTGTTGTTTTTTCCCTCTTGTCGTTGTGGGAAAGTTCTTCTATCCCTCGTATCATGTCACTTCATGGAGCTGTTTGAGCAAACCTCCAGGGCCAGACAGGCCCACTGACTTCCACCTAATAGCATCATATTGATGGGGCTAGAAGGGTGATCAGCTGGCTTCACAGCCAAGAGAGTAACTCCTAGCTAGTTCTGGAAGGGATGTTATAACCTAACAGGCTTTATCAAATCTGTGAAACCAAGTGTGATTTACTGCCAGAGTTGGAGCAAAGACATATCCAACAGTCAGAGTTTAAAATCAGAAGCTTCCTCCCCAATGAGGTGGAGGGAATTTGAGTCACAAGCCAACAAATAAGAGTAATTTCAGCTTATCTTAAAAATTTCCAGACTTATTCATAAATTTGACAGGAGTGCTATCAGAGAGAAGCAGGTTGAAATGATAAAAAGTAAACACTCGACATGAGACCCAGAGATGCGGCTATCTTCAGAGGACTGGGCCGGTGCAGAGAGCCTTGGCAACAATGGAATAAGATGCTGTAGCCTTCTTCTTTGTGTTCTCTGGAACTAGTGAGTAATGGGAATTATTTAGTCAAGACGTACTTTGAATTTTCGAAATTGGAGCTAGGCTATAATAAGGGAAAATAGTCTAGGAAGTGATGAGACACATTCCTTTTTTTTTCACATAGGAAAATATCAGACAAAAAAATTGACATAAGTTCTATTTTGATTATTTCCCTGACTAGCAAATGATAGGGAAATAAAGATCTCTTTTCTCTTTGGTGGCTGATGATAAGGTGGTGTCACTTACTCTAATAATAAAATTAAGTGGGGATAGGTAGACGACAAGTGGGACTTTGCATGATTTGCCTATTTGGTAGCTTGACAGCATTACAAAGAACTTGTTTAATTCACCTTAGGATGGATTGTTAAGTCTTCAGAGAAAATGATAGATATATCTTAATTTTTAAGGATCATGAAACAAGAAGGCCAATTGTTTAAAAAGTCCTCAACTCTATACATGAAGTAGGGGCAATTGTAAAACATTGAACTGAGGAGAAATGTTCCTCCCTAGGGAAGAAAGAGAGGGAGAGAGAGAGGGGGAGAGAGAGAGAGAGAGAGAGAGAGAGAGAGAGAGAGAGAGAGAAAGAGACAGAGAACATGTGTGTGTGTATGTATGTATATATATGTGAGTGTGTGTATGTAAGTGTGTGAGTATATGTGAGTGTGTGAGTGCATGTGTGTGTATGTGTGTGTAAGTGTGTGCAATTGCAAGTGAGTGTGTGTATGCGTGTGTGTATGTGAGTGTGTCTATGCATGTGAGTGTGTGTGTATGTGAACGTGTGTATGTATGTGAGTGTGTGTGTGTATGATTTGCTGGAGCCAGGAAGGGCCAGGAGAGGAGGTCACACATGGTCTGGCAGCCAGCACATCTTCAAATCTGGCTTTTATCCCATAATATAGCTCTGAGGGTGAGATGGCAAAGTATTTTTCTCCTTGACATTCTAATTTTCACTTCTCCAAAGGAATCGTGCCATATTTTTAAGTAGGTGCTACGCATGGTACTTAATTTATGCATTTAAGTAAGCAGTTCTGACAAAACAATAAAAGCCGTATAAGGTTTACGTGGGCAAATTGTCACTGCTTGAACTTTGAAATCTACATGCGCAGTGAGTTTGGTGTTTGCTAATTAATGCTATGCACATGCCCCCAAAAAGTCTCCAGAATATTGTTCCTTGTCACTGAGAGTGTGTTTACATTATCAACACTAAATGAACCTTCAAATGATATGTCCAGGTCAAGAAATACTGTGTACGATATTTTTTAGCTTCTTAATTGAAACCATTTTCAAAATTAATCACCCCCCAATTGAGAACAATCTCAATGGGTGGTTGTCAGCTGAACAGGCTAACAGAAACAATACTTGCTTTAACCCGTACAACCTTCATTGGGGTATACTGTTTACAGACGAAACATTAGATGTTTGGTCTATTGAGCACAAATGGAATCATAGGACCTAGGGAGAGGAAGTATGGTATGAATGCAGAAGCTACTGAAACAATACGAGCAGTTATTGGGTCTCAGCTACAGCAGATTTGTTCTTTCTCAGGCAACAATCCAAAAGCAAACAGCTCAGGATGGTGGAGAAGACATTGTTCAAATAGGCATTCGGGAACTCAGGTTTCTTTAGTCTTTTAAAGGATTGTCTATGTGTACTTAGTTAAAACTGGGTCATTGCCAAGTAGATGCTATTCAGTGGGAATTCAGTGGGAAGAGAAAAGAGAAGAAAGTAAGGACAAGAAGCTTCACCTTGAAGGTGATAATACAAGTGTTGGCCACCATATTGGTGCTCAAATTGCATTTATCAGAGCTTTGTTACTTGGAGAGAGGAGACACAGATGTGGGTTAGCAGAGTTCCAGGAATTTCAAGATCTGATTCTCGCTCTCAGGTTGACTAGCTGGAATTTCTATGTAAATGAGCAAAACATGCTGATGGTTGTGCTGAAACTCTGTACAGTTTTGTTTCTTTTCGTTTCTTTGGTTTTAATGAAGGATTGAGAAATAAAGGTAAGTCATTCAAAGCATTGAAACAGCCTTTTCTTCATTTGTGAACTATGTGAATTAATGGGACATTCACTTAACTTGTAGTTCATGAGTCTCTTATAGTGTCGATTTACTCTTTAATTTACTTTTTTAAAGACAGAAGGAATCCACTACAAAATTTGTCCTTGGAACTAAGGGGTCTGAATCATCATTACGACTGTGAAAGCAGTTAAATTGATTATCTCAGTGAATGACCTATGCTGTACACTTCTTGAGAACCCATTATTGTCACAAGGAGAAGGAAAGATATAAAGTTGAGTGATCATGAAGGTCTCAGACCAGTGTTGACCAGCTTCCTGAATGTGGATGTTCTCATACATACAGTTTGGATGTGAAGGACTTCCCACTCTGATCTTTGGATGTGGGGGCATCCGTTCATTGTGTGTTTTATGGCAATGAAAGGTTACTAGCTGGAGACTCTCCAGTTCCTTCAGTTCCAAGTAGTCCTCCTGACTACTTGGAGATGAGCCTCTATGTATCCGGTTCCTGTGTAAGAGTGTGATGGAAGAGTGGTGAGGATATTCTCTGTCTTCCTAACACTTGAATTCCGTATCAGTGATTCTTAATCACCAAGTCCAGGACCACTTGGGCTTACTAGAGTTTTTTCTTGTTCATTGCACTAATGCTTATGAATGTGGAGGCCTCTGAGCTATTTGGCATTAAATTAGGGATCTTATATTTAACCCCTGTTTAATATGCTGACTCAACTTGAAAGAGGCAGCAGAGACTAGAGCTGCGGGAGACAGTATGGGTCTGCCTTTGGTTCTGATCCAGAGGTTATGATGTGGATCAGAAGAAATAACTTCCTGAATCTCCCTCATGTGTTTTTAGAGCAGTTAGCTTGGGGAATTACATTTTCAACATAATCTAATTCTGGCCCAGCACGTTAAAAAACTTTTATCTTGCTATTCCATGCTCAGTGGTCTGTCTACTACGTTTCATTGATCAGATCTTAAGGACGGACCGGGTGTTTTGTGACTGGTGACCTGCTAATGGTTTCCTTCAGTGACCCTCATTCTGACACTCTCTTTCAGTTGAACTATTGAGTAAATTTGGTATTAGGATGAATTTCATTCACATGATATGGACAGAAACCTTAGCTGTCTATCATTTTATTCCATGTTTTTGAGTTATACTTAAAAACAGTTGCAACTTCCTACTCTATGTAAAAGCACAGTATGTAGTGAATGAATTTATACACTTATTTTTAAATAAGATTAGAGGCGACACTGATTTTTAATTTAACTTTGTTAATATTTTTATTTGTTTCTCACATGTTTATATTATATGTTGGGCATATTGCCTCCATTTTTCTTTCCTCCGTTCTCCTTTTGTCTTTTACATATTTTCACTTCAATTTATGCCATATACTCATAGGTTTTATGTAACTATGTGAAATCTAGGGATTGCTGATGAGAGAAGCATGCTATATTTGTCTGAGACTGACATAGTTATCTTCATATGGTTACCTCTAGTTGCACCTATGTTCCAGCAAATAACACAACTTCATTATCATTCTTGCGGCTAAAAAAAATCTGTTGTGCATGAATATCACATTTTCCTTATGCTCTTTTAAGAAGGGACTCAAATTAACCTCACCACCATGGTTCACCTTACATCTGTGAGAAAATGCATGATACACTCATCCATTAATTGAAGCCCTTACTCCGGACAGCTGATCAATTTAAGGACATTCTCTTGTTTCTTGGCGCACGGGGGGTATGAACTTTTCCTTGCATTTTAATTCCTGCTTTTCCCCTTTTATTGTCACATAACCTGTCAGACATGAACTTTGTATCCAAAGGTTCTTTATCTTTTTATAACTATGCGGATGTTTTGTTAACTACTTAGCTCCCCTCTCCATCCCCCATTGTATTAAAAATGGCATTTTTGACTTCCTCTGTTTGTTTTATAACAGATATGAACTTTTGCTAAGAGAAAATACGGACCTATTTTACCGGAGCCAGTTTTAGAGACCGCTGATACACAGAATGCATTTGTTCGGTTTTCAACCACCCAGATTGGACCATCTCTCTGTAGTGAAATTGTCCCCCAGGACTGATGACATTTGATCTGCATGGCACCAACAGTGCTCTGCTGAGGTCGTTCTTTCTACATGGCTTCAAAGTTGGAAGCTCAGAAAATCCATTAAAGCAGGAGTCAGAGCAGAAATAAAGGTGATGACACAGTCATTTGGGGTGAGAAAGGTGAGCATCTTCAGAGGGTGGCAAGAACATGCATAATGAAGACAATTTTGGAGCCCGGTCTCTGTGGGACTCCCAGCTGCCTCTCTCAGATCCCCAGAGCAGCCCAGGGAGTAAATACAGTGTGACCTGATTAAATCCTTACCATGCTCCCACTGACCCTCCTCCGTCTCACGTACAAATACCTCCTTTCTAATTCTGCCCTCATTTTGTAGGTCTGATTGAACCTGGCTAATATAAGGACGAACTTTTTCGGTGCCGTGCCAAGAGAATGCTGAGAAGCAGCTTACTGCTTTTCCTCTGGAGAGCACCACAGAACGACGAAAGGCGTTCCTCCCTCTTGCCACAAAATGGAGATGGATCGCGGCTACCGTGACACCGCTGCAAAAGTTCCCTCTTAACTTCTATTAGGACCCATTAAGAAATGTCTTTTCCCTGACGTGCCTCCCAGCCTCCTTGACAGCGTTAGCTGAGCAAGATCTCCAGCCAGCCCCAGCCAGCAACCTCCAAGCTCCACCAGGCACAGCATTTGGAATGAAAAGTCTTGTTTTATTTCCTATTCCACACAACCAGTATCATCAGTCTCTGGGAGTTCCTGTTGATAGTCTTGTCGTTCAGATTCAGCAAAAGGCACGGAGGCTCCTTCCATTATCTCTGTTCCTTAACAGGGGCTGCGCCGTTACCTCATTTACCTGTTAAAAAACCCACAGAGGTTCCTGTCTTATTAAATGTAATTCTGTTGCAATTACTGTCAAATGTTGAATTAAAAGTTGTTAGCTCATTAACAGCTCCCCCAACAATCGATTAAAAAGTTTTATTTTTCATACAGAGATGGCTGGCATTTCCATACATTTCTCATCACTGGAATAGTGTTATAACCTGAACTGCTGAGGTTTTTACTTGGTCCTTGTGTTCCTGGGGCACAGAAGGAATGTGCAGTGGGAACTGCTAGCTGTAACATGGAACTGTTTCCCTAGCAGAGGCTGTGTGTGGGAGAGGCAGCTGAAGGTGTTGTGGTTCAACATCGAATGCAGGAGTTATCCCAGAATGGAAGAGCACGTGATTTCCTACTGGCAACTTCCTGAGGTAGTGGGCAGTCCTTTGCCCAAGAGAATGTAGAAGAGGTGACCTTTGCAAGTAAAAAGCAAGCAGGCAGTGACACAAAGCATACTCAGAAGAGCAATGCTGAACCTGTGGGCTGGGATTTCACGGGGAACATTGCCAGGTTACAGCAGGATTGCCTTGGGAGAAAGGAAAAGTAAGGTAGCCAGAAGCTTCACAGGTCAAAATATCAAGAGTCCATTCTTATTATGATACCTAGAAGGATCCTTTAAAAACATAAAGAGGGGCGCACCACTGTGTTTATACTTTCCAGTGGCCTTTTAATCTCAGAAATGCAGAAGGTTATTAGTGATCTTGTCTGAGGGTGAGCTCTCACTTGGTGAGGCTCTACTTTTATAGCAAGTTTATCAAGATATATATATCTTGACCAGATTTGAATACCATGAATTTGGAGTATAATCGGAATGATCTACTCTCAGCTCACCTTTGCATGCCCAGTACTGATCTCTTTCCATCTCATAGGCCATGTGATTTCTATCCAGTGTTCATGGAAGTCTTCTGGATCCTTCTCTGATCTCAGATTGAACATCATCCTTAATGACTGGATCTATATGAACCATGGTAGATTTGTTCCTAATTCTTTTCTTTTCTTTCCTCTCTCCCAGCACTAGGAATGAACTCTGGTGACACGTCAGCTAGTCAAGTGCTTTGTTGCTGAACTACATCCCAAACCCTCTTTTTACTTTTACTTTTTTTTGAGACGGGAGGAGGATCATTATGTTACCTAGGCTAGCCTTAAACTCACATTTTGGTTCAGGCTGGCTACTTGTGATCTTTCTGCCTAACCCTCCTGAGTAGCAAGGATTATAAGTCCACACCACTGGGCCAGTTGTCATTTGTGATTATTTCTTATGAATGTAAACTCACTTTCACCTTTTGTCACATAGTATTTACTCAGTAAATATCCATTTATTTATTCATGTTTTTAAAATAAATCCCCAGTTAGATATAAACTTCCAGGAAGACAGGAACCAGTATTGATATATTTCTTGCTGTGCCATTGTTAAATTCTGTGTACTACAAACTATACTGCAGGATTTACATTGACTTCATTCATTTCCAGCAGCAATCCTGCACGTTAGAACAACAAAAGGCATCCTTTATAAGCTCCGGAGACTGTGGTGGCTAATCTTCATTGTCAACGTGACTGGATAGACTCACCTAAGAGACACACTTCTGATTAGTCTTTCCAGGGCCTTTCCAAGAGGTTTAACTGAGGAGAAAAGTCCCAGTTAAATGTGAGGCACACCATACCCTGGCCCCCGAGTCCAAACTGAATAAAGGGTACCAGGAAGGGCATCACTGGAGCTATACCATACTCCTGCCCTTTGGTTTATCTTGATGAGCATGCAGCCTGCCACCAGGCCTTCCCTGCCATGATGTACCATACTCTCTGTCTGTAAACAGAAGTAAATTCTTCCCCTCTAAGCTCCTTTCTGTCAGCCATTCCAGTACAGCAGTGTGGAAAGTAACATAGTACACACACTCCCGGAATCTGAGAAGAGAGCGCAAGAGAACTGGGCGCTCCATGCGCTCTAGGTCTCAGTCACTTGGTTTCTTTTTCTTAATCTCCTGTGTGGACAGAGTCAACTAAAAATTATCACACCCGTTTCCCCAAGTCCCCCATTTGTATACTTGGAGGAGACTTTCATTTCTTTTTTGCATAGAAAAAAAGCTGAAGCTGAGCTGAAGACAATTTGTAAGTACTGGAGCAAAAGAGAAAGAAATTCAAGATCAATCTTCATTAAATACTGCCAACATTTGTGCCAGCCAGTGCATGTTGTTCTCTATCCATGGGCTTCATGGTTTAAAAATACCAGTCCAATGACTATGGAGGAAATTTTAATTCTGGGGCATGGGTACTGCCAACCTGGGATGAACATGTTCTCCACTGATTTGCCTTTGTCACCAGTAGTCAGGAGAAGAAATCCTTGAGCCAGCTTCTTCCCCTGTCTGTAAACATAAATCCTGGTAAGAGTTCATTTTGACAGTACTTGGCATCCGGAGGTCCTTGTATAGCTTTTCCATTTGAGACAAGGCATTTGTAGCTTTCACTTTGAAGTCACGGAGGGCATGACAGGGCTGAGAACGAAGCACAAAATTTCCAGTGCCCTGGACGATCTTGATCGGGGGCACCCAAGGTCACTTCTATAATTCTGTGTACAAGTAAACATTTCATTTCTTATTGTGGACGGAAGAAAGGAGAAGGAGGAACACTGGTTTCTGACTCTGGAGCCTCTTCAAATGCTGCCTTAGCTGCTGACCCTCTGAGAAGGCAGAAGAGCACTGGGGCCTGCCATGTGCTTGTTATTTTTGATGGATTGCAGTCTAGCTACAGGGCAGAGAGCTCAAGCCCCCAGAGCCACACTCTCGTAGCTTGGAAAGATGTTGAGACTTGAAACATTTCATTGCAGCTAGACCCGATGAGAGTTTCAGGGGCTCTCTTCAGTCCTCCCTGCCTCTTCTGTCTTTGTGTTCCCCCTAGACTTAACAGACTCCTACCCGATTGCATGCCTCTCCCCACACCCTTCCTTTGATACATTCAGGCTGAATATGAAAATTGGCCTCTAATTGTTGGATATAAGCTTGACTAGTTTTGAATTAACAGCTAAAGCTGTATTCATTAATCTGAACAGGGAAGAGCAGGCAGACTGTCACAACACGGCTCAGTTCAGTAGCCAAGCAGAGCAGGCGAGGGGATGGCAGGTACTTTGACAGTGCTGCACCGATCTCCATCAGCCCCATCAGCCAGTGATGGAGAGGGGAAGGCAGCCAGTCACGATGTGACCAGGAGATGGGAGATGGACAGCATACTTCAACGGCCACTGTCCCAGGGGCATCCACGGGGTGATCAATGGTTAGCCACAGTCATTAAACTTGCGAGCTTTTAAATGTCGCTCTAGGATGGAATGCCAGGTCATAAATATGTTGTTTAATGCTTATCAAGCAAGGGGATAAGGTACGCTTCAGAGGCTGTGGAGTCATTCTTTGTGGAAATAAGGACAAAGGTTAAACACTGTTCAGTTGGAGGGGACAACCATCTGGATACAATTTCATGTCATCATAGTACGTTCTCTTCAACACCGAACCAAGCTGGAGCAGAGCATTGTCTGGCCTGTCTGTGGTGGTTCTGAAATGGATAGGGTGTGTGATGTGGTAAGAAGATGGTTAAGAAAGATCAGGGGAGCAATTTTAAGCCTCCTCTCCTTTGCTGAAGATCATGGTCACGGTAGAAATCATAACTTAAATAGTAGAGTGATGACCTTCCAGTGTGCCAGCAGCTAAGGACCTTAAAACCACATGATAGTGTGGTGCTCACTAGTAGAGACTGTGATCCAGTATGCTTAGGGCAGGGCTGGACACACATCATACAGAGTTGTGAAGTTTCCCCAGGCGATTAGCTAGCGTTGAGGGACAATGATACAGTGTTCGATGCTTGTCCTGACTCTAATTTACATTTGTTCATTTATTTAATCGCAGATTGTCTCTTGACAACTCTTGTCTTTATTAGTGTAGTACAGTGACGACCGGGAACCTGGAGCATCATCTGGATATGTTTTCAGAATTGGTAGTTGGAGTACATTCCTTAGGGCATAATGAAATTGCTGAAAAGTTACCAGTCCTCCATTCAAGAGCTTCCATGTAACAACATATGGCCATTCTCTTCGGTTGACTTCTCTGTTCGGATTAGTTAGGTGGTTGCTTCGATTTTTTTCAGGTATGAACGGTGAGTTTTCCATCTCGTTTCCATGTGTTTCCTTCCTCTCTTTCACTCCTGCATTCAAACAGAAAATTTGTTCTGCAATTTTCACTTTGGGGGAAGGACGGATACAGCCAACAAACCCAAATACAAGTTTTGGTCCTTCAAATGTGACTCCTTTAAATGAGATGGAAGGGAAGGAAAAGAAATTAGGGGAAGGTGAAAACAGCAAATTCAGAGGGCCCAGGGGCAAGGCCTGGGTTTTTTTTTGGGGGGGGGGGCTGGAAGAATAATCATCAGTGATTGTAAACTGAAAGCGACTTGTTAGGCCGGAAGGAATAGGGGATTAAGCCCATTTTGTAAGTAGAAACCTCGCTATGGAAAAGGCCAGTGAGGGAAAGGCTGTATGTCTCAGAAGACATACTAAAGAAAGTTCATTGGCCTTTCTATGAGTTCACGCCACGCAAGACTCATCCGCAAAGGAGCATTGGAGCAGCTATCTCGGTCACATAAGACCGTGACAGAACCCAGATTATGTGAAGGTGAGTGACAGAGCAAGGGCCTGGCCACACCTTTGCTCTGACACCTTCGCGAGCACACAGACTGGAACTGGCTGGCAGAATACGGGCCTCCAATATGCACGGAATCCTTTAAAAATGTTTGAGGAAAGAAAGCTGAATACCATCATATCCTTTTATGGAGTAAGGGACGGACAGCGAATCTTCAGTACAGTTTGACACGTCTGTGAATGATCTGGCAGCAGAATCTCCGAGAAAACAGAAGGCTTTCCAGTTAGAGTTACGTTTTCATTCTGCTCAGAGTTCTGCTGATTTACATGAAAGCAGCGAGAAAAGCAGACTACAGGATAGCATCCGTGAGAGCAAGGCTCTGTTCCATTTGCATTCCAAAGTTAGAGTACTCTTCAGTTTCTCCACGGCTCCATTAATCTAATTTCAAAAGGAAAGAGCCGGACTGAAAACAGAGGTTATTCCCATTTCAAACAAACTCCTCAGGCGTGATGAGTGAACAGAGCACGCAAAGGTTAGTCTTTGTTGCTGCTTTTCCAGTTTGAGACAAGTACAATGAAGGTCGCGATATGTAATTTCACATACAGATGGATGCATACAGTTGGGGCTGAACAGAATGAGTTCTTTTGAAGAAATGGGAAGTAAGAGATATTTTGTGTATCTGGGACAAGACTACCGCTTGGGACTGCAGAGCCGTTCAATGGTTTCTGTTTGCATCTTGGTGCATGCTACAGAGTGGATGACTGCGTGAGAAATGCCATAGCAAACCACAAGGCCTAGCCAATCACAGATCCCAAACATCAGTCTACAACAGGACTGAGCAGCTTTAAAGAGCTGGAAGTACTTGGGCTCCAGGAATTTCCAGGACATCTGGTAAGTCAACAACATTTATACAAACTTTACAGCCATGGATGTGTGTTTTCGCGACAATGCACTTGTTTTCCAAATGTTCCAGCCAAGGAAGCCACACAGACCATTCCCTCTATCCGGCAGATGGCTAATGGGAAAGCCAATATTTTCTGTGGAAACTGGTTTCTTTTAACAATGGACATTTTGAACAAAGCGAACAAATCAGCATTTGTTTTTTTTTTAATCTCATTTTCTTATACTCAGTAAGAGAATGTATTACAGGGTAATAATTCTAAAATGTATATTAAAAAACCAACAACCTGTTCTTCCTTTGAGATTGTAGAAGCAAGCCTGTTAAATCCAGAAATGTTCAATGGTGATGAGAAAGGTTGCTGCTGTCTTATCTGACAGGAGATGGAAAGGTTGGGGGAAGTTCTTGACTCTTAATTTATGACATAATTTTCATTTTCATCATGACCTGGGGTACACCGTTAAAGTTTGGTCAGAAATATGATTTCTATTGTGTGTATCCATTCACAGCCCATGGAGATCTAAAGACACGATTGTCATACACAATGAAAGAAAGGGAGCAACGTTCCATTACTACATTCATTTGGGAAGAGCAGTAAGATTTTGGAAATAGGGTCATTGCATCAGCAGTTGCTCAAGTCTGAGTACACTTGGGTGGGTCTTTAATCTAATATACCTGCTGCCTTTATGAAAATAGGAAAGGAAGACACGAATACTCACAAGAGGAACACATAAATGAAGGCAGAGGAAAGGGGGCTACTCATTCAAGCTAAGAAGTGATCAGTAGACATCAGAAGCCTGGAGAGAGGCATGAATAATCCCTCTAAATAGCTCTCACTGGAAACCAGCCCTGGAAACAACCATTATCTTGAAGTGTAGGACTCCAGAATTATGATATAATATGCTTTTTAAAGCTGTCTTTGTGGTACTTTGCTACAGCTACCTTCAGAATCCAGCATATGAGTTGATTTGAATACATTGATATGGTCTTTGAACTCGACTCTGTTCACTTATCTCTCTTAACACTGCTGTTAGAGGCCATTTGTTCGTTTCCAGTTGCCCAGACCTGAAATAATCACCCAGAAACCATATTATTTGCAATACTGCTTGGTCAATAGCTTACACGTATTTTTGGCTAATTTTTATATTTTACATTAACCCATTTATATTAACCTGTATATCGCCACTTAACTGAGGCTTACCAGCAAGGTTCCATCCAGTGTCTCCCTCTGGCAGGGTTACATGGCTTCTCTTGACTCTGCCTTCTTCCTCCCAGCATTCAGTTTAGTTTTCCCTGTGTTGCTCTGTTCTGCCCTATCACAGGCCAAAGAAACTTTTTTATTCACTAACCAATAAAAACAACACATATACAGAAGGAATTCCCACACCATTTCCTCATTTTCTGTTTAAAATAAAAAGGAAGGTTTTAACTTTAGCATAGTAAAATTACATATAACAAACAGGTATCAAACAAGAATTACAGTTATAATATTTATATCTACTTTATCATTTATCATAACTAAAGAAAACTATAATAACAATTCTTCAGCTCCATCAAAGACCACCAGAAGGACATAATATTACCTAAGTAAACAGAAAGTGCACTGTAAACAACTTCCAAAACCCTAGAATTGACAGCGACATCTTGCTGCCTGGACAGTCATCCACAGTTCTTCTGTATCATTGGGGCATCTATCTTCAGCCTACCGACCCATAGTATCTGACAAACTTTTTATGAAGCAGGAAGTTTCAAAGGCAGTTTCAGCTCTATTGGCAGTTTGTCAATCACTTTCTTCTGTGTCCTGCAGAATGTCTGGCAAACTCTTTTATGAAGCAGGAACCCTGAAGGATGGTTCCACCTATTTTTGGCAACTTCAGAAGTCATTTTTCTGGGAGTCCTGCAAGTCCAGTCCATGCAGCATAACGTCAAGCAGTCCAGGCAAGAGCACTTTAATGCCCAAATGACTAACAAACTCCATAAGGAGCCTCTTCAATGCCCATCTTCCTCTTGAAGAAGATTGGTGCTGCCAGGAGCAGATAGGTCTCATTTTCATGAAAAGTTCTAAGTTCTTAAAACACTTTCAATTTCATATTCTGTAGTCTTGAAAGGTTTTAAAAATGCCTAACCATCTGAAATCCATCTTTGTACATCTAGAAAAATCTAACTAACATGACTACAAGCTTGACTACTAAAGATGACTCTCTATTAACCTATGTTTCTTAATTATACATTACATTTTCAAATGAGCTGCACAAACACAATACCTTAATCAAGAGTAGAAATACATATACACAGTATAACAAAATTGACCTTAAATTTGCATTAATAGACCAAGATCCATACCAATGCAAAGTATTCATATCTATAGCATATCCCTCTTTAAATGTAAACAAACACATAAACCTTACTTGGGAATTTGGGCATAGTCCTCTTCAAACTGCTTCCTGCTTTTCATTAGGTAAAGCATTTTTTGGGTTGTTCATGTCAAAATTTTGGTGGGTCTTGATCCACCAGACTGCATTAGTCTGTCATTAATCCACAGATTCTCATCTTCGGTGGAAATAAAAGCAGAACCTCTTTTCCAAAGTAAAAAGTCCTTAGACCCAAATTTTGGAATCAAAGTACCTTTAAAATATGTAAGTTGGTTTACTTTAGCAGCCCGTACAATGAAATATCTCTCTGTACTTAGCTCCTTCACAGTCAAATAAAAAATCAAAGAAAATACAATAATATACATAACCCAAACTTTCTGTGTATATTCTATCTTTACATGGCTTATTTTACTTACTCTATTACTTTTTTCTACAAGTGTAATATTTATTTTATTATCTTTACTCCTTTAATCTATGACTGTCTGTACTTTGTCTTTTCAAAGACTTTGTTTTATTTTTTTAAAAGCCATTTATTTCTTTTTATAACTTTCCATACTCTTTTTTTCTCTCTCCTAAGCCTACGTACGTTTTTAAAAACACACTGTGTCTCATTTAGAATTTCTTTTTTATCTTTTTTCCATTAAAAAATTTACACTTTCTCCCCTCCTCCCATTCCCCTCCCACTCCCCAACTCACTCTCCTCCCTTCCCCTTCCTCCTTAAGAGGGGGCAGAGAACACTGCCCTGTGGAAAGTCCAAGGCCCTACCCCCTATATCCAGGACTAGGAAGCTTTGCATCCAAATAGACAAGGCTCCCAAAAAAGGCAGTGCGTGCAGTAGAAACAAGTCCCAGTGCCTTTATCAATGGCTTCTCAGTCAGCCCCCCATTATCAGCCACATTCAGAAAGTTCCGTTTGATTGCAGGCTCATTCAGTCCAGGTCCAGCTGGATTTGGTGAGCTCCTATTAGATCAGGCACACTGCCTCAGTGGGTGGACCAGCCCCTCTCAGGTTCAGACTTCCTTGCTCATCTTCTCCCTCCTTCTGCTCTTCAATTGGACCTTGGGAGCTCAGTCTGTTGCTCTGGTAAGAGTCTCTGCCTCTATCTCCATCCATCGCTGGACGAAGATTCTATGGCGATATTCGAGATTAACATCAGTGTGATGGTGGGGCAAGGCCGGTTCAGGCACCCTCTGCACTGCTGCCCAATGGTATTCACAGAATACATAGGGGAATCCCATATAATGTGTGTGTGTGTGTGTGTGTGTGTGTGTATGCATGTATATCCCTATCAAATCAGAAATAAATAATATATATTTGGTAGGATTGTGTGGTATTTTACACATAAATTCCTTAATATACATTTTTATAAATAATCACAGTTTAATGCTCTTCTTCCCCACTTTCTATCCTTTTTATTAAAATGATGCAAATATGTGTTGCATTCTTTCATGTTGCATTTGTTTCACGCTGTGAAACTGTGTTATTTTGCCTGTCTAAAACACCTGATTAGTCTAATGAAGAACTGAACTTTCAATAGCAAGGCAGGAGAAAAGATAGGAGGATCTGGCAGGCAGAGAGAATAAATAGAAGAAGAAAATTGGGGAGAAGAAGATCGAGGAGCAAGAGAAGGAGAGGGCACCAGGGATCAGCTACCCAGCTACACGGTCAGCCACGGAGTTAGAATGAAAGCAAGATATACAAAAGTAAGAAAAAGAAAAGGCCCAGAGGCAAAAGGTAGATGGGATAATTTAAATTAAGAAAAGCTGGCTAGAAACAAGCCAAGCTAAGGCCGGGAGTTCGTAAGTAATACTAAGTCTCTCATGTGTGATTTATTTAGGAGCTGGGTGGTGAGGTCCCCAAAGAGCTTAAGAGTAGCAAAAACAACCAACTAGAGGCTTGTCTCCAGCCAGCTCTTCCTGCTCAGCTACAGGCCAGTCAGTTCTTTATTAACCAATGAGAGTAATAATATTTATAGTGTACAGAAGGATTATTCCACAGGAAAAATTAGTAGGCACAAATCTACTAATGGATGTTTATTATTTGCCAGGCATTTTGCTAAGCAGCTTACCTGTATGACTTCATTTAATTCTCAGGACAGTCCATGGAGTTAGTAGCATATTCTTCCTATATTTCCAAGGTGAGAAATGGCCTGTGAGTGAAAACTCTTGTATTGATTATTTTTTGTTGCTGTGATAATCCATCAGTGTGAGGAGTGAAAGAAATCCCGAGTGTGTGAAATCCTGAGTGTGTCACTGACATGAGTTGGCCGTGTCAAGACCAGAATTTCAGATCCGTGGATAATTGGCAAAGCCTCTTTTCCATGCGAGGCTCAGAGGAATGGAAAAGCCTTAGAACAGATGTTGACAATGTTTGCAGAAAAGATTCTCCATACCTTTTCCTCTACAGATGTTTACTTCCTGAAGACAGTTACCTACAGAGACTGCTCCTACAGGCGTGAGCTAACCCTGCCTTTGTTTATTTGTATGCAATAGCTCTGCTTTCTATTCATCTGTTTAAAATAATTCTGCGTCCCTATTTGACTGTATATACTAAGCATACTGAGCTTTTGGAGTACTGCAATGTCTCCATCAGATAGCTCAATCCACCATATCCCAGCTTTTCTGTTTCCCTTGATGCCCCAGGAAGTACAATCCCTGGAGCTATGCAGGATATGGTGCACCATTGCCAAGGCAAGTCATGAGAGAAAGAGTGTATTTGGGCTTATGGTTCCAGGGGGCTAGGGGTCGTGATGTCAGAGCAAAAGCATTGCAGCAGGAGCTGGAGGCAGAGGGCTCTCCTATTGTACTGAAAGCGCAAATTAGAGACAGTGAGAGGGGAAGAGTGTGAAGTTTTGAAACCTCAAAGTCTCCCCCAGGGATGTGGTTCATCCAGGAAGCTCATGTCCTCTAGAAATCCCCAAATGGTGCCACTAACTGGGAAGCGACTGTTCAAATGCTAAAGTTTAGGGAGGAACGTTTTCATTCAAACCAGCACAACTGCAGAGCAGATGAACTTTCTGGTTACAAAACCTACACAAAAGACCAGAAATCCAACTTCAACACTTTACTGCCTTTCAAAATCACATTTTCTTCTGAAAGGTTGTGTGCACACATTGAAGTACTTCAAGTATATGTTTGAAATTCAAAGAATACTTGTAGAACTATACTGAACAAATATGTGTTCTCAAACAGGAGGCTTGCGGGGGTCCAGAGATATCTGTGCACCCTGCTGTCACCACGGTCTTCAAACACCACCTTCTTCCCACAGGCAGCGCCTTCTCAGAAGCACGGTGGATATTTTCTGGATCGCCTGCAGTTCTGTCATCGGTGTGTATAGTTTCCCACAATGCTTTAGCTCTTCTGTTCCTCTCTTTCCCCCTTCTTTTCTGTCTCTCCCACGCCCCTCACCTCTCTGTTCTCTCTATCCTTTCATTCTTCTCTCTTTTTCCATCCCCCCTATTCCTTATATCCATTTCTTTCCCCTCTCTCTCCCGATTCCCATGTCTTCTCCCATCCTGATCCTTTCTCTCCCTTACTTTTCCTTTTCCTGGTCCCCCAACTCTTCCAGCATTCACAGTCTTTTGTACTAGAGACCATGTTATCATTTTCCATTACTTTCTTACTTCAACCTTGTCTCATAATTTTTGGCTGATATATGCCACTCCTAATATACATGGCTTCTTACTTCATATTTTTTTTCAGCAAATTCCTTTCCCCTAGGTTTTGTTAACCAACCACCCTTTCTTTATAGCCTACCACCTAGCAGTGCTGTACTTATGTGTTTTCCATCATTGTATTGTTTCTTTCTCCCCTGGACTGTGTTAGTCTCTAATATAACTAGTCCCATCCATCCTTACCTCAGTGTGAAATCCATTTCTTCATACTGAGGGTCCTAAAGAGTTTCCAACTGCTATTAATATTTCATTTATTCACCCATTCAACACATAACTTTTAAACACACATTGTAACAGATATTCTCCAGCTCTTTGTATTCATAGGCTCAATTCCCTGCAAATTTAAATACCATTCAAAACAATAACACCTATAATAACTTTGTACAGATTTTTTCTGTCATTCCATAGGTATTGTAGTATAACATCTATTTATATGTCATTTTACATTGTGTTGTGTACATGCTGTAAGTAATCCTCAGGCTATTTAAAGTATATTGGATCATGAACACACACAGGTTAAATGCAAAAGCAGTGGTATGTTTTTTTAAAGAATTTGCAGATCTAATGATTGTGTTGTGCACATGGGTCCTAGAACCAAATTCTACAGATATGGAGACATGATTGGATGTAGCAGTAACAAAATTTTGCAAAGTCCCTGTCATTGTGATCTTTATATTCTGCAGTAGAGAAATGGGGTCATGTCAGATTACAATAAACATCATGAAGGAATTAAGATATGAGTGAGGGTTGTGAAAAAAGATGTTTCCTGTGAGCTCAGATGGTTTTGATCAGAGAGGTGAGATGGCTCAGTGGATAATGATGAGAACCAACAAAATTGTCTTCTGACTTACATACATACATGCATACATACATACACACACACAGACAGATACATACACACATACATACAGGAGCATGTGTGTGTGTATGTATATATTCTGATTTCTGAAACACACATAGGACTCTAAATTTCCACTAGGAAATGACAGGTAGTTTGAGAGCCTGCAGCAGAATAAGAGCTTGGTACGGAGGAAGTGAGGAATGAGGAAGGGAGTAAGAGGACTGGGGTGAATATTGAATTACACACAAGACTGTACAGACCTTGCTAATAAACTTTGATTTTTTTTCTCATAGAAAACTGAATACCACTGAAAGTTGCAGAATGGAAGGGATCTGTATTTACTTATTTATTAGCTCTTCCATATATTGTCTTTGAACTTTTAAGGAATATGTCTGTCCCCTAATTAGACTGTTAGTCTGCCTCTCTGTTGTTGCTGCTACCATGGCTGGAAACTCTGCTGGATGCCATTTCAAGGCTGTAATTACACTAACACTTTATGTTAGTTTTTAGCTGTGTTAAACTTCTCTGAGAGCACTGAGTATACTTGAAAACCCATCAATTCTGTCAAGTTTCAATTGGACACCTGAAGTACCTTTGTGCGGTTATTACATCGTCAACAAACACAACCTGCCTCACGAGCAACCGAGAGAAGTGCCAAAACACTCGTTAGCTGTTCAAAATCTAAAGAGCGTCTTCTTTACGATTAGGGGTGACATGATGAGAGTTGAATTCCCACTGACCCTTCCTGCTCTTCTCAAAGCAAAGCTCGCAGAACCCAAAGAAGAGCTGAGGGTTCTGATGAAAACTGACAGAAGGAGCCATTGCCTCTCCAGCTAACTTCCTAGGGACCCTGCGCATCATCTCCATGCAGTACATGCGTCTGAAACTCTTAGACAAGAGAAACAACTGTCAAGGAGTGAAAATGAACCCCGACCGAACTTACCAGTGTATAGAAAATCAGGCATGATTGGGTGAGGTGGGGAGAGGGTTCTGTTATTAATGAGGATTTTTTGTTGGTTGTGTTTTCTCTTCCTTTTTTGTTTCTTTCTTTCTTTTTTGACAGCTGACAGCATGCTTTATGTAGTTGATATTTAGGTTGCTCTTTATTATCTGAATAAGCAACAGAGTACTCAGTCAGGTGAAAGAATGGTCTGTGGCTTTGTGAAACCAGCAGACTGGGAGAAAGGCCTTCAGAGCTGCTCTTGGGCAGGCACCATGTCTTTGTGTCTAAAAAAGCACTCTCTCTCTCTCTCTCTCTCTCTCTCTCTTTCTCTCTCTCTCTCTGTGTGTGTGTGTACATGTGTGTGTATGCCTCTGTCTATCTATGTATATATATATATAAATGACTATGTGTGTTTATGTGTCTGTGTATCTGTATGTCTGTGTATGGCTCTATCTATGTAACTATCTAATCTACATCTATTTATCTATTATCTATCTATCTATCTATCTATCTATCTATCTATCTATCTATCTATCATCAATCTATCTCTACCTATCATCTCTTTCTATCTATCATCTATCTATCTATCTATCTATCTATCTATCTATCTATCTATCTATCATCTGTCTATCTATCTATCTATCTATCATTATATATCTGCTTGTGTGTCTGAATATGATCAGGTTGGCATGGGGAGACTGATACTAGCAACTGGGGATTCCTTACTTCTCAAGGCTCCAAATCTTCACTGCCTTGGGGAAGGTCACTGATACTCTGATCACACCCCATTAGTGCTCAGAACTGCTAATGAGCCGGATTTCCAAAAGGGAGTGCTCCTTTTAAGGGTACAACTTATGCTCATCAAAATGACTTACAAATGGATTGTACTTAAATGGCTCAACCAACCACATAGCTGCTCACTTGACCCTTCTAGAGATGCCAGTGACTCATTGCTCCAAGAGTAGTCTGAAAACACGTGGATCAGAGATACTTGCAAAAATTATTTTAAAAAGATTCCCTCAGAGATGGGATTTGGGAGGAAACAGTAATGTTCCAATTGCCTAGAAAGTTACTTTTTATTGTGTTCCTGGCATTGTTTTAGTTACTAGGGATACAGTGGTAAACAAGACAGGAAGGGCAATATCTTCATGGAATATTCTAAGGTGAGTTTCTCTCTCTCTCTCTCTCACACACACACACACACACACACACACACAGAGAGAGAGAGAGAGAGAGAGAGTAATGTCACACAGAAATGAATGCACAGCATTGTCATATTTAAACCTTATGAAGGAAACCAGAATGAGAACGGGCAACACAATGAGAAACATAATAATCAAAGATCAGACAGCATTTGGCCAAATTTAGGTATCATAAAATGTTTCTGAAAAAGAAACATTTGTTTTGTTGAGATTTGACAGAAAAAGAGTTACTTGTAAAAATGTAGAACTGGTGAAGAAAGAGTCTTCAAAACCAAGGGGACAGCAAAGCTGGAGGTGAGAATGGTGTTTTATCACTACAAATGTTTTACATTTCTATCATCTATCATCTATCTGTCTGTCTATCTATCTATCTATCTATCTATCTATCTATCTATCTATCTATCTATCTATCTATCCATCTATCTGTGGTGTGCACGTGTGAGTTCTGAGAATCAAACTCAGGTCATCAGGCTTAGTGGAAGGCTTCTTCTGCCACTGAGACATTTTGTTAGCCCTAGATGTGATTTATGTGCATTCAAATATTCTCGGGTGTGTGGGGTTCAAAAGAGAAGGGAGAGTGGCATATGATGAGTATAAGGTCTTATTTATAGGGACTTGTTGGTCATAGGGAGATATATAGATTTATGTTAACTGCTATGGTTAGCCCCTGGAAGGTTTTGAGTAGGGGTGATATACTCACATTAGTAATTTGGAAATATAAATGTGTTTTCTATCATTTCTAAATATGCCAGTCATATTGGTATAACTTAAACTCTTGAAAAAGACCAATGCTATTCTGGTATTTCAATTTTTTTTCTTTTTCACTGTTCATTCTTCTGAGTGTCCACTCCTCACTAAGCAAAGCCTGAAAGTGACAAAAGTCTTCATATTTACAGTCCTTGCCTCCTTAGCTTAAAGTTCAAAGAGAAGGAAGTCCTTGAGCTTGAGGTGGTTAAATCGTCTTTAAAGAGGTTTCTCTGTAACTTCTTACTCCAGAATTCTAGGTTGGTCAGCATATTTTATAATATGACAGTGCTTAAGTTGAGTAGTCATAAAAGGCATGTATAGTCTTTCAGATCGCTCTCTGCCTTCCTTGCTCACACCTCCCCCCCTGTGTGTGTGAGTGTGTGTGTGTGTGTGTGTGTGTGTGTGTGTGTGTGTGTGTGTGAGTTTCAAACAAGTGATACAGACAATGGTATTTAAGAACAATCTTGGCATTGTGGTTAGTTAAAAATGTGGGTTTTTTTCTTCATGTAATATTTACTTCACTTCTACTCAGAAATACTGTCACAGAAAGGATCATTGTGGGTAGTGGGCAGAGACAGGTGATCCTGTCCTGCAAATTGCAGATCATTATGGAGTCAAAGTGGTGACAGATCTCAAGCAGGATTTGGGGAGGATCGCAGGCCTCGCTCTGGATTTTTCTTATGTTTGATGATGTGAAATCTCCTTCTGTTACATCACCTTGAAACTGGTTTTCTCAGACACTAACAGATGAGCTTCCTACTACCTTAAACATAGGTGCCCTGGGTGTAAAGACTCATTTCACCTTCATTCTTATCTTGGTCACACAGTCTGCCATCCTATCACCTTTAGTTCAGCGCCGGCTTAGTGTAGCTGCAGTTGGTGCTAAAGCCTGGAAGGGGGAGGCCACAGGCATAAACCGTTATCTCCATTCTGTGAAATATTGCCTGATTTCTGTTGATAAAACCAGGCATGGGCTTAGAGACATTCCTTAAAAACACAAACTCAGATGCTGAAGCCCTCAGTTCTCTCTCTTTATCACTCGTCAGAGCCTTTGAGACTTGAAGAGGAAGAAGGCAGCTCCTTGTAATGAAATGCACTTAAAGAGAGGGAAGTGTTAGATTTCATTTTGGAGGCACAGCTGATAGAAGCATTATCTCTAGAGGACATTTTCAATCAAGAGTCGGAGATGCTGAAGCAAGCACCGATTAACAGAGGAGAAAAGAGTTTCTTCAAGGAACTGAAGCGCCTTGTGCCAGCAAGGCCTTCACTTCCCTTAGTTCCCCTGTGCTCTGGGTGTCCTAGAGCATGCACACCCAGGTGGACTTTCTGTATCCTTTAGGCCTGAGGTGATTACGGCCTCAGTATCTTTAAAGATGTTATCCTAACATCTCAGAAAGCAATTTTGTTTTCTGTGCCCATCCCTGAGCCATTTTCACAGCCTTGGTCCTCATATGCCCCCATAACCTGTGCCATATCCCCCTAAATGCTCCATCGCTGTGTACTTCCTTCATTTCAAGCATTAGCTCTGGACATTCCTATCATGTTTTATGACCTAGTTCATACTTCATCGTTTCTGCCATACTATGAAGATTACTGATACTATGAACTGAAATTCCCAAAAAAAGAGCTACAACTGTGTTAAATATTTACACTTCACCTGATTGGTTGATCATGGAGAGCTGAAGTGTCATAGGTTGGGAATCAAAATTATCGTGGGCAAAATTATGTTTTGTCTCCCTCCTTAGTAGCCATTTATTGTCTACCTCTCTTTATGGCCTGTCATTCTAAACAGACCTTCATTTTTCACCAATCTAAGAGCTACAAATGTCATGAGATAGCATGTGAGGCCTATAGCTGAAGTTCCCTTGCTGTGATACAACCCGCTTACCTGATATTTACACTAAAATATTTTAAAAACTTCTTGATTTTAGACTTTGCTTGAGTTCATATAAAAACTGCATAAAGGTGTTTCTGAACTGGAACATGATATTTGTAATAATCTGAATCTGTGTTCTTGGTACATGGCCACTCATATTTAAATCCAGAAAAGACTCTAATTCCCTTTGAGATGAAATAGATGGGTTTTGTTATTGTTTTGCATAATTACTCATCTGTTCTCAGAGCATTTTGTTACCATTTCCTGGTTTCTGCATCTTCCATTTTTCCCCGCATGCAGGTTCCATTTCTAACCCCTTTCTTTCAGAATGCAACTCTCTGGCAACAGTGAAATATTGTCATTGCTCTCTCTTTTTTTAAAAAAAATATTTATTTATTTATTTATTTATTTAAAATTTCCACCTCCTCCCATCCTCCCATTTCCCTCCCACTCCCTCCCCACTCCCCCTCCTCCTCACTCTCCAGTCCTAAGAGACATCAGGGTGCCCTGCCTTGTGGGATGTCCAAGCCCCCATCTCTATCCTTGGAAGGTGTGCATCCAAACAGACTAGGCTCCCAAAACGCCAGTACATGCTGTACAATCAAAATCTAGTGTCATTATTGACTTCTGAGTCTGCTCTCATTGTCAGCTACATTCAGAGTGTCCTTCTCCCATAGACACACTGATGAATATCTTGCATCTCACCATAAAACCTTCATCGGGCGAGGGATGGAGATAAAGACAGAGACCCACATGGGAGCACTGGACTGAGCTCTCAAAGCCCGGATGAAGAGCAGAAGGAGGGAGAATATAAGAAAGGAAGGCAGGACCAGGAGGGGTGCACCCACCCACGGAGACTGTGGAACTGATCTAGTGGGAGCTCACCAAGGCCAGCTGGACTGGGTCTGAACAAACATGTGATCAAACCGGACTCTCTGAATGTGGCTCTCTCTTTTTAGAAATGAGAATATCTAAAGCATTTATTGAGCATTTTCTAGAGGATGTCAGGGAAAGAGAGGGAGGAGGCCGAATGATGTTTGTTCTATTGTAATGTATACCCTAGTGTGATGGAGGAGGGTTATCTGTCTATTGTGTTATTTTCATTGGTCAATAAAGAGACTGCCTTGGCCCTTTGATAGGACAGAAAATTAGGTAGGCGGAGTAAACAGAATAGAATGCTGGGAAGAAGGGAAGTGAGGCAGACGCCATGGAGCCAGCCACCAGGTCAGACATGCTAAATCTTTCCCGGTAAGCCACACCTCGTGGTGCTATACAGATTATTAGAAATGGGTTAATATCAAGATATGAGAGTTAGTCAGTAACTAACTCTCTAGAGATAATGGGCCAGGCAGTGCTTAAATGAATACAATTTGTGTGTTGTTATTTCTGGGACTAAGCTAGCCGTGCGGGAGCTGGGTGAGGCGAAAAGCAGGCCTGCCCCGCAGCACATCACTACAGATGGCGCCCACGTGGATAACTGCATCCACAGAAAGCCTGAGAAAGTTTGGGAAAGAATGGAGTAAAGCATGTTTTCTTGGTGGCAGCAATTTCTCGGGTCTGCTCTGCTTGCTAGAGGCAAGCAAGGCTTTCATCTAAGAGAGGCTTCCTGACTCAGCTTTAGCTGCAAAACTTTGTGGCTCTTTTAAGAGGTCCTGCCACGAAACACATAAACGTTGATGAAAAGCTGAACGCATGCTTTTCGGTTTTCAGCCATAGCAGGAAAAAAGCTGTGCTGCTTTAAAATGCCGGCTTTCTGGGCCGTCCTGCCAGGGCAAACTCTGACTCTTTCAGGCCGACAGTCTGAATGAGAGTGGTCTGTGAGCAGAATGCTGCAGCTTGCTTGCTGACAAGGACCTTGAAACGCCATAGAGTTGTGGCAGTGAACACAGCTCTGGCTGGTACCTCTACCATGAGTCTGGAAAGCTAAGAAATGGACTGGGTCTAGTCATCAAAGCCACGGTTTTAGACTCATGTGGTCAGAAAAAGAGATATACAGTAAAAAAAGAGTCAAAGAGGAAGGAAAACCTCTAAATGGTTTACTATGAGTTAAAAATATATGTAGGCTAAAGGTTAAAGTTCTTAGGGTAAAAAAGGAAGAAAGAGAGTAGTTGGGTATGGTGGTATACACCTTTAATCCCAACACAAGGGAGGCAGAGGTAGACTGACCTCTGTGACCTCAAGGTGTGGTAGTACACACCTTTAATCCAGTGCCTGGGAGGCAGAGACAGACAGATCTCTGTGAGTTCAAGGTGTGGTAGCATACACCTTTGAGCCCAGCACTTGGGAGGCAGAGACAAGTGGATCTCTGTGAGTTCAAGGACAGCCTGGTCTACAGAGTTATTCCAGGACAAAGATATATACAGAGAACCTGTCTCAAAAAGCCAAAAGTTAAAAGAAAAAATAAAAGAAATAGAGGTTAAAATAAAGCTACATAAAGATGGAAAATACACAGAAAATCTTGATACTGTATGCTATTATGCTCTCTTTGAATTGTTTGAATGCTGAGGAAGGAGCAACAGCTGCTAAAAGACTTTTGTTTATAAATGCTGCTAAACTAATCCAAGATAGATATTTTGAAAATACCTTGACTTCAGAATTTGGGTCTAAGAATATGATGCTTTGGATAGGAGGTCCTTCTTTTGTTTTCACAGAGGATGAGACCCTGTGGATTGCTTCTATCCCAATATGGTATGATAGACCACGTCCTCCTGAAAAGTTGCTGTGAACACCCTCAAGAAATTACTTCACTCAACTGCCAACTGAGATGAACCTGGCAGACAGGTTATACCATGAAAGACCTGATTAATAGCGCGCCTATACAGCAGGAAGAAGTTTGGAGAGAAATAACTACATCCATATTCCCAAATATTGCTTATAAATGTTCTTTTACATTTAAAGGGGGATATGATATAGATATGAATAATTTGCATTGGTATGGATTTTAAGGTCAATTTTGTTATATGTGTATATATTTCTGATTTTGATTGTGTAGTTCATTTAAAAATGCAATGTATAATTAAAAATATAGGTTGTTAATGGATAATCATCGATAATAGTCAAACTTGAAGTAATGTTAGTCTGATTTTCTAGAAGTGCATAGATATATTTCAGATAGACATTCACATCTTTCAAAGACTACAGAACATGGCATTTAATGTTTTAATAACTTAGGACTTTTCATGACAATGAGACACGTCTGCTCCTGGCAACACCAATCTACTTCAAGAGGAAGATGGGCATTGAAGAGGCTCCTTATGGAGTTGGTTAGCCATTTGGGCAAGAAACAGCTCTTGCCTGGACTGTTATATAAACTGGACACAGAGAACCCACAGAGAGAGGACTGCTGAACTTGCCTAAAGGTGAGTTGATCTTTCGGGGTTCCTGATTCATAAAAGAGTCTGTGAGACATTCTGCAGTACACAGCAGATAGTGACTGAACTGTCTTTAAAAGTTCCAGCTTCATGGAAATGTCTGCTGGATATTATGGGCCTGAAGGCCAAAAATGGATGCCCCAATGATACAGAGGAACTTTGGGTGACTGTCCAGGCAGCGAGATGTCTCTGTCATTTCTAGAGTTTTGAAAGTTGCTTACTTCTTGTTTACTTAGGTAATATATCCTTCTGGAGTCTTTGATGGAGTTGAAGAATGGATAGTCATAGTTTTCCATTATTATGATAAAGATAGAGTTATAAATATTATGACTGTAATTCTTGCTTGATAACTGTTTTGTTATATGTAATTTTACTATGTTAAAATGAAAGCCTTTCTTTTTTGTTTAAACAGAAAAAGGGGAAATGATGGAGGAGGGTTATCTGTCTATTGTGTTATTTTCATTGGTCAATAAAGAGACTGCCTTGGCCCTTTGATAGGACAGAAAATTAGGTAGGCGGAGTAAACAGAATAGAATGCTGGGAAGAAGGGAAGTGAGGCAGACGCCATGGAGCCAGCCACCAGGTCAGACATGCTAAATCTTTCCCGGTAAGCCACACCTCGTGGTGTGATACAGATGATTAGAAATGGGTTAATCAAGATGTGAGAGTTAGCCAGTAACTAATTCTCTAGAGATAATGGGCCAGGCAGTATTTAAATGAATACACTTATGTGTTATTATTTCTGGGGCTAAGCTAGCCGTGCAGGAGCTGGGCAGGATGAAAAGCAGGCCTGCCCGCAACCCATCACTACACTAGTGTATTATTGCTATATAGAGAACATAAAATAATTATAAACTTTAACACTGTAAAGCAAAAAAAAATTGGGCTGGTTGATAAGAGTCTCTGGGGAAGAGTATATTTCCTAAGATAGGCTGTAGCAGCAAGTTTTCTTGTAGTGGTAGACAGGGGAATGAGAAGTATTAATGGTGCTGGCCCAATGGAGTATCCTGGAGAGTAAGACCAAGATATTCCTAAAATGGGACAATGCTTACCATACAGGAAGTTTCTAAGGAAAAAAGTAGGAATCAGAACTGAGCCTGTAGACAGGTGTCAGATCATTGAGGAAAAAAAAAAGTCTTATATGCAATGGGAGAACTTGAACAGATGGCAGAAATGAGATAAGATATGATTTATATATTGTAATATAATTGATAATATGATATTTGTATCATAAGATAATATGATAATTTATATCACAAATATTTATTGAATTAAACTATCTTTTCAGAGGACCAAAGCTTATTACTGTAGTTGTATCTAATGGTCACATAATTTCTTTATAAAAAACACTTGCAGAGCCGTCTAGGAATTGCTGGGAAAAGCGAGGAAAATGTTAACAGTTTTATGATTCAAATTTTTCATATTCATTGTTGTGGCCAGTTAGTTTTAATTGTCTCATCTCTTCTAATTTATGAAAAGATTTTGCTAAGCAATCTTATAGTGTAAATAGAACATTGGGGAATGGGGTGATGCTTTTATTGTTTGAATGTGTACCCCTTTTATTTAATTCACAAAATACATTTTACAACACAATAGTAAGATAATTTATCCTTGTAATTGAAATCTCCTCCTTTTACTATATTCCTTGATTTATCTGGGAGTTACCTCTCATAAATGCAAAAAAATATTTTATTGTTCTAAGCAGAAGTCTGCTTATATCTATGAGTAATTAATTTAACATTTTAGATATTTTTATATTACAAGGGACCTTTGCTGGTCTTTCTTCTAATACAATAAAGACCTGAAATGGTACAGGATTTCTACACAGCTGGTCAAAAGACTGAAGAAGAGAGGTGACAGGAATAACAGCTTTTAGATCCAAATAAGCAAGACTTTGTATTTAATGAAATTCAATTTGATCGCTTTTAGAAAAACTTCTCTGGTAATACTTCAGTTTGGAATAGTAAAAGAAGATCTGTTAGTACTGTTGTGTGGCTGCAAAGTTTGGAAAGAGTTCACACAATAAAAACCAGGTACAAGGTAAGCTGAATTATCCAAATGTTAACGAGAGATTCAATGACTTGTTAAAAACAGGAAGGAATCTGCAATTGTGGGTGTCCTTCTCATCTCTATCTCTGTGCTGTCTGGTTAGTACATTTCCTGATTAGAGTAGATATAAAATAAATGTTACAATCAAATTGAATGCCTATTTACTCCAGGGTAAATTTCTAGGTTCAAGGTTGTCTGGAAGAAAATAAAGTTTTGCAAGTGTGATGCATGGTGAATTTTATTATGCAGTTAGCCTGCTGGAATGTTGGAAGCATTTGAAAATAATTTTTGTAATGACAATCACTGCAAACTGTAAACTATTAGATGCATATTAATAGCTTGCAAGCATTTTATGAAGTAATCCAGTAAAACTGAGTTCTACCCAATCCTCGCTACACTTGTTTTACTGGCAACATTTCATCTGTGGGTTGTTGTTGAGACATTTTTACTGTTGACCAGATGGGGTAAGATTTTTACATAACTTAAAACATCTGCTCTCAACGCAGTCCAATATGACCATCTATTTATATCTTTGAATTATATTATTCATTTTCCTTTAAATGATCATGAAAATGCCTTCAGAAGGATGAGTTTACATGATATTTGCCAAAGACATTTAACTTTCTGGGTTTTTTTTGTTCTTATTTATCTGGTATTCAGATAAGCCATATTGCAAGGCAGGAACACAGTGAAATATTTAGATAGATATCTTTTGAGATATTTGATTTCATAAATCAACTGTTGCTGAAGTCTCTGCTTTCACATCTACACCTGCTCAAAGTTATTTCACCAAAAATTTAAAGTACACAAAACTTAGACTGTGAGAAGGGTGTGCTAGAGCAGGAAAAAGTGTTAAGAAGCATTTGGGAATAAAGTTGGACTCAAAAAAGTAGAAGGAGAAGGAGGAGGAGAAGGAGAAAGAGGAAGAGGGAGAAGAAGAAGAAGAAGAAGAAGAAGAAGAAGAAGAAGAAGAAGAAGAAGAAGAAGAAGAAGAAGAAGAAGAAGAAGAAGAAGAAGAAGAGAGAAGAAGAAGAAGAAGAAGAAGAAGAAGAAGAAGAAGAAGAAGAAGAAGAAGAAGAAGAAGAAGGAAGGAAGGAAGAAGAAAGAAGAACAACAACAACAACAAGAAAAAAATCATATTTTTAATAGTTTCACTTTGCCTCTCTTATGCAAAACCCTAAACTTTTCCTCCCTCCACGAAGTACCTACCACAAATTAACAGAAGTTTGCTTTTCAAAACTTCTATGGATCATAGATAGAAAACTAAAGTCGAAACCTACTTGGTACAAACTATGCTAAGTGTCCTTATTTTATTATTTTTGTGAATAGGATTCACTATCCCTGAGCATGTGTTTTCCCAACTTCAATCCCCATTGCCATCTTTATGTGACATCTGTGTTTTTTTGCCATCTTTGATTGTTGTGGGGAAGGAGGCCACATGTTCTTTTCCTGGCCATCTAGACAATCAAAATAATCACACAGAAACCACATTATTTAAATCACTGCTTGGCACATTAGTTCTAGCTTCTTATTTGCTAACTCTTAGATCCTAATTTAACCCATTTCTATTAATCTGTGTATCGCCATGAGGTCATGCTTACCAGTAAAGTTTTATCAACGTCTTCTATGGCAGTGGCTCCATGGCTTCTCTCTGCCTCTGCCTCCTTTATCCTAGCATTCAGTTTAGTTTTCCCCACCTAGCTCTACTCTACCCTACTGATAGAGTAGAGTATCTACCCAAAACCAGTTTCTTTATTCATTAACCAATAAAAGCAACACAAAAGGACCTCTCACACCATTTTACCTTTTCCGTTTAAACAGAAAGGAAGGCTTTAATGTTAACATAGTAAAATTACATATAACAAAACAGGTATCAAGCAAGGACTATAGTTATAATATTTATATTTACTTTATCTCTTTTCATAACTAAGGAAAACTATAACTATTAATTCTTCAACTCCATCAAAGACTCCAGGTTGATATAATATTACCTAAGTAAACAATAAGTTCATTGTAAGCAAATTGCAGAGCTCTAGAATTGACAGAGATATCTCGCTGCCTGGACAGTCACCCAAAGTTCTTCTATACCATTGGGGCATTCATCTTCAGCCTATAGGTTCATAGTATCCATGAAGCAGGAAATTTGTATATTTGCTCTGCATTATAATGGCAGTTTGTCAGTCACTTTCTTCTGTGTCCTGCAGAATGTGTTCCAGACTCTTTCATGAAGCAGAAACCCCAATGGATGGTCTCAACTTTAGGCAACTTCAGCAGTCATTCCTCTGTGTGTCCTGCATGTTCAGTTCATACAGCATAAGAGCAAGCATTCCAAGCAAGAGCAGTTTCCTGCCCAAATGGCTAGCAAACTCCATAAGGAGTCTCTTTGATGCTCATCTTCCTCTTGGAATAAATTGGTGATGCTAGGAGCAGATTTTTGTCTCATTGTCACGATAAGTCTTCAGCTCTTAAAACATTTTAAATGACATATTCTGAAGGTCTCTGAAAGATTTTAAGAATACCTAACTGAAATATATCTCTAGAAAACCTAACTAAAATGACTAGAAACTTGACTATTATAGATGACTCTCTATTATCTTATATTTCTTAATTACATTGCATTTTAGATGAGCTGCACAAACACCTTTAATCAAAAGCAGAAATATACATATAATAAAATTGATCTAAAATTTGTGTCAGTAAACCAAGATCCATACCAATGCAAATCTCTATAGCATATCCTCCTTTAAATGTAAGCAAACATTTATAGACAATATTTGGGAATTTGGGTTTGTTATCTCCAAACTGCTTTCTGTTTTTTTTGTTGGGCAAAGTAGGTTTTTTTGGGGGGGAAGTGTTTACAACAACCCATTAGGGGGTCCTGGTTCATCAAACCACATTAGTCTGGAAGGATTCCACAGGTCTCATAGTCTGTGGAAACCAAAGAAGAACCTCTTTTCCAAAGCAACATATCCTTAGACTCAATTTTTGAAGTCCAGAAGCCTTTAAAACATATATATTGATTACTTAGCTCCTTCACAGTCAAAAAATTCAAAAAAACCACAATATTATACATAAAGCAGACTCTGTATTTTCCATCTTTACATGGCTTATTATTGCTTTACTTCATTACTTTTTAATATTTATTTTATTACCTTTATCCCTTTAAGCTATGAAAGTCTATACTCTGTCTCTTTAAAGACTGTTTTATTTCTTAAAATCATTTACTTCCTTTTATAACTGTCTATACTTTTTTTCCTTCTCTCTCCCAAGCCTATGTACATTTATCAAACACTGTGACCTATTTAGAGATCTTTTTTTAAAAATCTGAATCTGTCTTTATTGTGTATCTGTAATCCTTTTCTATCTTGACGAACTTTTTAAAATGGTGAGCAGCTTGGTTGCAGTAGCCCTGGGTGCTGGATCCACCTTTCTCCACTTTCAGAATGGTAGAGGTACCATTACTGCCAGCTCTGGGACCACCAGGTAGGAACTGTACTCATCATTTTAACTCTGAAAATGAGCGTGCAGCAATAAACCCTCTTTATCTGAATAATAGTTAAATATACCTTGCAGAGCATTGTGCAGCCTAGAAATACCTCTGTGCATGGTGGCAGGTATGCACTATGCTCTCCTACCTGTGCATTTCTAGCAGTCCTGATCCTGCTGCCTGCCCAGATAGCGGGCACTGCGGGTCTCAGTTACTTTCCTCCTAACTCCAAGCAGGCATACAAGCACCTGGGCCCACAATCCACATTAAAGTGCCCCATAACCTAAAAAAATGTGGTCAAACTTTGTGTGTGTGTGTGTCTAGAGTCCCCTTCCAAGCTTTCTCAGGTTTTATGTGGATATAGTTGACCACATTGGAGTGCCAATTTATTGTAGGAAAGGAGGCCTTTTGTTCATTTCTTGGCTACCCAGACTCCCAAAATAATCACACAGAAACTATATTATTTAAATCACTGCTTGGCCCATTAGCTCTAGCTTCTTATTTGCTAACTCGTACATTTTAATTTAACCCATTTCTATTAATCTGTGTATAGCCTTGCTATAGGCCAAGCCAGTTTGTTTATTCATCAACCAATAAAAGCAACAAATAGACAGAAGGACCTCCCACATCATTTGATTTTCTTTTTATAATAAAGATGGAGATAGAATTATCAACTCAGAGACCAAGCTTTGATGCTTTGCTATCTTTATTTTTTCCTTTAATTACAAATAGATTTTTTCTCATAATATATATATATATATTTCCCAACCTTCTACTTCTCCCAGATCCTCTCCTCCTCCCTTCCCATCTGGATCCACTTCTTTCTGTCTCTCATTAAAAAAGCAAGCAGGTTTCTAAGTAATAATGAAAAAAAATAATTATAAGAAAAAGAAAAATTAACACATGAGAATTTGAAAAAAGAAATGAAAAGAAGAAAAAAGAGCCCAAGAGAAGTCACAAGAAATAGAGACCCACTCATTCACACACTCAAGAATCTCATAAAATTACCAAACTGCAAGCCATAATCTATATGCAAAGGATAGACCCTTGGTTCAGATTCTTGCAGATCCAATGCATTATGTTTCAATCTTTGTGAGTCCAAATGAACTTTGATCATGTTGATTTAGGAAGATTTTCTTGGTATTCTCTAGCCCCTCTGGCTTTCTGCCTTCCTTTCTACAGGGTTCCTTATGACCTGAGGTAAGAAATTTGATGGAGATATCCATTTAGGGCTGTGTGTTTCAAGGTCTCTCATACTTTACATAATGTTCAGGTGTGAGTCTCTGTTTTTGTTCCTCTCGGCTGCATAAGGAAGCTTCTCTGATGATGGCTGGGCAAGGCTCTGATCTATGAGTACAGCATAATATCATTATGAGTTATTTGATTGCTACATTACCCTGCCCCATATTTAGAATTGCAGTATTTGGTTTTACCCTAGGTCCCTGGAATTTCTCATCTCTTTCTTGTTCTTAGACAGCCAAGCAGTGTTGGGTATGAGTTCCATATTGTGGAGGATCCTCAAATCATATGAAATATTGGTCGGTTACTCTCACAAGATTTGTGCCACCATTGTCTTTGAGTATCTTGCAGGCAGGACACCACTGTATATCTAAGAGTTTATGACTTTCTTGGTGTTTACTCTTCTCTTTTGGTAGCATGCAGAATTACTTCTTGTACTAAAGACACTAGATAGCATGTAGGCATGGAGGATCTATGTAGGCACAAGTTTGACCTCTCCATGTTCCAGGTTCATCCATTTACCTTCAAGTTCCATGAGGTCATTTTTTAATAACTGTTATACTTCATTGTGCAAATGAATCATATTTTCTTTATCCATTGATTTGTTGAAGGGCATCTATGTTTTTTTTTAGTTTCTAGCTATTATGAATAGAATGGCAGTGAACATGTTTTAACAAGTTTCTTTCTTGGATAAAGTGTTCTATTTAAATATGCCCAAGAGTGTCATAGCTAGATCTTGAAGTAAATTGATTCCCATCTGAGGAGCCATCACACTGATTTTCACAGTGTTTATGCAAGTTTGTACTCCACCAGCAATGGATGAGTGTTCCCCTTATTCTATATCCTAATCAGAAGGAATGGTTATTGTTTTATTTATCTTAGCCATTCTGATGGGTGTAAGATGAAATGTTAGAGTAGTTTTGATTTGCATTTCCCTGACAGCTAAGGTTGTTTAACATTTCTTTAAGTGTTTCTTACTTGCTTGACTTTCTTCTTTGGAGAATTCTCTGTTTAGATATGTACTCCATTTTTTAATTGTGTTAATTGTCTACTTGAGCTTCTGCACAGCAAAGGACACTGTCATTCAAACAAAATGGCAGACTACAGAATGAGAAAAAATTTTACTAACTAGACATCTGATAGAGGGCTAAATGCAAAATACTGAAGTATATTTTGTTTTCTTGTTTTGAGGTTTGTTGCCTCAGCAGAAAATGGCTGATATAACTTGGGTTATAGCTTTCTTTCTAGTTGTATATAGAGTCACCTTCCTAATTATTTTCATTGAGTAATTGTCATTATGCTTTCTTTAAGGGTTATTCAGTTGATTAAATTGAATAATGTATGTAAGCCAGGTTTTTGCAAATAATGGTTTCTCAACAATGCTCTTTCTTTTGTCATTAAACTTGCACATTTGTTTCAATTTTTAGAAGGAGTTTATCATCATGTTAACTCAAGTTTAATTAATTCCAAATCACTGACAATAAAAAGTCAATCTCATTGAAAATATTTCCAGTTAAAGTTTTTCATCCTTGATCATTTTTTTTGGTTCTTTTTTATATCACCAGTGGACAAAGGGCTGTGAGTTACAGTCCTTTTCATTTAAGAAGAAAGTAGGTTGGATGTGTGTATTTTTCATAGCATGCTTTTAACAAATCTCATCTCATTTTATTCCAATTTGAAAATCTCTGGACCAATACTCTAACTTCATCTTCTTAGAAATCATTCACTGACATTGACAAACCCAAACAATAGCTATTTCTAGCTAAATTTTAGAAGGGATTTTTTTTTTTAGTAAATTTTATTAAATTATAAAAGTTTCCATTTCCGCCCCCCCTCCCAACACCCTCCCACTCCCCCCACTCCCCCTCCTCCTCCCTCTTCGTCCCCCAGGGCAGTCAGGGTTTCCTGCCCTGTGGGAAGTTCCAGTTCCTTCCCCCTCCCTCCAGGTCCAGGAAGGTGAGTGTCCAAACAGACTGGATCCCCAAAATCCAGTATATGTAGAGGAAACAGGTCCCAGTGTCATAGTCAATGGCTTTTCAGAAAGACTTCAGGCCAGCCACAGTCAGAGAATCCGGCCAAATTCCGGACCATAATTAAAAGGTCTTTGAGCCTATTATTCGTGATCCTAGAGAAGCTAAATAGAAGGGATTTTTTTTTAACATGTAACAAGTTTGGGTAAGTTCATTTTCTTCATTTTAAACATACTGTATCACAGCCTCATAGGCTTCATATAAGCATGTTCTATCATTGTTTGTAAATGACATATCAGGGAATACTAAGGACTCCTGATTTGAGATATGAAGATGCTCCATTAGAAAGAAGGAGAAGATTATTTTTGCCTCTCCTGCAGCATGCCTTAGTTGCCTGTCATTCTTTGTGCAGGGCTGAGGTCACCTGGGCTTTTCCACATCCATGTTAGCATTTTTATTCCTATCCTTATTCAACTCATGTTTAGACAGTTACATTGGTGAAACATGGTAACAGAAATAATCTTCTCTACAGAAGAGCACACCAACTTCAATGCCAAATGGTCAGCTCTGGAAACCAAGTGTGTGTGTGTGTGTGTGTATGTGTGTGTGTATGCGTGTGTGTGTGTATGTAAACACAATGAAAAATAGACTAAAAACTAGAAAGAACCAAGAATGTGTTCAGAGGGTTTAGACGAAGGCAAGGGAAGGGAGGAATGATGTGGTTATATTATAATCATAATATAAAATAAATGGTCAGCATACTTCCAACTACATATTAGATTGTAATGTAAGTCATGACCTATACTGACTATACTGTTGGCCACCAACACTGAAGCTACTACTACTTCTCAAAATATCACAACAAAAAAGGACACTATCAGAATACAGGGTCAAATGGGAGACATAGAGTTAATGCAACAATTTAATAGGATGGCTATAATGTAAACTTTACTGTCCCCAATTCCTACTTCTATATTTCCAAAGTAATGTACTTGACTCAAATGTAGTGAAATAAAAATATGAAATAATTAATTCCCTAGTCCATAGTGAATATCTAAACCATTAAAGAGGGAGCTTTCAGAGTTAAAAAATCATTGAAAATATGAATAAATCATAACTTGTTTTTTTCTGTTAATTAATCATTCCATTCAAAGACCTCTCTTGGGTAGAAATAGTAGATGTTTAAGATTCACAAAAACTTTTTGGAAGTTCAGAAGGGTCAGATTCTTATTCTTATCTCATTATAATCCTCATCTCTGTCATTCTACTGAAAATTATGTTCAAAACACCTGTTTTGTTAAACATGAATTAAATGGAAATGTAAGATCTATTTTCCTAGTAGAGGTCACCCAATCATTGCTGCAAAGAGCCAGACAGTAAATACTTTAGATTTGAGGATTATACGGTGTCTGTCAACTGTTTACCTCTTCTTTGGTAACTTCAAATCAGCAATGAATATGTGAATCAGTATGTGTTCTACATTGTTCTCAAACAGGTAATGGAATTTAGTCAGCTGATTTTGATTTATTGACCTCCTTTCTACATCTAATTAGAAGTTTGGAGGTAGGCTAAGATTCTAGAAAAAAATTGAATTTTCTTGAATTTTAATAAAATATAAAAACCATCTTGGAGATGGAGAGATACCTGAGTAAGTAAAGTGTCTGCTTAGCAAGCTGAGTACATGAACTGGGGTTCCTAACGCCCACCTGAAAAGCCAGGCCCAGGAGTGTGCACATAATCCCAACTTGAAGGATGCAGAGAAAGCAGGTTTCCCTGGGGCTTGCTGGCTAGCTTGTTGAACTCCAGACTCACAGAGAGACCCTGTCAGAAAAAAAACAGGCAGACACTGATTGAAGATGTTGTCTCCTAGCTTCAGTGCACATGTGTGAGAGTTAACAGGTACACACACCACCACCATGCACAAGAATGGACAGGCAAATCTTTGAATGTAAATCACAGGAATATCACCTTGTCATTCATTCACATGCGTGTTTCATTTATTATATGTATACATATATATTTGTTCATATATATAAATAGTTCACTTACTCTGTAATGCAAGTCTAGACACCTATTTATTCTGGTATAGCAAAGAAATAAGTTCTAGTTCCCTTCAAGGCTCAGTCTGCTCTGTAGAGGAACAGAAGCAATTGCAATTGGGAAAGCAAATATTCCTTCTTACCAAAGTTTTAAAATAGAAAGTGGAGGAATAAAAACTTCATTAGCAGCCAGAACTGAGCCTTGGATGCTCATTGATTTTGAAGGCACCAAATAGGTGGAAAAAAATGAATGCATCAATCTTTCAGAATCAATGCATCGCTCTGCAAATGAAGCTAACTTTCAATTTCACCACTTTTCCTCCTCATCCACCACAGAGACACCGGAAATCAGCCTCCCCTGAGTTAGACTGCATTGGGGTGCAGAGATCCTTGGTATATAGATTCTTAGCAAGATGACAACTCCACTGTGAGCTTTAGAAAATATAGCATATGAACCACAAAGAAGACTACTAAATAGATGAGAGGCAAACAGCTGGGAGCTGTCTTTTTCAGCACCTGACCTCCTGAGATGCTTAATAAAATAACCCACAAAGCATTACTCTCTCATCAGTGCCGACAGGCATTTGTGGAGTGATAAATAAATCCATTTTCCAAAATGGGAAATATTCTGCTGTGCCTGTATTGAAATGACAGTTTCTTTATGGGATAGAAGATGGACAGGAACATACTAGCCAGGTAGCTGCCCCTGTGCCTACTGCCACTGGAAGGTCTATAATGAGATTCCAAATTAGATTGCTGAACCTCAAAGACAAGGTGCTTCACATCGGTGAGATGTTCAGCTTGACTTTATAATGAGTTCACTGAGCAGAGTGAACCACACTTGAAATCAAATACTTTGCATGCAGGATGAAATAAGTGGGGATCAATCATAGTCAGGGAGATCGCAATCGCTCAGAATATAATGATGTACTGAGCTACGGGGAGAAAAGGTAGTATGGAAAAGTAGTGCAGGAAGGAGCCAGATCATGGCTAACACGAATGGGCTTTTGTGTGTGTGTGTGTGTGTGTGTGTAGAGACAGAACTGAATCTGTTACCTTGTGGAGATGACACCTGACAAGGGTAGGATGGTGAGAAGGATAAAAGGCTCCCACTGTCCTACCAAAACAAATCAAGCAGGAAGCAGTCATAAACACGGCTATCTTAAGAAGTATTTTCTGGTTTTAGTTTCTTTACAGTCTTTAGTTGGTGGCTGTCTTGGGAGATCAAAAAAAAAAAAAAAAAAGATACTCCTTAGTAACGAAGTTGTTTTGTTTTGCACGCACTTTTAGATTCTACATGAAGACTACTTACACCATGGCAGAGAGCTAGCAAACGCCTGGGACAAGTCTTTGAAGAACTTTCTTCCCTGCAAGTGGCCAGAGCCTTACAAAAGCAGGCAGAGGCTCTCAGGACCTGATACCTAGCTCCATAGGCAGTCACTCTAAGAAGCCCTGACAAGCCGGTGTGGTCACCACTACAATAACCCAACACCTTTCATCCCAGCCACACTGGCATGATTAGTGTTCCAGCCAGGGCCAGGGTCCTCCTGAGGTAGGGATCGGCTCATGGAAATAATCAGGGATGCTCCAGGTGTGACCCTGTCTATGAACCAATATCGTTACCCGCCTCACTGTCTAGTGGGGAAATGTCACTGGAGGCCTCATTAACTGCAGACAGTAGGGAGAGTCACAGTGTAACTTCTGGCCTTTCCTCGGGATTTGAAGCTCATATTAGAGAAAGAAGAAAAAGACAGGTGTCATGACTTGTCGGTTGCTCTTTCATCCTGCAGCTGCCACTCACAGAGATCCAAACAGAATAAAAAGTGAAAAGGAGGCCCGGTGAGTGGCCCGGCCTGAGAGGTCAGGCTGGTTTGTTGAAGCCATTGTTTTTTACTGGAAAGTACAGTGACCTGGTGTCCTTCTCCCCATCTTCCTTTTTAAGATTCCCTTTGACATGATGCAGCTATTAGGCTGTCAAGCCTCATCCAGATCCCCACAGACATCAGCCCGTGTCAGCGCTGGGTATGGCCTTACTGCTGGCCTCAGGCTTCCTCGTGGAGCCCTCTAGAATACTTTCTGGGAAGTCATCAGGGAACAAAGGAGTATGTTTCGTGCCCTCTGTTCCTAGCTTTATTTGTTAATGATAGTGTTCTGCTTTGAGGGGAGAGAGAGGCTGCAACCTCTGGTGCTCCTTTTCTCCCTGGTGAGGTTAAAGGAGTCAAGGGGAGTGGCATTCGGACATCAGTCTTCAGATAACCTCAATGCAAAGTAGGTGGCCAGCTTGAGAGTAGACTCAAACTAGGAGTGATAGGAGGGATGGTTTGGGGTTAAACTCAGTGGAACACATGTGTCTAACTCAGTGGAACACATATGTATCCCAGGAAAGGAATGACAATGCATGGGAAGGACCTGCAGGGAAGGGTGCCTTCAAAACTACCTCATCAAAGAACTTGTTTGTACATTTCCTAAGGCTGGCACTCTGGAGATCATTAATAGAAGGATAGTTGGTGTTTGTTATGTGTGTATGTAGAGGTAACACACCACATACACACACACACACACAGAGAGAGAGAGAGAGAGAGAGAGAGAGAGAGAGAGAGAGAGAGAGAGAGAGAGAACGCCCAGGGACAGACAGACAGACAGACACTCACACACCCACACAATGCATTTTGCACCTTTGTTCCTCAGGGGATCAGAGTGTTAAGGACTCTCATCAGAACAAGTACAAATTGATTCAGAGTGTTCAAGGGCACGCCATTACAAAAGGGACTGTTGTTCTACTGTTTGTCCCCCACTCCCTTGCTTTTGAATTTACTCCTCTCCATTTTGTTGAAATGTTCCTGATTCTTCAACTCTCTTAGGAACAATTCTGTGCCCTTTTCTAAGTTGAATCTCATTTTGCTATTCCAGCCCATGTTCTGATTCCTCGGGGAAACACATGGCTAGAATTTTTGTGTGTATGCCTGATAAAGCCTTTAGAAAAGGAGGTAATGAGCCAGAGACCAACAGAGACTCCAAGAATCTCCAGCACAGACATAACACAACGGCTCTGTCATCTCAAAGGGAGCATTGCCATTAATATGCTGAGGATGAGAATCCTTGTCTGATGGTCAGGCAGGTGGCAGCTTTTACTGGGTACCTGCAGGGCTGTAGACAACTGTCCCAAACACAGTGGGTAATTTCAGCAAAACAAGCACGCTAATAAAAATGGACATACAGTGCAGGAAATACACACAAAAATACTTATATTTGGAGACATGTGTAAACCAATGCAATGCTATGTGCATGTTAAGGATGTTGTTGTAGTGACAGAATCCAACAGAATCCACCAGGGATTGTCTCACAAGATCTTATCGAGTAGGAAGCCCTTGAATACCCAAATGAACCTGCACATAGCAGAAAAGGAATTGAAGAAAGATGTTCAGTATGCTAGAGCAGTGGGGGAGTGGGACATAAGGTGTCCTCATTGTGCTCAGTGGTTCCTCATTCAGTTGCTTCTGTAATGCAGCCTTCTTCTTTGCATATTCTATCGCAGCTTGATACAAACTTTCTTAGCAGGGCAAAGAAGCCTATATTTTTGTCTGGAAATTGAAGTTGCTTTCTTAAAAACACAAGTGTCTCATCATATCCTTAAAAGCACAAGTGTCTCATCAGAGCTTCTGTCTTATTTATATGAAGTATTTTATTTCCATCTGTGAACATATATTCAATATAAGCAAATTTCTCTGCCACCATATTGTCTTGCCCTTTCAACTTTTATAGGTGGTTCAAAAACCTCATGGTGGCTGAGAAACAAAAGCCACAGATGCTGTGAGATTTAATAGTAACTGCCTTGGATGTTCCTCCCTGATGGTGTTGTCTCATCCTCATGATAGTCTTGCTGGCTGTGATCCTACTGTAATCTATGCTTACGGCCCTTGCGTCTTTTGTTAATCTTTAGAGTCCTTTATGGTATGAGATAATTGTTCATCTGTGGCTTCAGTGTTCTTCTTTTCAGTATATCAGGAAAGGCAAAACATTATCTGGATACTTTTTTTCCCCTTCACAGTATTTCTCCATTTAGCTCCTTTCCTCTACATGTGCCTTCTTGTCACATCCCTGTTTCTCTCTCTCTCTCTCTCTCTCTCTCTCTCTCTCTCTCTCTCTCTTTCTTTCTTATCCCTCCCTCTTTCCCTTCCTCTTCCTTTCCATAACCCACCAAATAAACTATACCCAAATCTCTGCATGGTGGCGAGTCTATTTGTCTCTCATCCACTGAGGCTGTTGCTGCTCTGCCAAGGCCTTGGGTCACCCGCCGTGACCCCTTGTGGGACCGGCCTTCCCCCCTGCCCCCGAAGTGGCCTGCCATGGTCTCCCACCTGCTTCTGTCCCACTCGGGACACCCACAGTGCCCCACCATGCCACACTGGCCTGCCATGGTCTCCCACCCTTCGTTACCCTGCTCCAAACACCTGCCATATTTTAAACCACAACATTGGTGCTATGTGACTTGGCCAGGCTCTCTCCACATTCCCTTCTGCCCGCGGGCAGGCCGGCTGAGGACACCTGGGACCCTGGGCTTGGACCATCACTGCAAATTTTAAGGGTCCCTTTTCCAAGTCAGCTTTTGATGCCCACATCAAATTCCCCTGTTTGTTGTGAATGCCATTGGTTAATTAAAAAAAAAAACTGTCTTGGACTTATAGCAGGGCAGAATAGAGGCAGATGGGAAAAACTTAACTGAATGTTGGGAGAAAGAAGGCAGAGTCAGGGAGACTTCATGTAGCCACCAAAAGAGAAAGACAAAAACTGCTAGCTGGAACCTTGCCAGTAGGCCACCAGCCTCATGGTAAAATATAAAATAATAGAAATGGGTTAAATTAAGATGCAAGAGCTAGCAAATAAGAAGCTAGAGCTAATAGACCAAGTAGTGATTTAATTAATACAGTTTCTGTGTGGTTATTTCAGGGCTGAGCAGCCGGGAACAAGCAAGTGGTCTTTTTACAACAAGACTTTGCTGACATTCACCTCTGGTTGCTTTCTGTAGCTAAACATGTGACTGGACTGCCCAAGGAGGTCCTCCTGACATTCGAGCCGTTCTGGCTCCCCTAACATTGCACACACTGAGCGTTGTGTTCATTTTGCAACCTGGGATCCCTCGAAATTTTTTCCTTTGGGACCACTCCTAAGTGGTAAACTCCTGTGATAAACCACCAGGGGTAGCCTCAATTACAGCCCCTGCCCTCAGAAGAAAGGCATTCCCCTATCAGCCTTGAGGTCTGCGCTGTTTTATCTGCTTTCACGTTTTTAGCTATGGAAAATAAACCCTCAAAACTATCAGCCACCTTCCTATAAACGCTCTGTTGTTGTCCTGCTGGTTCCATTTCTCTCCTGGGCAGTCCCAATCCCACCTGCCTGTTGGCATCTCATGCCTGTCTGTCTGCCTTTCCTTTCACTGGGCAGCCCCTTTCCCACCCATCTGTAAATATTCCTTTTCTCTTGTTCCCATTCCTTCTATTCTATCCCTGCTCCCCCCCATGCTGGTCCTGTGGAAGCCGACAAGATTAGTCGGATCCGTGAGGCAACTGTTTCCAGTTCCAGGCTTTGCTCCGTGGCACAGCTAGTTGTGTGGAGACTTGGTGACGGGGCAGATCATGGTGCTGAGTAATTTTCCTCTATACTTCATGTATGAAAGAATATGTGAATGGTGTGGTCACACGGATGTAATTCTGTTTTAAATATACGTTCTACATAGCCTTTATGTCTGTCTTGTTATGATATTTAAAACTCCCGTGGCTCAAAAAAAAGTGGCTTCTCCACACAACATGATACTGCCACCATTTTTACTGAGGTCAGATGAGCTTACTGCCATCTTACCTAAGGGCTAGGTCAGGTGACCAAGTTCAGTCATCTTTACTGAGGTTTTCTCTGCCTAGTCCCACAGTTTACTTTTGTTTTTGTCTTTAAATTCCTCTTACTGACTCTCTTACATGTATGTTTGGCGCAGTGGCATGGCTTTGGTAGGGCCTACTAGAACCATCCACTTCACCCAATTCCTGTGTAATTGTGTGTGTGTGTGTGTGTGTGCATACATGTGACTTAAATGAACGTAGGTTTACTGTCAAATGTTATAAATGTCTGTCTATTGTATCTCATTCCAACTAAGAAATCAATGTCTCATGTTGTAAATTGGTATGTACTCCTAAATCTCTTACAAAAACATAGTATGCTTAATCCAACCCTGTTGTAAAATATATTAAGCTGTTCTCTACTATTATTATCAGTTCTACCGTTGAGCTTCTATTCCAGGCAGATTTTCTTCTTTGTCTTTTACAAGTATAAATCTTACCTGTTAAGTTGAGAGCCAGTACAGTCAAACTTGGACCCAGCAGATTCCAGGCAGATTCTATACTGTAGTTAAAACTCATCTATACCCAGTAAACAGCCCTCAACTGCTCAGAGATCTGGGAAATGTGGCATTTAAATGTTTAATTATTAAAAGATTTTTCATAACAAAAGCAGCAGCACTCTACTTCCTCCAAAGAAGACATATGGGCACAAAATAACATCCATCTGCAATTTGGTTCATCAACTATCAAATGCTGACCACTGGGAAAACTGCCTTTCATCTAAATTGAAGATTTCCAGACAGTGACAGAATCACTGGAATCGACAGCCTAGCTGCTCAGGTCAAGGTAGACTTGTCTTCCTACAGATTTCTTAGCCCACAGGATCTTTGAGAGCCTGGCAGGCCCTGCACTAAACAGCTAAAGGCAAATATGACCCTCAGTGACTATGGAGGACCCTGAAGAGTAGCTCTAGGTGCCAACCAAATAAGTCCTCTGTCGGTTTTTAATCAGTAACTCAAGTAAAATTTTATTCTTTTCAAAGATCTCTGATGCAGTTTGACAGCTGAGAGGTTTTGTCAGTTTAAAAGGACAGCCTCATCAAATAAATTTCAGTAAAATACTAATACAAGTTATTAAGGTGTGTACCTGCAAGTTATAAAGATGTGAGGACAAAATTCTCTCTCATGCTGCCTTTCATAGTCTTAAAGATACTTTTCATTAAGCAAAAATGTCTGTCACAATAATTCTGGTATAAATAAGCTGCTGTTTAAAACTTATGTTTTCATAAACCCTGAAAATTCGTGTGAATTATAGGTAGTCAAATTGAAGGATCCACTTTAAACAGGTCAGATATACCCCTCTTAATTCCCTGGTCCTAATTTTTTTTCTTCCTAAACTTAACTTTTTCCTCTGTTTGCCAATACCTTAAATAGGTCTAAGAGACACTGAACATTTCTATACCAGAAACTCTGGACAGGAGTAAAAAGACCAGCTACCCCAGGATGTGACCAGCTCTCAGCCTTCTCAGGAACCCCCAAGACAACACCTACAAATAAGAAGGAAGCAGTCTTGAAATCCACAGTCCCAGTTCTTTTAACCTGTTGTGCCAAACTTTCTGCCCTTCTCTTATAAGAACGATATGAGAATGTAATGGTTTGTCCTGTCACCTTGGTATCCTGATCCTTTAAGAGACAAGCCTTGCCCACTCCCTTCCATGGGGACAAGGGGATCTTCCTCCAACCTGCATGTTCTCTCTCTCAGTTCCTCTTCTGAAGAGGGGGCTGCTTTCTCTCTCTCCCCTCTTACTTCTCCGGCCTCACTCTCTGTTTCTTTCTTTCTCCCTCTCCCTCTTCCCCTTCCCTTCCATAACCCACCGAATAAAGTATAACCAAACTCTCTCTGCATGGTTACGTATCTATCTATCTGTCTCTCACTCGCTGAGGCTGCTGCTGCTCTGCTAAGACCTTTGGTCACCTGCTGCAGCCCCTTGTGGGACACCTCCCCCCGCTGCAGTGGCCAGCCATGGTCTCCCATCCACCACTGCCCTACTTGGGGCACCCGTCATTTTTAAACCATAATAATGGCAAACTACTAGAGAAAAATAAACTTAAATGGAAGAAAGTTTCATTTGGACTTATGGTTTCAGAAGTTTTTATCTATGCTCAATTGACTCTATTTTTAACTTTGTAGGATAAGGGCACCATGATTGTCTATGTTTATTAGATTGAAGAGAAAGAATGAAAGAGACCAATGTCTTAATATTCCCTTAAAGGGGACCCAACTCTTCCCACCTGCCACTAGGTACTATCTCCTAAAATTCCACTACTTCCCAAACATGCCACAGGCTTATGACACAACTTTTAACCTATGTAATCTTTCAGGCACTTAAGATGCAAGCTATAACAGAATCTTGTGACTTTTCTTTCTGTGATTAATATTCTCACACTGTTTGAGGAAGGGATACTGCCAAAATAATTTCCCAGAAGTGATGAAGTAATTTTTGCAATGTTAAAATACTGATAGACTAGAAGGGGACCCACCTAAGACCTTTCATTCCCTTTTAATTACTCCAGTGGTACTCACGGGGAATGATTTACAGCCTCTTCTGGGGGGACATTTGATAACATATCAAGGACCTGCAGTTGTCAGAACTCTGGAATGTCCCCAAGTTTCCTTCACTGCATAGGATTTATCAAACCTTTCATTGAATGAGACCCTGACTTACTTTAAGTGTGACTCATTTTTGAATAATTTGGTTCATATGGAAGGATAATTTTTACATAGTTCAATAAATGGAAATAAGTTTTTAAGAATAGATTTTTAATCTTGGCTCCTCCTAATCAGTTTTCAAGGTATCGTCCATATCAAGATCAACAGACTGCAGGGTGAAGTTCAGGAAACATTTTAGGCTCTTGATGCTGCTTAGGGAAAATTGAGGGTTCCTAATGAGGACAGATAAACTCTCCTTGTTTCCTACTCGGTTGTACAGAGTGTAACTAGCTCTAGAGAAATAAAGACTGGCTCAAAGGGCAGAGCTTGTGGAGATGTGACACCGGCCTTGATGCTCCACTACACTGATGATGGAGAAGACCTCAACACTCCAGTGGCCATGACTACAGCCTGCTGGAGAGGTGAGTGCTGAGCTGGACCCACCAGACGAGACGCCAGTGGATGCCTGACTCTCTCCCCATATGCCTTTTAGTATGACCTTAACAGGCTTCAGAGTAACAGGAGTCTGTTCCTGGGCTGTAGTTTGTCATCCCCCGATCATTTCCAGCTTGTGTTGTATCTTATATTTCACTACCTTCCTCTTTGTATTTTGTCAGCTTCCTTTTCCTCGGAGAGGATTATTTAATCTCAATTCAAGAAATTTCTTGATGCTGTTATAGGTATTTAGCGGCAGCGAAATATAACATAAACATGACAGAAATTATATTTAAGTGTTACTTTCTAAGTGGAATCAGCCTGTTTGGATTCCCCATGTAAGTAAAGCTTTGCATTTTTAGCCCTTGAGGCTTAGTTTGATTCACCAATAGATGTCTGCATTCACATGGAGTACTACTTTAACTGAGCAATAACAAAGCAAAACAAACAAAAAAACTTATACACAAAAGTACACGCGCTCCCTTCCACTCCTTAAAATATTTGTCTGAATTTATTGGCAGAATGATTATGAATGCCTTGTAAACTAAACCCTTTATATGTTTTATGTAAAAAGAAGTAATTAGAAAGACATGAAAGGCTCATTTTCGCTTCCTGTATTAGTTATCTCCCCAGTTTTTTTTAATGAACAAATACCTGACAAGAAGCAACATAAAGGAAAAAGGGTTAATTTGGGCCAAGAAGGCATAGACTCCATCAAGGCGGAGAAGACATGGTGGTAGGGCTGTGAAACAGCTGGTTTGATCACAGCCATGGTAAGGGAACAGAGACAAGACAGGAGGCCTAGGGCAGGGAATCAACCCTCTATGCTCAGTTCTAGTGACTCTTTCCTCCAGTTTCTAAAGGTAACACAGACTTCCATGCCTGCATGTCTAGCTGGGGACCAAATGTTCAAACACACGACTCTGGGGAATATTTCACATCTAAGGGATAGCATCATCTTTTCTGTGTTCCTGCAGAAAAACGTGCTTCCTTCTTTACATATTCCTCTATTCAGTCTTCTCATTCAGTTTTAATTAGAGGTCAGCTTTATGCTTAATTTCCTTGAAAGTTACACTTTTCTCCCTTATGATGGCTTTTTTTTCCCAAGAAGCACCAGGTGAAAGTGGTAGCAGCATTGTCGTTCTTCTGTATCTGGAGCAGCACACTTGTCCTTGCTGTCACCAGTGCAACGGAGCATTGTAGAGGATGTCCTAAACAGTGTACTACGGTAAGAAAAACATGTACTTCCTTGCTGATTTTCTGTTCTCCCTTGAATCAGGGTATTGTTCAGGCTTATATCCTCAATGATTTTAGTCTTTTCATTCCATATCCCAGAGTGAACACTTTTACAAGGAAATATAGTAGGTGCAATGCTGAGTGTGTTGGCTTGAAATGAACATGAGGCATGAAGCTAATGAGGCCTTCTCAGAAGGAATCTATGATGGAAGTCTATATCGCCTTATATGGCATGGACTACAAAGATACAGATCGTACCTTCTGCTGGGCTTTCTGATTGTTCCTTTGAAACTCACACTTTTAAAATGGCTTGGTGGTTAAGAGCACTGATTGCTCTTTTCCTGGGCTCAATTCCCAGCACACACTTGAAGGCTCACAACTGTCTGTAAACCAGTTCCAGGGGATCTAACACCTTCACACCAATGCACATAAAGTTAAAATAAAGATAAATAAATCATAAAATACTATTAAAACATATTTTTTATTTTTATATGCATTGGAGTTTTGTCTCTGTATATGACTATGTAAAGATGTCAGATCCCCTGAAACTGTAGTAACAGACAGTTGTGAGAAACCGTGTGGGTGCTAGGAATTGAACCCAGGTCCTCTGGAAGAGCAGTCACCGCTCCTAATGACTCAGCCATCTCTCCAGCCCCCAGAATCTCACAGTTCTTAACATCTACTTCTTTATTTAGAAAGCTCCTGCTGTATAGACAGTACGCATCTCCTAGCCAATATATCCAGGACACCCAACACTGAATTCATTATCTTTTCCTATAAACACATTCTTCCTGTATTTACAGGGGTTATTTAGGCCAACTTGTCAATTATGCTGTACTGAGAAACATCTGTGCTTTCTGGGCCAGCATCCACTCGCTCTGCAATACTATGTCTGGTAGTCATTCCAAGCTCCACATTCAATATAAAACTTTGTCATGATTATTTCCTTACTATCTTATTGTTTCTGTCCCTACTTTCTTTTCACTGTTAATATCTTGTATTAGCTTTAATAATATTTTAAACTATTGTAATAATGTATCAGTTGACTTTTTTGTCAAAAGTATTAAACTCCTTCATAACAGTGTAGCTGGAATGACCTGTTAAAATTAACATATGCTCAGGTGAAATATACACTTTTCAGTATGATATGTAGTCTTCTATTCTCTGGTCCCATAATACAATCAGTCAGTACTTATTTATCTCTTGGAGTTATCAATTTGTTTAATTAGAAATCTGTAACAGGTTCATGCATTTATGTAATCACAAAACATCTCTAAAATTGATGTAATACTTGGATTACCATTTATAGTTGAGGAAATGGGTATATAACTTTTAGGAATTTATTCATGATTGCACAGCTAAGAAGTTATGTATTTGGAGCACAAACTCAGATGGCTTGATTCCAGAGTGGTAAATACTCTTTACATTTGTTTCCCATTGGTAGGAGAGAAATAATGCGAAGGAGTTTATTTTTTCTTTCTCTCCATGCTTGGAACACAATTGCCCCCAAATTGGCGTAATATTTGTTTTATGAGATATGCTAAATACTGTAATGCGGGAGTAATTTGTTGGTTTTAATAATTCAATAGATATTCCAAAATGCCACTCCAAATGCAAATTAAGAATTTAATGGTAATCTAAACCTAAGCTAATACACATCTATTTTATTTATTTTCCTGCTTCTGTGAACTAACCATTATTTTGAATCTAATTTTAAGAACAGTTTTGTTGACTCCCAGGGAACCTTCCAAACATGCTGGCCAGGGAGGAAGATCTATGTCTTGCTCAACCATCATCAAAAAAGCTTCCTCTTGCAGTAGATGGGAACAAATACAGAGACCCACAACCAGCTAATATGCAGAAGGTAAGAGACCTTGGAACATTCTCTCTGAAAGCCTTGTGCTCAGCTTCAAATTAGAGACTGGTAGAAAATTTGCAATTTCTTTTGTCCTGTTTCACACATCTTAGTTCTAGATGGGCATCACCCAGTGAACACAGAATTAACAAAGGATCATTAAATGGCAAGCATAATGAACAGGGCTTTTGGTATAAGTCAGCATTCAGCCAATGGTTTTGAAGTAGTAACAGATGCTGCTTATTACTCTGTTATGGATAGGAAGGGAAGGGAGGGGAGAGAGGAAGAGGGAGAGGGCAAAGGATTTTTTTTTTGCGGCTTATCTATTAAGGGATACTTGAAGAGCAAGGCATGCTTTCTCTAAAATATTGATTATTCATTTTAAGTTGAAGCCAAATATCAATATAGGTGAAATTGGTAGTTCCCAGAACTGATGAGAATTCATAGACTTTAACAAAATGAATGCATGACTTGATCTTATTTCAACGTATTTACAAGGAAAAGGGAGTATTGATCTACTCACTTTAGGACACTGTCAGAAAATTACTATTGTCTGAATAGCCTTATCACCAAGAAGCATGTGCATGCTATATTTTGTTCATTGTGAGAGAATTCAACTTTGTATTATTTTGTTCGTTGTAAAGGAATTCTCGAAAACTTTCTTGGTTTTGAGAAATGGCTTAATATTAGGTGTGTCAAGCAGATATGTTTTAATATGTAATATGTGAGGGCTGAGTTCCTGCTCAGTTGTGGAATCATACTTTAATCTATGAATTAGTACACTATCTCTGCCTCAGTTACACTCCTGGGGATATTAAAAACATGATGCATTGCTCATTTTTAATCACAAAGGAAGAAGATGCCTCAATAAAAATACATCTCATTGTTATACTTTATTTACTAAAAGATAAAATGCAACTCCCAGAAAGTAGGAAGGTTTCTGGGGTGTCTTCATATTGTTCTACATTTCAGTCATGGACAAGTCAGTCTTTATTACTTTGAATCATAATTTATTAAAATAATCTGTAGCTACAACAGAGACTAAAAGCAGCCATGCTTTAATTGCTTCACATACAACATTTAGTAATTATTAAGTTGACACACTTCATTTATCTAAATTTACCCAGCTATAAAGAGAGCTGCCCACATAATATTGTATTGTGAATAACTGATAGTCATCCAGCCCACTTGTTCTAGAACGGTCCCTAAAGCAGTTGCAGAATGAGGTTCTATACACCTTAAAATTGAAGACCACAGGGGTGCTCTTTATTTATTTGGAGGCACCGAAGATAGAAGAAAATAGAATTGTCTTATTAGGTTAAATTCCAGAGGAAAGAATTAGCAGCAAATCTATAATAATGGTTATAAACGGGCAGCTTCTAAGGATATTTTGCTTTCTATTTAGTTGCTTTTGCAGAAATGTTGAATTGAGACAGTAAATACCAAGTATCTAAACGCTGTAAAAAAAAAAGATTTAAGACTTAAAGAAAATGCAAAGCAGAGTCTGATACCCCATACTGTTTCCCAGATAGGTTGAATGCAATTCAGAGGGAACTATTCATATTTAACTCAGGTTCAAGAGCTGCTAGTGATACAATCCCCAGACTTTTATAATTAGTAAGACAAGTGCCAAGTTGAAGATTCAAACAGATAGTCACCGAGAGTTTTGTGGATAGAACGATTGGAGAAACCATGAAGATGGGGTACTTCTGCTATACAACTATAAATGGATGAATCAGATACTGATTAATAGACAAGTCAGAGGATGACATTCTCAGTGGGTGGAATGAAGGAACAAAGACCTGATGGTGGGAGTTAGTAGGATGCGTTCTGATAGCTGTGAAAAATAGAACAGTCGTCTAAGGGGTTTTCGGAATTGCAGTGATTAATTTTGTCGACATGTGGCAGATCAGAAACTTGATCCACTAGCCTATAGAGGAAAATTCCATGTGTCTCATAATCCAAGTCATATTTGGGAAGAAGAAGCTAAATGTCTTCCATGATGGGGCAATGAGAAGTGTCATCAGTTTATCAGGCCACAGCAGGTTCTTAGTTTACCTTTGAACATGTTGCACACAGCATGTTACACACAACACAGTGCCTGGAAGACACACCAGATGACCAATAAATGCCTATTGAATTCAGCTGAGTCTGTATTGGTCACGTGTCTGCCCAAATTCAGCTTAAATTTGTGTGGATTGTATATGATTATCATATGATCAATAGGAGAGCAAGAAGACTCTATGCCAAAGTTCAAATAAATTTTAATATAAAAATTAATTTACTCATATCTGTATTCATTTCTTCATTCACTTAACATAAAATTGATTCTTCCACACACCCTTGTTCATCTGTGTTTGTATTCATTCGTTCATAACGTGATAGTTTAAATGCCGTTGACCTGCATATTCTCATAAGGAATGGCACTATTAAGAACTGTGGCTTTGTTGGAGTGGGTATGGCCTTATTGGAGGAAGTGTGTTACTTTGGAGGTGGGCTTTTAGTTTTCCTATGCCTAGTTTACTGCCCAGTGTCTTAGTCCACTTCCTGTTGCCTGCAAGACATAAGACTCATAGCTACTACTCCAGCACCATGTTTGCCTGCATGCTGTCATGCTCCCATCATGATTGTAATGGACTGCACTTCTGAAACTGTAAGCAAGCCACCCCAATTACATGCTTTCTTTATAAGAATTGCCATGGTCATGGTGTCTCTTCACAGCAATAGCTAATACACCTATTGAGTATCTTCCTTATATTCAGGATTGCTTCAAGTTTCATTTTTTTGTATGCCTTAGTTTTTCAGGAGTAAATTTGAGTGGATTATAGTATTCCAGATATTTGAAAACTTTGTTTATTAGTATATATATTAAGGCATTTCCAGTAGAAACAATCTACCTCAAGATCCAGTAATACCCAAAGGATGCTCAATCATACCACAAAGACATGTGCTCAACTAGGCTCATAACATTATTCATAATAGCTAGAACCTGGAAACATCCTAGTTGCCCCTCAATCAAAGAATGGATAAAGAAATTGTGGTACATTTACACAATGGAGTACTACTCACTGGTTAAAAAAAAAAGTAATGATATTTTTAAATTTGCAGGCAAATGGATGAATCTAGAAGAAAGCATATTGAGTGAGGTAACACGGACCCAGAAAGACAAATATAGCATGTACTCACTCATAAGTGACTTTTAGACATAAAGAAAAAAAAACAGCCTACAATTCACAATGCCAGAGAACCTAGACAACAAAGAGAACCATAAGAGAAACATACATAGATCTAATCTACATGGGAAGTAGAAAAAGACAAGATCTCCTGAGTAAGTTGGGAACATGGAGATCATGGGAGGGGGTGAAGGGGAGGGGAGAGAAAGAGAAGGGAGTGTGGAAAATGTATAGTGCAATAAAACAATAAAAAAAAACAAAACTAAACAAGAAAAAAGAGATGTATATTTGAATTGGGAGACCAAATAAGGCAGGTTTCCTCCACTCATAGTGATTAACAAACAATTTGTTGAGTACCTCCACAGAACAAAAGGAGAAAGGGTGGATTTTCTACACCCTCTCTTCTCTGCTCTGGAAATAAGGTATCATTCTATACATCCTGCCCATTAGAACATGAGTGTTCTCTGATCTTCATCAAAGGTTCAGAGACATTCTGGTTTCTCAGACCACTTTCCTCAAATTAGCATTTTCTCTAGTAATGTTTCAAGTTCTCAGTCCAAGTCATACTATGGGCACATTTAGTTTTCTATGTTTGTAGATCACCTATCTAGATATTTGATAGCTTCTTCTGTGGCTTGGTGGCTTGAGTTAACTACTATGGCACACACTCTTCCTGTTTATCTGCATATATATATATATATACACACACACATATATATATATGTATGTGTGTGTGTTGTGTGTGTGTGTGTGTGTGTCCGTCCCCTGCTGGTTCTGTTTCTCTGAAGAACTTTGAGTAACATAATTTGGTTGTTTTTTGTATTTCCCTGTCACTTGAATTATAAAAAGCAATCAAAACAACTGCCCCAAGGTAATTAATGGGAAGAATGATAAATCTTACTTCAGGAACATTATGCTTCTTATTGACAGGTAAAATCAATTCCATAAGGGTCAAAATTAAGGAATTTTGTAGACAGGAGAATGACACAGCAATTTTATAATGATTTAATTATTTTTTATTTGATGTGTATCAGTTTTGCCTGCATGTGTGTACTATGTGAGTGTCTGTTGCCTGCAGAGGCCGGAAGAAGCCATGAAATCCTCTGGGAATAGAGTTATGTGCATTTGAGAGTCACGAAGTGAGTGCTGGGAATGGGATTTGGAGCTCTACAAGGACAAGTGCTCTTAAGACCCTGAGAATCTCCCAAACTCCTGGAACAGTTTTCAGTACTGGAAATCATGCTATCAACTGGGGTTGAGAACTGAGACACTTGCAGGTGAGTGACTTCTAAGACAGAAACTTTGTTCTTTTCCTTTCTTTTTTTTTCGTTTCTTTTCCTTTGTTTCTGCAACTGTCCTTCAGTAAGCATTTAAGTATCCATGTGTCATATCTGTGACTATTCATTATGTGTTTGACACTGAGGATGATTTTCAGTTTCAGGGGCTGTGGAAACTCTTTTTGACCTTTGTCACGAATGACTCATTTTAGAATAAGCTAAAAGGCTCCTTCAGTGTTGTCTGTTACTTATTTTAAAAGACATCACCACTCTCCTTTGAACAGTAACACTTTCTGAAATATCTTGATGATACATTTCTCCTATCTCTTAATCCTTTGCTGCTGAGGTAAGGAACTTGAAAACTAATTTTTTTATAGTAGAATTTTACTCAATGTACATAAAAAAGCAAATTTACTACTTTTCTTTAGAAATAAACACAGAAGCAAATGAGATGCACTAATGTGATCCCAATTAACACATTCATTAAGGATTATTTTGAATGCAGTAATGAACTTTTTGCTTCTGATTGAAGATGGAACTCACAATGATAAATTAGTGAGTATATCTGTCAAAAGATTCCAAATTACAGGGCCGAATGAATGCCACTAATAAAAATCACTCACCACCCACATGAAAATGAAATGAATTCAAAAATACCCGAAAATTGTCCTTCACATAAATATCATCTTAGAGGAAATTCCAAGTGAAAGTAAATTTTGAACACTAACATGGCTCCTTTGTTTAATTTATTAGTACAAGAGTTTGAGTTTGAGGCATTCGGTGGCCTGTGTTCAGATAATGGTCACTGTTAAACCGAGAGTGAAGTGAGAGAATCTCTTATTTTGAGCTTACTGGCTGCTGTGAAGATTGGAGGGATTTTGAAACTTAAGGGTTGTTAACTGCTACGGATGTGAACTGGCTAGAAAAGCAGCCTCCACACGTGCTGATAAACACCTGTGAAAATGTCATAGTGAAATCCATTGTTTTGTAAGCTAAGTTCAAGAAGTTAATCAAAACAGGCAAAAGCAGAGGCACTGAAGACCTAGGGATGAGGAACATCAAGATCTGCGAGTGTTACAGTCAGCTCTGACAGTGGTCCAAGTACAGGAGGATGGTAGTCAAGCTGGTGATAAAGATGATGTTGATGTTGATGACAATGATCATCATGAATCATTTCTGTTTGTTGAGGTCTCCCTTAGCCAGTCAATAGAGATGCACTTTCATGCTCCTAAGAGGAAATTGTTACTATATATTTGTTTAGAGGGGGAATAGGAAACACTGATCATTTTCTTATGGAATGTGGAATTCTTGTCTATATTTAGACCCTTTCTGTACTTTCCCCCAAACCCCCTTTACCTGGAGAGTCATCTTCTCCAGCGATCTTCTTTTAAACATTAATAGTTCTTTATTTTTATACTGTAGTTCTTGGACTAGAGGTGTCTTAAACAATTCTTTATTAGATGCATAATCTGACCTTTTACTTTGTCATCATGAAGTTTTCAACAGGACAAAATATTTGTTTTTAATGACTGCTAAAAACACATTTCCATCACTTTATATTTTATTTAGAATTGAGAAGCATTGTCTGTATCTAGTGCCTGACTTGGATAGCTGACAAATTTCACCATAGTTCAGAATTTTTGATGGCTTATAGTTGTGTTTTCTATCTTTCTGCTCTAAGGTCGTCAAAGTTAGAGAATGAATTCTGTTTCTTTTGAATTCTCCACAGACTTTCTAGTAAAGCTTTCTACTTAGAATAGAAATCCAATAAATGCTGTTGTTCAGGGAATGAGAATCCTTCATGTTTTTAATACTACCGAAAATAGAGATTCCTTTGCCTCCCTTGGTATCACATCCCAGGGTCTATTAGTGTCAGGCACGTCAGTCTTGGGTCTTATCTGCACACCTCATGCCATTTGCTCTCTGCAGAGCAGAGAAGCTTTCTGCCTCTGATAACTCTTTATACACAAGAAATTTTCATGGTTTTCCTTCAGTTGCTCCTCAAGACAAAATAACGGGCTTTTGCGCCATCATTATAGCTTTATAAAAGAAGTTCCCTGTTTAATGTTCAAAGAAATTAGCAGAGGAAATAAGTAAACAAAATCAACACTGAAGGGTTATTCCTGCTCCTTTGTGCTTTTATGTTAAACTGACAACATACGAATATTCTCTAAAATTGCTACAATGATTACTTTTCCATAAGTTACACATGTTAATATTCCTTTCTTTACTGTAGAAATTTAGTGTTGTTTAAACAGCTTTTATTAAAGAAGTATAATGGGAAAGTCTAAATTCCAAAAATGCCAGATTGCTTCAGTCAGACGTGTTGAAATCTGTATTCCATTTCTGGTGCGTTTGTCCCTGTGAATACAGGAGTTAGGTCTACAAAGCTAGATCTTATTGTGGCAGTATACTGATGCATCTGTACCAATCATGGATGTATTTATTTCAGTGTTTCCCTTTAGCAGACCCAGCCCCTAATCCCGGTTTAAAAAATCTTCCTTTTTGTGTCACATTGCGAGATTAATCTTCCCATTTGCTGCACGCCACACAGTTTAAAACCACTTGACTCCACACGAAGCACCACGACAAGAGCTCTACATAAAGGCTGAATAGGGCTAAGTCGTGGGCATATTGTATTTAGGATTAAGATACTAAATTCGACAGGTAATGGAGCCGGATTTAACTGTTCCATGACGCTAACCTGAGAGGTGTCATGTCAATCATCTGTCCAGGAAAGAGAAGCTGTGAAAGGAAAGGGAGATCTATTTCAGATGTCTAATTTCCCAAGCGAGGGGTTAGTCCTTCAAGGACGAGGAGAATGCAGCTGCTACTTCCCATCTCTCTGTAGGGGACTCTCGGAGTTAAGGGCGTCTATACAAATAGACTTATTTGACTGAGGATTAGCTAGGTTTCCTTGGAGACAGGATAAAGAATCCTGTGCTATAAGTGACCAATTCCTCATATTAAATAAGGAGAAGACAAAACTTTAAAGCACCGAGAGAAGGAGCGTTGATGCCTAAGAGCGTGTTTCTGACGTATTTAATGGGGGAAAACTAGAGAAGTGTAGGAGAAATAGACTTCAAAGTGCTCACAAGGAAAGCTACCACTATCATTAAACACTTATTCTTAGCCTGGGTGACCAGGAAGTTTTCAACTCAATTTTATATTCAAATGTAGTAGCTATCTCAGTCTAAGTCTTTGATAAGTTTTATTCTATGGACTGAATAGTAATATTTTACCATCTACTTTAGCTGTACTATTTTTCAAACCATAATTCTTTGAAGGAGGTAAGATGTAATTAATAAATGACAAATAGGACATCCTCTACAAATAAAGATTATCTCTCTATCCATCTGTCTAGTCTGAAGGATGACAGCGAGAGTGCTTGGCCCAGAATTGCTAGAGTGTATGATTATGCATTTTGTCCACAGTCTCAACTTGATGTGCAATACTTTTACCGTACAATTCCCATTAATGCTGATTGTCTAATTTAGTACTTCATTAATGAGCCATAGACCACTTGTAAATTTCAGAATTACAGAATCAACCACATTTAAAGTTTTATTCTCTAAGAAATGTCTTCACCTGACAAGCTCATAAGAAAGTACCTTCTTTCATCCACTTAATCCTTTTGCCATGTCACAGTTGTAGGTCTCTTTCCTTACACATATCTAATGCTAAAAGCAAAATAATTTTGTAAGAAAACATGTATGTAATGGTCACTGAATACTGAACTGGGTTTTTGTAACTGTAAGATAGTTTACGATCCTGTTGCCAGGACTCTTCATATATGACTTGATTTAATGTGTATGACACTGTGATGCTAGTACGCTTAATATCCTCATTTAATTGGTGGAATAGTGGAGAATTTAGGTTAGTTTCCCAGGGTTATAAATATGGCAAGAATAGGGTTTGGAATTTGAAATGGGAAATTCTGGCTTCAGAAGATGCATTTTAAGATCCAATCATATAGACAGACTATATTATCAGGCTCAGGAAGTAAGTAAGGCTTTGCAAAGAAATTAATGAGCTACCTACAATGTCCAATGCAACTGCATAATAGGTAAATTTTGCATGAATTTTTTGTTTTCTTATTAAGAATATTTAGTAGCTATTTGTAGTCATTTCATTTGCCTAAGGCTACATCTGTATTCTTTTTCTTGAATCCATAAAACTTATGATATAAGATGAACACTGACCACATTTAAAAATAAATAATTGGGTTTTTAAAGCAAATCAGTGAACATTGCAGTATGGTCAGCATGCTCTAAAAACAATAGGTAATGAATATGCAAACATCAAGTATCTGCAGCAGCTGTGATCTCTTAAGTACACAGAATGAATAAGACCACATAAACATATGCTAATACATCTCAGAACTTGACTTTTATAAGAAAGATGCTGAGTCATTTCTCTTCTGAAGCCAATATGTATACATATATATGGAATATACCTATGTCCAGTTCCACCAGTCAAAATTATGTTCTTTAAATTCTTTTTCTTCCGAGTTTTCCTGACTGCTCAAGTCTCCCACTGCACTATTTTGCTTCTTTGACATTTTCTATGAAACACTGATTGCTTAATAACATTTTTTATTACACATTATTTTGTAAATTTTCTGTGGGTAAGTTGCCAGTCCTCTCCAACTTTGTGTGTGTTTGTCTGCAATCAACAGGTCTTTAAGAATTGATGGAAAGTCTTTGAGTTGTTCCCAGTGGTTTCTTGATTCTCAGTTGAGTCATTGATACATTGGGAAATGATCTGTAAATCATATTCCTAACATGGGGTGTAAAGAGTAGGTATACCCCAATACCGCCAGAGAAAGTCAAGCTGAAAAAGCAGTTACATATGGACAGCTTGAGAGAGGAGTACCTTCACCTTCCAAGTCAAGCTGAGTGAACATGTTCTCAGCAGAGCATCAGAAGGCCTTTTTGCTGATGAATAGAATGTTTTATTTATAAAACCAGAAAGCTAGAAACCTAAAATGTCATTGGTTTCACATAATTTCAATCCTGGACATATTTTAATGGCCTGAGAAAAGAAGGACTGCAACTCAATGATGGATTAAGGTCGTTGTCTAAACAGTAGACACTGTGTGGGGGACGGGAGAGGGAGAGTATATCAACACTGACCCTGATGCAAAAGGGAAAAAACATAAAAATAATACATTCAAAACCAACAAGAGTGATTTTTCTTCAAAACTTTAAATATAATAGGATATTTTATGTTTTTTCTCTCTCTCTTTCTCTGTCTGTCTGTCTCTCTCTCTCTCTCTCTCTGTCTCTCTGTCTGTCTGTCTCTCTCTTTGACACACACACACACACACACACACACACACACACTTCCTGTATTATTATCCAATCCATTTTATTTTAGTTATGAGTTTAACAAAGCATTTTTGGATTATCGATTTACATTTTCACATTCTTTGAGGCTGCTGTTGTGGAAGTCTGGATGCTAGACTCAATTGTTTCAGTTTGTACTGTAGATTTATTTCTTATTGATCAATGCCCTTTAGGTGATTATCCTAATCACTAATTGTCTTCAGATGGTTAATGTGAATCATCTGATAACCCCAGTGCCATATACCATCTTCTTGACTATAGTTTATGACCCAGAACATGAGCACAAGCTTCCTCATGAATCTCTTCTGCACATTGTACCTCTTTGTCTAGGGGGTAATAATCACTCTCCTTTGGGAGAAGTAGTTTACAGGCACCACCATTATGTCTGAGTGTCACCATTTGTCCCTAGAAATACCATTACATCTGAGTGCATTGTTTGGGTATTCTGAAGAAACACCAAGAACATCATTTGGATTTTATTCAATGACAAATATTACTTTATCTGTCATTTCTGTTTGTTCTAAAACCTCACCACATTCTGCCATAGAAAATGAAACTTTTTCCCCAGGAGACTACACAAGCTCAATGAGCAATTATGAACCTTAGCAAGGGTTTGTCTTCTAAATAAAAACATGCTTAACATAGGTTCATATTTTTGCCTCGTTTTGATCTTTTTTAGTCACTACTGTTAATAAAATGTGACTTTTAATATAAGAAGAATATCCATCCCCATTGAATTCTCAGTTGCATTTGATAGTTAAGAGTCTAGGACATAAAATTTGCCTCTTAGAAATGTAGAACCAATATGAACAACTTCCTAACCTATCATCAAAGATGGAAGGAATCATGAAAAAAATCATTTGAATAGACTTGAGAAAGCATGTCTTTCACAATGTGTGAAGGGTGAGGTTCTAAAAAGGTTATAATCTTCTTGTACATATAATTTTTAAATTTGGTACAATAACAAAAGGCACAACACTGAAGCTATTGAAGTTTAGATTGTTTATGCAATTTGTTCAGAAAACATGCTTGTTTTGGAGTTGAAAATCCTGTGGGAATAAGTCTGATGCCAGAGAGGATGTGTAGCTTAGAAACAGAAATGTACATTTCCTCCCTCGGGTAGTAGGATGCAGATAGAAATTGTTTTCTAAAGAGCCTTTTGCATTTACATCCATAGGAAATGGGAGAGAAAAAAAATCATCGTTGCTCCAATTTTCTTGTCTGTTTCATTAATCATATTAGCAATGTTTAGGAAAAACATAGACAGAATAAAACTCAGTTCCAACTGGCACAGTGCAGTATTTAGAGCTTCCAGGATACTCTTAAGACTCCAGAAATATACTATGCTTTGCAAGAAATAAATCATGTAACATCTACCAAACTCAGTGTTTCAAGACTCTGAGGTCATCTTAACGTAAATCAACTACTGTATTAATGTGCTGACACAATACAATTTGAATGTTTTTGGGGAAAGCTCGGTGGCCTGGGATGGGGGGAAGGGAGGAAGGATGAATATGGGATCAGGGAAGAATATATTTCAACTAAGGGAGTCATTTTAGGGTTTACAGGAGACTTGATTATATATGGGATCCCAGGTCCAAGGAGAGATCCCCAGATTGTTCTCTGGACAGAGGAGAGGGTGCCTGAACCGGCCTTGGCCCATAACCATACTGATGAATATTTTGCTTATCACCATAGATCCTTCATCTGGGGAAGGACGGCGGTACAGACGGAGACCCACATTGGAGCACCGGACTGAGCCCCCCAAGGTCCAAATGAGGAGCAGAAGGACGAAGAACATGAAAAAGGAAATCAGGACTGTGAGGGATGCTATCACCCACTGATACAAGGGGACGGATCTAATGAGAGTTTACCAAGGCCAGTTGGACTGGGACTGAACGAGGACGTGATCTAACCAGATTCTCGGAATTTGGCCAGATTCTCTGAATGTGGCTGGCCCGAAGTCTTTCTGAAAAGCCATTGACTATGACACTGGGACTTGTTTCCTCTGCATATACTGGATTTTTGGGATCCAGTCTGTTTGGATACACACCTTCCTGGACCTGGAGGGAGGGGGGAGGAACTTGAACTTCCCACAGGACAGGAAACCCTGACTGCCCTAAGGGACGGAGAGGGAGGAGGAGAGGGAGTGGGGGGAGTGGGAGGGTGTTGGGAAGAGGGGCAGAAATGGAAACTTTTATAATTTAATAAAATTACTTTCAAAAAAATATACATGCAACATAGCACTATCAATTAGATAAACTTTCTTAAGGAAAATAATCATTTTGTTTGTGCTAAGGACCATTGTTCTTTATCCGACCTAGGGATTTGTATATCTTTATCACATGTGGCTCACCACCATGCCCATATCTGGAAGTGTTGTTCTTTCCAGAGTGACTTTCTCTTCCAACTATTGTTCCTGCATTTTTTCATTGCTGTTCCCCCATCTGAGTTTCTTAATTTTTGATACCTTAGTGCTGGAAGGTTCTTCACATCTGGCCTTAGAGTCCTTTTGATGAATTATTCTCAGCTTCTTGTCACACATGAGTAGTTCAGTCCTTTCACTTCTTAACCGAAAACTTCTCTTTCCTCTTTTTCTTTCTTCTCCAACTACTATTTCTACATGATTATGGATACTTCTAAACCCATGTTCCTGAATATTTTTCTTTCGTACCTCTTTCTATTCTCTTTCCACACACTTCAATTAAATTTTACTAATGCATTATTGCCACGCACAATTTCCTGTCCTGAAAAGCATTTGGAGGTTGTAACTTGCCATTGCATTTAATGCCAATTGTGTCTTTATAGTCTGCAAAAGCCTTCAGAGATGACCCCATTAATTTCTACCCAGAAGGAAATAAGTACTAATGGAATAACAAGTTTACCAAGTCTTCCCAAGACCCTTAGAGAGTGAAAGCATTACAGAATATGAGCCCCATCTTCAAGGGAGTAAATTTAATTCAGGAAATATCAAATTTATACACCAAAGAAATGTATGATCCAAGTGAAAGACTAAGTGATAACTATTTACACATTACAATTTTAATGTAGACATTTTGCCACATTATATTTCTTATCCAAAACGGGCTCTATCTTTTTCTCTATACATTTCTTTATTGCTTTTTGCTGTGTGTTTCATATATAGTCAATTAAAATCTTAGGAACATAAGATCTTTGACATTAAGGATATATATTAAACATTAGTAAATATATTCTGAATGGAATTAAAAGACAGAACTGTTAATTTAAATGAGTAATGCCAATAATTATAATAATATATTACAATAATACTAAATAAATTTCTGTAAGCTTTCACTGGAGTGAGACATAATCTAACAATAATTCAATAACGATGAATTATAGTAGCCTAATAAACAAGAGCGTAGAATATGTACTGAGTTTCTGAGGAGTGTACTTTTACTTTCTCAGATTCTATGTTGAGGGTATTTGATAAAGCAGAAGTGACTGGAGAAGAGTTTGGGAAGATGTTGCAAGTTTGTGATTAAGAGTGTGGACTTGGGGCTGGAGAGAGAAACAGCACAGTGGTTAAGAGCACGTTCTCAACACCCACATGGCAGTTCAAAACCATCTGTGAGTTCCATTACACGGAATTCCAGACCCTCTCTGGCCTTCTATGGGCACCAAGCACATATATGTTGCATATATATGCAGGCAGGCATATATTACTTACATAATTGTCAATATATAAGTAATAATAATAATGTATATTATTAGACTATTTTCAATGTATACAAAGCATAGTTTATTATTATGCTTCTTTAGAGAACCTTGATAATGCTTATTAATGTAAAAGATAACTAGTTCAAAGAAAAGCAATGGAAAAAAGGTGATTCTATATGCTGTGATAATTTCTTCTGTGGTCATTAAGGATTAAAAAACACAAGGAAGAACAAAATCAGTAGCGATGATGTTTTAATTTTTTTAGATATAAATATTTAAGATGTTCTAGTTGGTATACCTTGCCTTTCCGTTCCTCGTGTCTGTTCCCCTCATATTTATTCCCACATGTTTAGGGTTGCTTCTGTAAAATATTCTGAGCAAAACTTATATTCAGGGAACTTGTAGCTTGGTACATCGTGATTTTATAACAGCTTGGACTAATGAGTGAGGAGAAGTGCTTGGTACTTTGAGGATGTTCCTATAGGGCACCTCTTAGTATAAGGGAACAGAGCAAACATCCCAGAAAGTGAAATCAAGTGACAGGAAGGATGAAGGAGGATATAGGAAACAACTATTCATAAAGAGAGATGCTTGTTGCCCGGTGGTGGTGGTGCATGCCTTTAATCCCAGCCCTTGAGAGGAGAGTCAGGTGGATCTCTGTGAGTTCGAGGCCAGCCTGGCCTACAAGAGTTAGTTCCAGGACAGCCGGAGCTGTTATACAGAGAAACCCTGTCTCAGAAAAAAACAAAAAGCAAAAACAAACAAATGAAAAAAAAAAACAAAAAAAAAATAAGAGAGAGAGATGCTTGTGTGTGAACAACCAAACAAAACAGTGGCTGTTTGCTATCTGTGCAGTGCGGCTGGAGAGAACAGGGGAAGTGATATGAGGCAGGTGGTTGACCAAGCTGGGCCATTTGCTCAATGCCTCATCTTCCATGTCAAGGATGGTGAACACTGGACTTTGCTCTAAAAATTAAAAGACTCTGAAAGAGTCTTTCAAGCAGATTACATCATTCTTGCTTCAGGTTAGTGTTTAGTGAGTGGAAACATACTGTTACCTTGGACAGTCACATAAATATAAGTTCTCTTATGCTAATGATAGAAATGATAATTAGGGTCCTTCAAGAAGAGATGAGAAGAGAAGAGGGGAGGGGAGAAGAGAGAGGAGAAGAAAAAAGAGAGGGGCCAGATTTATAAAACCTGGTCTCTAAATGATCGTCCATGACCTTCTGGTACTTAGTTTTCACTATAACATTGACATGGTGTTTCAGGGCTTTTGAGGCCAGGGTGGGAAGAAGAGTATGAAAAGTTGTGAATGGCAGACAAACATTTAGGAACTAAATTATTCTGGATTTAGCTGGTCTGTGGTGGTGCACGTCTTTAATCCCGGTACTCGGGAGGCAGAGGCAGGCAGATGTCTGTGAGTTTGCGGCCAGGCTGGTTTACAAGAGTTTGTTCCAGGACAGGCTCTAAAGCTACAGAGAAACCTTGTCTCAAAAAAAAAAAAATTATTCCAGATTTGGAAGGTGAGATTGGAAACACTTTTGTCTTACTTTTTGAAAAACTTTTAGATTTCTCAGATAATTTCAGTCACAGAGAGAATTAACAATGTTAAGAAGAAGCATAATTTCATTTTCATTTTTTTTTTTATTTGGGAGGGCATGGGTGTTTCTTAGTCTATAAAATGACACTTCAGTGTGACAATAACTGGGTTGTGAAGAACCCCCTTTGATAAAGTTCTTTCTACAGCATTAGCATTAAATCAAAAACCCATGTGACCATGAGGAAGAGCAATAAATGCATATTTACTATGCATCTGTGGCTGCAGTCAAGATAGAACCTAATTGTCTGGGTCAGCTGAGAGTTCTTGTCTGGTTATTAAAGATCCCCTGAGCCAAACTGGTCTTATTGAAAAGCTTTGCAGATAAACTCCCATGCAGAAGAAGCACCAAGTCACACTTGAGAGTAATTTCAGAGCAGTCCTTACTCTAGAGAGGCGAGAAAGTCCCCAAGAGAACAATGTCAAAGACCATGCTGATTCGTTGACTTATCCTGAAACACTATAAGGGATTTGGCTGTAATAATTCCAGATGTATTTATGCAGCACCCATTAGTCAACTGGCCCTGTTCCAAGTACACCTTCCAGGTAGCTAAAGACTGGTAGTTTTCTGCAGAGATGGAAATTGAATTCTTACCTGGGGTCAGCTTTAGAGGAAGAGACCGTTTGTTTTATTAATGGCTTGAGTTCAGCTCCCTGCTGCCATAATTCAAATTCTGGAGGTACAGCCCTCCTTCCTGTTTAGATATTGACTGCAAAGGGAGTCATGTTAGAGCTGGACCCTGCTGCTAGTTGCAGGAGGTTTGGATTTATGCTAATTAGTGGGGCGCGGGCTTTCAGGGATTTGCTTTCATCCTGAGAGTTCAAGGACAGTTTCCAAGGCCCTTGGCTGGGCTTTACAATAAGAGTAGAAGTCTATATGCACCATGCTGAAGGCTAATTATTAGGCTCAAAGCAGAACTAAATAAAGAAAACTTAATGGAAAAGTTTAGTCCCTTAATATACAATTCTCTGTCTGAGTAAACAGAATCTAAAGGAGGAATGCTCAACACACTCAGCCAGCACAGCCAATGGCTGAGAAAGCTTTTCTCCCATCAGAAGATCCAACTTAACCTTGACTAAAACGGAGCTTCCATAACTTTTAAAATAATTAGAAGTTGGGTTAACTGTTGAAGTTGCTTTAAGAAAATGGATCCTGAAGAATTTTGATATTTTTCTAAAGGAAGGAACTTTCTTGTGTCTTTTCCTTAATCATTAAATTCCTGAGGCTTACATGCATTCTTTACTGACAGCAGGAAGGGTCTGTGCACAAATCAATTCTCAGTGAGGAAGGACACTTTGCTGAATGACAATAAGGTTTTGGGCAAATCCACTTGGAAATAAATTGTGGGACTCTCAGAGAAATCTCACAGCCAGGTAACAAAGTGGTCACATGTTAAATGAACCATTAAATTCTTCAGAAGAGAAAACAAAGTTTTACTGAAGTACAAAAATCCAAAACACAAAAATAAAACCAAATCAAAAAATAAAAACAAAGAACAGAACAAAAAAAAAACCAAAAAATGTCATTTTGTTTTGAAGACATATATTATTAAATCTGAAATACTTGAATTCATTTGTAATAATGCCAAAAATATCAGAAACATTCATCAGCCTGGTCATTTCCTGCTAAAATCTTATTTTTCTGTTTTCCTGAAGACAAAATCTCACTCTTCTCAATTTTAAAATCCTTTCTGTCTTCCGTGTAAGGGTAAGTCAACCTTCAAGTTTATTACCATGTTTTCAAAATATATGCAAAAATTTCAGTCTCTTAAATTTTGATATAACCATCAATACATTTAATTTCCCTTGTTATTTTTATGAATTCTTTGAAAACCATGATATCATGTATTATTCTAATTTTAGTCTTGTCTATGTAACTTTATGCTACAAATTATAGTATCTCTATATATTGTAGGTTGTGCTTAAGTTTAAACTATCTGTTCTCCTGTCCTGGTCCCCCAAATATGAGATTACAAGTTTGAGCCACATATCTAAACGTACTCTTTGTTTGTAAGCCTATCCATCAGTTTTGGATATAAACTTGATGAACTGAGTCATTTTGAGGGCTGGTACTTCAGGACCTTTGGATTAGCTAATACTCTCAGCATTGTTAAAGGAAGCAGAAGGCCTTAAATCACACACCAGTATTGACCCTGAAGCAGGCTGTTTTATCTAAAGGTTTCTTTAAGAGTGTCTTAAAAAGCTTGCAAGCTTACAGACCATAGTTGCACACTGCTCATTCAGTATGCAGCTGTGGACTGCCTGCTGCATTTATTCCTGACACATTTCTGTGTAAATAGACATTACCTGTGCCCAAGGAATTTAAACTCATCAAGTAGGAAAAGACACACTTTGCTATATCCCAATGTTATCAGATAATTTGAGGAGTCCTAGTGAAGCCTCCATATGTTTCCAGGGAAATCAGGGTCCCCTCTTAGTCTCCTTAATAAAAGAATTTTGGAACGGACCCAAAAAGAAGCTCGAGGCTGATTTTATTGGAGTTAAAAAGAAAAACCCCAGGGTAGGCAAGTTGTCAATTTTGACAGCTGCCTAAAGACGGGAACTAAAGAAGAGGAAGAAAGATAGGTATGGTGCTGGTGAGAAGCCATATGGTTAAAGGCTGCAGGAATAGGGTGGGTGATGAATAGCTTCAGAGAAAATGAGTAAAAATGGCCTATGTACCAGAAAAAGCATGCCTGGGCTCTTGGGAACACCCAGAAGGCAGAGACGGAAAAGAAGAGAATTGAGAAGTTACACATTTCTAAGTCATGACTCAGACAGGCTGACTGGCCTTAAGAGCCTCCAGGTTGCCTCATAGGGACTCCACAAAGAGCAGTTCTGTGGAGAAAAAAATACACCATTTCGTTGAGGGGATAATTATTCTGCCTGCCTCTTTTGCAGGGCTTCAGGTAGATTTGCCTCCTTGAGAGGCCATACCTAGTAGGGTGGCTTATCAGCCCATCTGAAATGCTAGGTAGAGATTCCACGTTGTGTTTGCCTAAGACTGAAAACTATGAGTCTTTGCTCTTGAGTAATTTTTGCTGGGTTAGGTTTATCAAGACTGCCGATGAAACAGTAGCTCCTAGTTGGAGATTTGCCTTTGCCACAGTTTCTCTTCAGCTGGGAGGAGTGTAACGACTTCCTTGCTTCAAGTATGACATTGTCGCTGCAGAACACAGAGCCACAAGAAAATGCCTGTGGAAGTTGTTTGGAAAGGTCTTACTCAAATGCACCCCGTCTCCATGGCGTGTGATCTTGGATTTGTATTATTATATTGACCACACTGATTTTACAAGTTAGACTTTGACCATCTATTTGAAAGGTAGGTTCTTCCAGTCTGCTTCTATTTATTTCACTAGACAGTAGTAGCACGCTGTCTGCTTTGGCTGTGTGAATGAACCTTCAAAATGAACGAGCTCATTGCTCATCTCCACGGGTCTACGGTATTTCTAGGCTCCATAAGGTTAAAGACAATTTTCATCTCCCTCTCATCTTTATTAAGTTATATTTGGCAAGCAAAAATTATGTGCTTTTGCAATGTACATCATGACATTATGATATGTGAAATCTTTGTGAAATAATTAAATCAAGTTAATTATCAAATCCACCATCTCATGTATTTATCTTTGTGGTGATAACATTTAAGATCTGATCTCTTAGCAATTGTCAAGTATTTATTGTGAGTAACTAGAACTACCATCCAGTACAGTGGAAGTCTACTGTATTTCCACAGTTTAAGTGAAATCAGGTTCTCTTTCAAGCCACATCTGTCCGTGACCCTTTTCACCTCCCATGCCCTGGTGACCACCATTTGCATTTCTATTTCGATGAGCTTGCCTTTTTTAAACTTTAAGGACAGGTGAGATCATGTAGTGGATTTTTATCCAGGCCTGACTTTTTTTTTCTAACAGTTTCCTACAGGTTTATCCATCTTGTGGTGATTGATGGGTTGTCATTCTTTTTCAGTGTGAGTAACATCCTATTTTTTCTATTTATACAGGTTTTATTATTTATGTTGTTTTATTTAACTTTGTTTTATTATATATCATAACACAATAAATATGCAATGCAGATGTTTCTTTACTGTGTTACAGACTGCCAGATTCAAGTTCTGATTATTTGAGGAATCCCCATGGTATTTTCTGTAATACCTGTACAAAGTTAAATCCAGATTAGGAATATCAGTTTTCAGCCATTGCTTATTCTCTGAGACCTCAAAGTAGTGACAGTGATTATCAAACAAAATGCTGAGTAGCTGTCTCTAACCAAGAGTCTAAATATCTCTAACAAAGACTAGAGTACTCAAAGTTGGTAGTTGCAAATGATGCTTGTCATGTGTGGAATGCTAATTGGATGTGTCATATTAAGCGTATAAGAAAGAAGAATATATTCATCAAAGTGTAACACCATAGAATAGTTTGCAATAGTGTGCAGTCCTTTCTGGCCAGCTGTAATAACACAGTTAGTACTTGACAGCCATACCTGGAATTGTCTTGGCCACTGATCTGCTCCGCTCTTAACATCTGTGTATTTTGGGTTTTATTGGCTCACAGTGGCTACGTCCTATGGAGGACTGTCCTTACAAGACAAGAGCTGCTGTTACTGAACTTGTGGAGCCTGGGATACCTGGAAACTGACATGCCCCTTGACGTGTCCCTAACGAATTCTTGTTACAGGAGTCCTGAAACCCAGATGCCTGTCTCAGAATACTGACAAATATTGGGGCAGGAATTACACAGCAAAGCCACTATATGGAAGTATGGAGAGTAGAATTTTACTCACGACTGGGTTGATTTCCTGACTTTCATTGCCCTACTCTGCTCTCCCTTTCTGTTTCTTTAAGGAGCCTTCCCTTACTTAGCCACTTGCATCCACATCCGGGTCTCTGAGATGGATGACTCACAACAGGAGTGAATATTCCACCCAACTATTTCTTCCTGGTCTTTCTCCCTTAATTTTCCTTCTTCTCTTCATTCTCTCTTTTCTTTTTTCTTCACTTCTTTCCTCACTCAGGCTCCACAGTCTCCATTGATGTTTTCTGGGTCACAGAACATACAAGACCAATCCCATTTGGGGATGAAATCGTCTTAGGGCACCTTAGCAGCAGGAATGGTTTCCCTGCTGCTGTTTCTTTGGCAGGAAGAGTGCAACCTCTCTGCTGAGTTCAAGCTGAAAAGTGCTTCCCTACCGGGTAGACACATGAGTTGTATAACACTCCCTGCTTGGTGCTATTAAATATCTGCTCAGGCTGCAGAGCTTGTGAGTCTCAACAAAATTTCCCAAAGTATACATATTTTAAATTAAATCTTTTTATTAAGTAAATTTATTTCTTTGAAAATTCCAGAGGCAAATAATACACCCTGATTACTCTCCCACCTGTGCGCATCCTCCCTTCCCCCTCAGCTCTTCCTCACATTCGTCTTTCTTTGTTTTGTCTGCATTTCTTTGTATTTGACCTCAGCTGTCTGCATGGTCTTGGGGTTAGAACTGTCCCTTGGGTACACCATTAGGTTTACTCTCAAAGACAGTGGCATTTGCTTTCCCTGAGCCCATTAGTAGCCGCTCATAGCTCATCTGAAATGGGCAGAGTCCAACGAACACCTTCTCCGTGCATACCTGACTGTTGGGAGGGCTTATCTTGCACAGTACAATTACAATTACAATTACTAGTAAAAGTAATATCAGCTGTGGTGAGTTTGGGGTTATATTGCCTGTCATGGCTGCTGCCTTTCACCCCATCTTCCAGCACTTCATTTTTCCTCTCTCCTTTTTGCAACATTCTCTCAGAATAGAGGCAGTAATACAAATGACTTGTTGCAGGCTGACTCTTCATCTGTCGATTAGTCTTAGCCTCTTGAGCAATCATGAATTTTATGTTCACCATTATTCACTGTAAATAGAATCAGTTCTGACTACTGTTGAGAGTCGACTTTGTCTAAAGGCATAAATGTAGATATTTAGAAGGAAGTTTGATGCAATGTCTATTTAGGTAAATATCAGTATTAATTTCCTTCGTAAAGCCTATGACCTCTTGAGGTATGTGTAAACAGGCTTACAGCATCAGACATGGGATGCCATCTGTGGTACAGGCCTCAGATAAAAGCAGAGAGAGGTTGGTTGGCTGCCCCCATAACAGTTACATTATTGCACATATGGTTGTGTCTTGCCTGGCAGGGTAGTGGTGTAGTTTGTAGAGTTCACTGCTCGGTAAGAAAGACCTTATTGCATTTTCCCACCAGCTGCCTGCGTAGGTCCTTCAGCACTTTAAAGTTAGTCAGAAAAGAGGTTTCAAACTCATTTCACCTTGCTTCCTCCGTGTTTCACAACCACAGTGAGAGCTATAGTAGGGTCTCACCATATAGTTCTTGGTGGAAATGAAACAGAAACGTAAAAGTTTGTATGGTTTTGGAGGTCCTGGGTGCCTCTCTAACCAACAACTCCTAAGGAGATATCTCACACTTAACCTGGGATGTGTGCTAATATGTCACGGCTTATGGAACTGTATCTCTAGCCACACAGACTCGCCTTCCAAACTCTCATTTTTATATTATTAGTAGGATTAGAAAATTGTAGGTTCTCAAAGCCTTCCTTAGTTTTGGTTAACCCCATCCCACCCCGTTGCCTGCCTTTCCTGAGAGCCAGTGCTCAAAATGCCTGATTGTTCCACTGACCAATCAGCTTGTACCTTTGGGAGAAAAGTTGCTGATATAAATTTTATCACTGACCTCAGGGAAAGGGAAAACTCTGAAATTCTTTCTGAGTTGTAATTTAATGCACTTAGATTTACTCTTGTAGTTTGTGTACTTAGCTTGTCTACATACAATGAAGCACTCTTCATTGTTTTTAGCTCCTGGTTTGTCTCGGTGTGAAATATTGGCTGTACGTAAACTCGTGTATTAATATTCTTCTATACAGACAACTGTTTTGCTTGGTATTTCACCCTGGGAAGTGCTATTGTTTGTTCTTGACTAGCTAATGCAAGAATGGGGTAAATAATTTAAAAGGTATAAAACAAATAAAGTGAAAATCACTCTTTCTCTCCCTGCTGTTCCATAGGGTCTGTTTTGTATGCAGGACTGTCATTCTTGATTATTACGTTTGGCGCATCCCTCTGGAAAATACCAATACGCGCTCAATTTTAAAATACTGAATGCAAATTTCCATAGGCAAATATATTGTTCATTATCTTGTTCTCTTCTCTTTCTTTTGAAAAAAAGTTTGCATTTATTTGCTGTCTCTTTCTCTCATGTGTGTGCCTGTGTGAGCATGCATGCATAATGCACATGCACATGCATGTGCACAGTCACCCACATGTACCTTGTGTGAAAGTCAGAAGACACTCTATATGAGTCAGTTCTCTTGCTTCACTGTGTTTTTGGTCCTGAACTCAGGTCCTTGGGTTTAGTGACAGATGCTTTTGTGTGTGGAATCATCAGCTTACCCTTTCTCATATATATATATATATATATATATATATATATATATATATATATATATACAATCATCTTCTATTGTAGTATATTTTAAGTTCAAATTAATTGTGTGTGCTAGTCACATCCAACAAGGTACCCCTGATACCTTCTGATTTGTTCTCTAACCACACAATATTTCCCAGGTCTGGTTCCATATAACCGCAACTATTCAATTCTGACCCAAATAAAGTTTTATTAGGTAGGAATTGGAGAAAATAATTAGTTAGCGATTGGAAACATGCCTGAAGAGAAAATGGCCCAGCAGATCTGTATACCTCACCCAAAATTGGGGACAATTTATTTCCACGCTCTGTGGTAGACAGAAATCCAATCAAGAAATGCGCCCTTGTTTGGAACCCTCTGATAGACTTTAGCTTTCAATTGCACAAGAGCCTGCAGACAAATGACTGCCTGCCTCTTTTTATGGTGTTAAAACGCTTTGGTTCTCTAGCTAGCGGAGACTTGTCCTAGGAAAGAGAGCAGAATGGGGGCTGACTCTGTGTAGCCCAGCACTTACTGCTGGCATTTCTCTATCACAGGGAATTCCTCCTCTTCTCTTGAATGGGAAGGAGAATCTCTATTTATCTGCTCTCAGTCTCATCGTGTCTCTCATTATTGTTTTGGTTCATAGTTTTTAAGCTCTCATATGTTTGCAAATACTCGATTTTGTTCATCGTGGTCTAACTTTGTCAAAATCTCTACCACTTGGAAACATATGTCACAATGATGAAGAGAGAGGACAGTTGCTGTCCTTAGAAAAAACCTTCTAAAAAAGAGGAATAGAACACAAGGCAATGTGATCCAATATAATATGGTAGGAACAGAGCAATGGTAGAAGAATTTAATACTGACATGGGATTAAGTGGAGACTTACAGTGGACCAGAAGGGAAATCTCATTAGTGAAATTAAGAGTTATATGAAAAGCCCATTCTAAAAATTCTAGTCCACATGACCCTGACCTCATTCAAAGGCTTGTACACCCTGGGGTTTTCTAACATCCACTATTTTTGTTTCTCTTTAGAGTATTACTGAGCCTAAAACACCAGTGACCATAGCAGACAGACTGACTACTGTTCTCTCTTCTCTGAATCCAAGTTTCTTGCGATGTGGCTTAGTAATTCCTCTTATCAAGACATGGACCCTTCCCTTTATACTTTTTGAGTCTGACCTGAATTTTTATCGTTCTTTAGTCATGTATTTTGGAAGAATACAACTCTGTCCCAAATCCATCATTCTTTGTCTCTTAATTTTTTAATGATTTATTTAACTTTATTTTATGTGCACTGGTGTGAAGGTGTCAGATCTTGTGGAACTGGATTTTCAGACAGGTGTGAGCTGCCATGTGGGTGCTGGGAGTTGAACCCGGGTCCTCTGGAAGAGCAGTTAGTGCTCTTAACTGCTGAGCCATCTCTCCAGCCGTGGATCGTTCTCATCATACTTAATTCTTGTATATTTCCCATCTCTACTCTCATGCCATAGTAGCCTGACCCTTTGCATTTGATTCTTATGTATCCTTGAAATCTTTGAATGTTGCTTCTTGGTCTGGACTCTGGACAGCACCAAGAAAAAGACTGAAATTCCTCTTTCAACTTCTGAGCGACCTTAGTAAGATCAGTGTTCCTCTTCAACCCTTCAGTCTCCATCATGTCTGTTGTCTTGGCATTACTGGATTAACTTCAGCACTCCTGTCTTTTACATGCTGTAGTTTCCTGTCCCCAAATACTCATCTTCCTGCTTGTACCTAGATGTCTTTATTCTTTTGTTTTATCATTTCATTTCTTTGGGAATGCCTACCCTAGACCTTCTGATTATATAAAATTGAAGCACCATGTAGTTCTCCAATAGAGCACGGGTAGAGTTTCAATTTAATTTTCACTTCTCCGAGGATTTCATTAAAGTCTAAGAACTTGATCAGGATGGGGTTTATTCCTGTTTTTGTTTACCATAATGTCCATCTCCCTGAAAGCATCGAAGGTGATCAGTGAGTACTGGAGAAACAAAGGATGAATGAACTAATAGATTTCAGTCACAAGGCATGCTAAATAGATTTTTATTTTGTCACTAGTTTCATAGCTTCTGGTCTCATTTCAGTACAGATTTAAGACTGTGAAAGGATCCTCCTAACACACGCAGAGAGCATAGGCAGCTTCTCCCAAAGTGCCACAGTTCGCCGTCCTTATTAGCACACCTCTATTATACAGTTGCTCCTGGGAATGCATGATACACTGGAAATTGGATTCGGCCTGCCTCTCATAGGCAAAAATACTCATTTCTCACAGGAAATGTTAATGTAGTTTTTGTAAATGACCTTTGTAAAGAGCAATAAATTATCACCACATAACTAACAATGTGTATTACAATGTAACTGCTATGCAAATTCTTGTTATTTGTTCAGAGAATAATGATAAAAAGAGCAAGTTGGTACATGTTCAGTATAGATGCCACGCTTCATTCTGAGTGTTTTCCATCTATGTATAGCAGACTCCATCATGAAACTATACTCCATTTAACTCTGGAACACGTTAAATATGGACCTATGCATTCAGCTGATTTAAGGTGATTTATTCATAATAATAGTTGCATTATTTCATCATCATCATCACCATCATCACCATCTATGTCCCAACAATGCTTCAGCATGCAAGGGTAACCTGTTTATGGAGGCTCTCCAGGTGTTCCTTTCCTGGACAATCCTAAATGTTTATGCTATTGTCATAACCAAGGTTCCACAATCTTCCTTTATGTTGTCTACCCAGTGGTTTTTTTGGGGGGGCGGCTTCCTCTTTGCCTTACCCCATGCACTCCTCCAAGCATGCTATCTTTGAGTATCATTCATTCTCATAAAATGACTGAAACTTTTTCATTATAAAACTTTGGCCAATATTAATTACATACTCCCAAGAAAAGAGAATTATCACACTATACACACCAATTAGCATCAGAATGACAAAACTTTTGCTAGGCTTCTAGTGTGAATGTTGCCCTCTAGTATGCATGCATATACCTATACCTATTAGGTAAAATGAAAATTTTGCATATGTTTTTTCTTAACCAAGCCAATTTATGTTCCTTTTGCTTGTTATATAACACTTGTTTTTTGTAATTTGTCATTAGATATAGCCTATAAGTATGAGCTAAAAAAAAGAAATAGCTGTGTTTCTATAAATACTGAGTTGGATCTTTGAAAAGACTCACTACCTTTAAAAACAACATTACTGAATTATGAACTTATGAACAAGGCAATTATAAAAGATAGAATTATATCTGATCATCACACATCTCTTTAGGAACAGACACTGAGGTGAAGTAATGATGCATTTTGGTATATCTTGTGCAAAAGTCATGAGGCCAATTCCACTTACTATTTCCTGTTTTTCATATGTAAACTAGGAATAGAAAACCCTGCAGAGAGTTTGATGTTCAGCTAAGTAATGCTTATGGAATTTCTTACCCAGTGCTTGACTCATAGCAAATAGTACGTCTATTTGGCCGCCTGTCTGTGTGGAAACACTTTGTAAATGTCAGTGTATAGATATCAGTTATTTTTCTAAAGGATTTCTGAGGAAGCTTCCAGAAAGGCATCTGGCTTTTGAAACATAGAGATAGATCAAAGACAAGGAATTGATGAAGGGTTCCTGGCCAAAAGTTCCTACAGTCAGAACCAAATCTACATAGAAGAATATGCTCTGTGAGACTAGACTAGCAAAATTATGCTTTTATCACTTAATTTAGAGGCTGGATTTAGAATTGAGAAAATGATGGAAGATGAATTGGATTAGGTTCACCAAAAAGAGCAAATGCTTTGGGTCCTGCTCAGCAGGTTCTTAGCAAAGACTACAACTATTGCAGTCTTTATTTGGAAGACAAAATGCAACACACAGCCCCAAGTCAAAAAACAAGAAAATTGTCTACTGGTGGATCAAATGAAACAGCTCTCTGAAATCACCAGAGAAAAACTCTTTTTAAAAAAAAAAAAATGAAGAGTCTGAAAATACGCAAGGACATTTAGCAAATTCCTTTGGGTCAAGGGCTCACACCCAAACAGAGCTAGCAGACTGGAGAGGTTTCACTTCTGCAAACTATCCATTTCTCTAGTCTCAGTGGGAACAGATCTTTCCCTCTCCTCCTGCTAAGAGCATTTAAGCGCTCCGCAGAAGCAGAATGTTCTGGCAGGAACTTCCTCAAGTGTAACCTCTGGAGGAGGGCAAGCTGGCACTGCTGGGGACAGGGCATCTTTGGCAAAGTGCATGCTGTGCAACTCAATCATTCTAAACTGTCCACGGAGCTGTCTCTCAGGACAGTGTGGGCTGTGGGAAGAGCAGTAGCTCCGTTAGCTCTGTGATGATTATGCCTGGCCTGCTAATCCTCTGGTAAGGTCAGACCCTACAAATATATAAACATGAATGAGTCAGCTACTCACTGTCTACTCAACACAAGGAGAGATATATGGGTGAAATGTAATGACTTTGAATTAAAATTAATGACCTGACTTAAAAATAACTTTCAGAGATTCCTTTTTGATCTGTTTGACTTAGATATATTTTCAGCGTATTTTAAGTGAAATCTGGATTACAGTAGAAAGCAATGGGGAGGAAACCAGATAAACCCTTAGAGAGGAAATATACACAGTTGAATTCTTGCTCGCCCATTCTTCAGCACCGTTTGTCATTTCCTGATTCGACAATGGGTGCATCTGCTACTGCTGAGACATTTTGCAGTACTTAACCAGGTTCAGGTAGCCAGGCTCCACCCACATACCTAGCACACACTGAGTCACGAAAGAAAAGAAATGAGGAGCAGGGACTTAAACTCAAAGTAATCTTGAGAAAGGAAAAAAGCTCAGTTAGTACAAAGGTCACGTGCAAAATTCATGTGTGTCAGTTACTTTAAATTCATGCCAATCCAGAAAGTAATGCTTTCCCGATTGTATGTTTTGAGACTATCTTCTCCAAGTATGTGTCTTCTCTTAGAATACTATATATATATGACACTATATAGCTATTAAATATATAATATATATTATAATATATATATATTAACACTATATGGGAGAAGTGTTGGTATCAGTCAATTTGGTTATCTGTTGGCTCCTAAAACATCTCTAATCTTTATATTATACAAGGATATGGGACTTTGCTTAGAAGTAAGTTCTGTTACCATTGATCAAGATCTATGCTATTCAGTAGTTAGAATTCAGGAAAAGAGAGAGGAGAGGAGAAGTGGGGGTGAGAGAAGAGTATGTATTAGGTTATATTTATTGTTACCTTATGGCACATATGCCTTCGCATTGCCAGATGACCACACCTGGAACCTATGATTTTGAAACAGTAGGTCATCATGTAATGTTTCTCAAAGTATGAACTGTAAATATACAAGGCTTATATGCATGGATATGCGTGAGACTGCTTCACGGGGCCCATGAAGTTACAGTTACTTTTCAAGTAAGATTAGAGTGTCATTTAGTGTTACAAGTAACAATATTTGCACTAACGGCCCAGAAACATGGTAGGGGAAATTGATGTTGTCTTAGCATCAATCAATTAAAATCTTGACCCTTGTATTATCATGTATGACAGGATAGCATGTTTACATAAAGTACTTGTGTATACTGAATCATATAGCTGTCTCAAGAAAGAGTACTTACCCAGTTGTTTAAATTAGGAGCTGAACTTGTCACTTTTCTCAAGAAACACAGTTTCTTCCCCAAACTTGGACTCATGGCAGATAGATCATGATATCTGGATTTCTATTCATCTGACATTTTTATTAAAGATGAGTGAAGTGTGCCTGTCTCTACAAGGAAAACAATTGACAGCATTTGTTGCCTGTGACAAAGAAAGAGCTGTCAGGCAGAAATGAGAAATTTAGAGAATCTGTACCTATTATCATGAATTTTCCCAGTGCTTAAAACTTCCTAATGAGATGGGAGTGATGCTGATGCTAGTTTAGGGGTGTGTAAGGATTTAATTAAGAATTCCAGGTGACTGATATTATGGAGTCACATGTTGTTACGAGCTGTGTTAAAATTAAAAGAGAACAATGAATTTTGACATAACAACATAAACAGTTCATTGTATGGCTTCACACACCACATCGCTGTGAGTGTGAAAGAAGCCACTGCTTGCTGAGTTTCAGTGATGAGTAAGACTGGAGTTTCAAGGTGCAGGGATAGATGAAGGTTTGCTCTACAGAGATGTACTTCCTGAAAAAGTGTAGCATACAACTCCTCCCCAATCACAGGGAAGTAAGGGAGAGCTATTGGGTAACAGTGGCTTACAGCTGGGAAGTCTCTGACATTTTCGTCTTCATTCCACACTCCTTTCTTGAAGCTTTTGAAGACATGAAGTTGGAAACTTCTCATGTATCAATGCAGTCTTTTTTCTCATTAAGCCAATACATATATATTAAGCTAACATATATGCGAATATATTTCATAACATATAAATATATTAGTATATATTATATAATTGTATATTAATATATTATATATTAAGCCAATAAACACACACACACACACACACACACATATATATATATACATGTTAAGAGGTGATAGTGTGTGTACGTGTGTGTGTGTGTGTGTGTGTGTGTGTGTGTGTATAAACGGAGACTGCTCGTTCATTTCCCGGATGCCCAGACCCAAATAATCACACAGAAGCTACATTAATTGCAATGCTGCTTGACCAATGACTTAGGTGTATACCTAGCTAGCTCTACATCTTAAAACAACCTATTTCAATTCAACTGTGTAAGCCCAGATTGTGGCTTACCAGTAAGTTTATAGCAACCTTCTCCTTTGGCATCTACAAGGCATCTCCTTGACTCTGCCTACTCTCCCTCTCTCTGTTCAGATTTCCCACCTGGCTTTACTCTGCTAAGTCATTGGCTGAAACAGTTTTTATTAATTATCCAATAAAAACAGCACATATACAGAAGGGCATCCCACATCTTGTGTGTGTGTGTGTGTGTGTGTGTGTGTGTGTGTGTGTGTACAATAGTATAAATGCATATTGACTTACATGAGCTAATAGTGTGAGTAAATTAGCAATAACTGAAATTAGTAGTGGAAGTGGAGAGTAGGAAAGCTACAAGTGGGCCAAAGCCTCCCCAGCTCTGCTGAGGGTGTTCCACATAGCTCATTCCCTTGAGTATGTACAATGTCATGAGGAAAACAGAGTTTTGTGTGCTTTTAAAAAACTATTGCATAGGGATATTGTTAAATATTTATGAAGACCAATTTTATATGCAACCAAAGCCCATCTTCAGAATATATGTGATAGGTAGTATAAATTTTAATACATAATTTACATATCTCTAAGAGTAAGCTGAATTATAGAATTTAATAGTTTGGGCACTTATTAAGATTTTTAACACTGGAATTTGCCTTCCACCACTATTGGTTTATGGTCTAACTGGAAATCATGAAAGGAGGAAATTAGTTATGGATCAGTGTAACAATAATGTATGGGAAGAAGCATCACGAAGAATGCCTGGAAGAGTTAGGCTTAAATAATTCCTTAATATGCCATTGATTTTAAGGTTTCCAATTCCAATATTGAAATTGAAAAGCATCAAGAATCTTATATTATGCACAACCAATATCCTCATTCTAACTTCCTCATTCAAATGAAGTTCATGGCTGCAATGCAGTGCTAAACCTAAATACTACAGATTTCCTACTTGGAGTTGACCAACCTTTTCAAACTCCCCTGCAATTTGTAATGCTGTTGCAATCAGCTATTGAACTTCTCCATATTCTAAATCCAGGCTTGTGTTTCTGTAATTAAGTAACCAAATAACACCCAAAAGATTTAAAAATAACCTTACTGGCCACCGACGTTCCCTGCTGAAAAATATTGCTAATGTTTCTTATTCAACAGTGAGAATCAAGACGATTCCTCTGGGCAGACTGTGTGTTAGCTCATCAACAGGAGAACCTGATGTCTTTGCCAAAGCAATATGCAAATACATGTTTGATTAAATAAGATGGAAACTTTATTGCTGAGATATGCTTTTCGTTCCAATCATTTCATGCTCAGTGAACCAAACCTAACTCTGTGACAGCCAGCAGGAGAGTAACCCTCTACTTCTTAAAGACATTTCCTAATGCTATGCATTCCTGATGCCCTGGATGGGTCAAGCCTTCATTCTCTCTCTGGTATATGGGTGGCTATGGAGGCTGGGTGTGTTTGAGTGGGGATTCTTCATGACAAACAAGAAAAATCCTCCTGTCACAATGGCACGTGCCTCAGCTCTATTACCATGATCACACCGAGGCTTTACTTTCAAGTGTCCTGGATTTTAAATTGAAAGTCAAATATAATTTGCCACAAGAAGCGTGAAGCATGAGAGCTGCTAGCAAGGCCGAGCACAGCTATTCAGGGCTTCTATGCTGATGAGTGTTGGCAGGGAGTAGGTCATCCGACTCCGGCTGCATGCTAGAGCCGGCAGGATAACTGTGATAATGGGAGGTCCTCATGTTCTAGACAAGGCCACACAGTGTGATGGCTAAAACCAGGCAAGCACCATTGGGTAGTGTTGAGTTGTAGAGGCACTATTTTAATTCTTAGACGTGTATGAAAATTATGGACACATAATATAAAGTCAAACAGTGCCGCCGAAGAGAAACAATGTCTTCAGTGTAAGATACTGGTTTAAGAATAGGATTTATTACTGTGGCCAAGTTTGTGTTGAGGACTATGAAAGGCACTTTACATGTATATTTCCAGCTAATATTGCCAATAGCTTTTATTATTTATATTGCTCATTTGAGGAATGAAAAAAAAATACATGACTATGAGATTATCAACACTTAAGAGCAAGGCCAGGAGAATGGTTCTGATGGAGCATCCTCTCTGTAGCTCTGTGTTGTTTTCTGTGCCTAGGACAAGAATTGATTATTTTAGTTCCATTTTTAGCAGTACATATGGAAGTCGGTGTTAGAATATTTTAAAGAGGGAGCCACTGAGTCTTAGAGATGGTAAAGAAAGTCACGTAAGGTGAGAGAATCCAGTCAGGGGTAGAATGAGGCTTTCATCTCCAATTGCCAAAGTCACTGTGCTTCTCTCATGGCCAAGCTAATGAGTAAATAAGTTGCAAACTGAACTGACTTCCTGAGGGAATGAATTATACCTCCGAGGCTGGTTTTAGAATCTCTGTCATCCCTTGGTAAGGGGTCCTTTCCACTGCTTCCTTAGAAGCATCTCCCTATTGCCTGACACTTTGAGATCAAGCTGACACACAGAGTAAGCGCTATGCTAAGCCTTGGCTAAGTTCATTCCCTCTGCAACCCATAACTAAGACAGCAGGAACATACACCATTAGCCCACTTGAGGTTTAAAAAGTACCCCAGTCCTTTGAGCAATACTGAAGATATGGGTGATTTAGTTCCAGATCTAAGTAAGTCATTTGGATGGCTCGGTTTTCTGTCAGTATGTCTGAGTGCATTCCATTTGCTGTGTGCCTTGCAGGAGGCCATGTGGGAAAACAACACATCAACACAAATCCCTTCTAATTTGGCGAGCATCTTACCGAGATTTGTTCTGTATTGAGAGCTACAGCTTTTTTTACCGCACTTGTGGCTGCTGTTAATTCATCAGTTTCTTCCAAGGAGTTAAAAAAAAATGCATCTGATCATAGATGTAGAGCTCCAGTAGGAAAAGTAACGGGTGAGAGAAACTTTGTCATCTTCTGTCTGCTTGTTATGTTTTTAACCAGATGTCAGCCCCTGTTGTAGCATAGGACACAGAAAGCTACAAGTGTTCGATCAGAGAGTTTTGGGTTCAGCTTGGACTATAATTTCTGCGGAGCTGAATGTGAATAACATAACTGTCTAGAAACGGTGTTCCTTTGTTCTATCTCAAAGGTTAAGAATTAACATGACACATCCAGTGTGGACACAGCTAGCAAATGACTTAACACATACTAAAGATAACAGTGAGAGTGTCTTTTGTTTGAACAAACTCTCCTTCGTCAGCTGTGTGACCTTAGGTATTTAACCTTTCAAGTTTCAGATTCTTCTTCTCTCAAACAGTGAAAATAATGCTTACTTTATAGGGTACTTTTAGGGATTATATGGCATATAATAAAGGTTTCTGTTGATACTACATTGCCGGTTCTATTGGTACAAAACCTGCCCATATTACAGTGGCAGTAACTCACACATTGTTGGGGTAGTCATGCGTTCCTAGATGCCCCAGGCAGAATCTGCAAAATCACATCTAGCACATTCTTCACCCCCAAGACATTCTGAGTGAATTCTGTAGCTGTTGTGAATAAAACTAGCATGCATATAGACTGGAAGCCGGCCTGCTGCAAAGGAGAGAGCATGAATAATGTCCATCTAAGTATTCTGGTGGAAAAGTTTGCGATTGCTAGTTCGATATTATTAGGATATTGCTTATTGTTATTAAGCAGATCACTATCCGCAAATCCGAAATCACACAGAAACTATACATCCCAAGTTTCGGGTGAGGTTGTTTCTCCTTTGTATAGTTATTTCTCAGGTGCTAGCATGTATTTTAAAGTGCACAGAGCTTTTCTGCTGTGTCTGGCTGTCCCAGATCTCTTCCCATGTTAGATCTGTGACCACATTAAGTACCCCAATCATAATGAGGGTCTTAGGAAATGGGGCTCGGCTTTCCCAACAAGCACAGTCTTTCTTGATTTTGCCACTGAATCTTGCTGCAGTAACAGTCAAGTTTTGGTAGGAAAAGCAAAGGGGGCAGGGCTGATTTAGAGTGCATGCATTTTACTGGCTCACTTTGGACACATACCACAGGTAAAACCATGTCTAGTTTCTATTTCAAGATAGGGATGATGCAGGGGAGAAATATCTTCTGAAATCTCTTTTTGGCCCTCTGCTATGCCCTGATTGTCGTTTGTCTAATCCATCTCATCCAGTGTCTTGTCTGCTCATATACTGAGGAGCAAGCAAGGAAAAACAAACAAACAAACTGGTGTCCTTCCTTGTTCTTGGGAGCTAACACATTTTGAATCGAATCTGAAAGAGAAGTTCAGGGAAGTCAGAAAAATCATAAGGATTGTGTAATTCCTTTCAGTTTTCCTCAATACCCCTTCCCTCCCTTCTCAGAACATTTTAAATTTCCTTATCAGGAGAGGGGAGAGAAATTGGTCATTCTAGAGCCAACTTTTATTTCCAGTGACTAATGTGTGCAGCCTTTGATCCAGTCCATTTTAATGTAGGCCACCTTTTAGAGCATGTGTTGAACTGATAGAGGAAGGAAAAGTTCTCTCACTACTTTCTGTGAGTTCCCTGAGTGAATGCTCACACTCATATCATTGTTATCCCCCTAGACATCCCTTCCCTTGTTTTATGCCAGCAGAGACTGTCTACAATGAGGGAGAAGGGACTATAAATCAGAAAATAACATTTTTTAATGAAATGCTTCAGATAATGAGTATTTTAGACCGTGCAGTCCACATACACTTACTTCTTTGTGCAGTTCTCCCATCCATCATCCTTTCTTAATACACCTTTAAAAATGGATGAAAATTGGACTGGGAAGATGGGACAGAAGGTGAATTGGTTGCTTTAGTTGGATCCCTAGAACCTACCTAACGGGCATCTACAAAACACAGCTCTGAGGGAGCAGCCCAAGAGGGTGGCTCTGTCTTTGTTGGTAAAGCAGTCAAGCTGAACTCCAGGTTTAGTGAGAGAGACTATCTCAAGAAAGGACAGTGGAGAGCTACTGAGGAAGAAGCTGAAGAAGTTTGTCATTGAACTGTAGTAGGCACAAACAAATGTGTGTACAGAAACACATTTTTTGCTTGTAGACCACAAACTTACCACTCAGATTTGACTCATGGGCTTAAGCTTTCTGAACCCTTGGAGTACTTAAAAGTTAGTCGTAGAAAAACAACACAGAAGGGAATTGAGACCAATTACGGTGAAACTCATCATAATGTTTTTTTTTTCACACACCTTTTCTTCCCTCTAATCAATGCTTTCTATTGTGAGTGTGCCATGTCCTTGTTTTACTTTACAGTTTCACTTTTTATGTGCTGGTAGCCCGAGCTATGGAGTGATTTTCAATGTGTGACCTTCCATTGTACCCATCCATCACAAGTCCTCTTCAGCTTTCCTCATGGTACATATGAAGATAGTTTTAAGCCTTTGTTGTTACAGAGGATACCATACTGAATATTTTTATAAATATTCTCGTACTATAGCTTCAGTGGCTGCTTTTGTAATGCTTGATAAAGCCAGAATAGATGTGTGACATAGAACATGATGTCAAAGTTAAATGTGATCTTTCACAGAGTTCTCAAATTCAAGATGTAATTGACATAGCTACCTAGAAGTAGCTCTTGCTTATCTGTTATTTCATTTGGTCCTAGATTTTGCAAAATTCCGATGGTTGTCTTTATAAGGCTGAACTCACTGGAAATTCATGCATCCTTTTTATCATTGGTCTGTAGATAGCCCATCCCCCTCCTCAAGCCATTAACCGGCTTCTAAATCTTCCTGGTAAATCCCAGGATATGCCTCTTCCCCAGGCAATGAATTTGATAATAGCTACTTCTTTCTAGAAGTCCATTCATTTATTACAGAATGTAGGTGAGTGCAGTCTATTAGAGGAGCAATTAAAACAGGTTTTAAGAAATATTATAATAGTCCAATTTTAGGAGCCATAATCTTTGGCCTGAAACATCATGGGGCATGAAGACACCTGTTGTTAGAGCTTACAGTGAGTTGAGTTGTGAACAAACTTGATCAGACTCTCTGTAGTCTTTTCTTGAGTATGAAATGGAAAAGCCATAATAATCTCTTTTCATTGTTAGTCTTTGTCTTCTTCTATATTGTTCTTTATTGTTTCATTTCAGCTTTACGTAATTTAATATTAGGTAAAAGAAATGCCTACTCACTGTCTTCTTTTTCAGTGTTTATTTTAAACTGTAGTGCCTCATGCTTTTAAAGCAAGCTTTAACATATTGTTTTGTTTTCAAAACACTTCATCATATTTCATTGAAGATGTGCCTTTACTATAATCTTGTAATTTATGTTTTCTGCCCTGGTCATTTTATTCCACATATTGGATCTTTTACCTGATGACAAGTCTGTGCTAGGACCATATGCAATGCTGTAGGTTATCAGTCTGAGAGACAAGATTATACTGCTAAAAGTGCCTTACAGGAAGCGATCAGTACTTGAGTTCAACTTTGATAAACTTCTAATCTTCTATTTTACTCAAACCAGAGAGGCAAGTTCCTGAAATCTATATTTTTTTCAATATGTTTCACCATAAATGGTTTGAAAAGCAACCATTTTTGACATCTAGATTCCTGCAAATACATATAAGTACAACAAAAGTATGGCAAATCAATGTAAAAATGTTATAATTACAATATTGAACTCTGTCCAAAATTGGTTTTGCTCTTTTTAGAGGACAAAATAAAGATTATTTAGTTTTTCTTTGGTCAAAATTAATGTCACCATATCCCATGTTGTTTTGTTCCTTTGACATTTCCTGCTTAAGAAGTCAGAAGAGGGTGTGAATCTTTGAGAGTCAAACTTGAAATATCACAGTTATACTTAGAAAAACCTTTTGTGGAAGCACTGCAAAGAAGGGTCCTGGTTATATCACCTATGCTCATTCTCAGCTTTTATACAATTTTTATCAATAAAATAAATATTTCCACCACAGAAGGGCAGTCAATTGTACATAAAAATGCACTAAGGAAAGATTTTGTGAAGGACATACTGTATTATGTTTACTTCTTGAGGATAACGTTTTTTTTTGTATTCATTTTTAAACATGTCTTTTGGACTTGGATTTCTTCTTCCCCACCATTAACTTCAATTCAAACACTAGCCATACCTTAGAAAGCACAGAATAGGCTAACATTTGATATTATAGCAACTACGTATGAAATTCCTTCTAGTGCAGAAGCTTATTAACATTTAAAAGGAATGAGATCCATTTATACCTTGACTATGTAGTCAACGCCTGCTGAGCAGAACTCACTGTCTGTCATTCCCAACCTTTTCCCCTCTTTTCCATTTACTGAAGTCCTTAAATATCAGCAGCATACTAAAAATTCTCAAATAAAGGCAGCAAATGAAATCCCATCTTTAGCTTCAGCCCTCCCAACCCATTTCACCAATGTTCAAATAGCACAGAGAGGCTAATTTTTAGTAAGTTGTCAAAAGGAAAGGTGACAGTCCATTTAGCAGTCAGCCAGTTGCTAATTAGTATCCAAGTAACATGCATCAAAATTTGAGCACTCCAATTGAACACTTTGAAAGATAAACATTCTACTAATTTAACTTTGCTGTAGGTTGAGCTCGATTGAATTCTTTTTCCGCAATATGATCTCTGTTCCAGTAATTTCCAACACTGTGACTTAACCCAGAGCTCTAATGTTTATTCAAGAATTCCATTTTTTTCATCTCTGATTGACTGCTATGAGACTGTAAGACAGTAGGTCACCACATTCTGACACTGGAATTAAGAGACTGTCTCGTGCCAGTTTGAAACTCCGCAATTTTAAAAAGCATGATAGGAAGATAGAGGATGTCATATGTATAAGAAATATGTGACTATTCAAGAAGGGCATTTTGAATGTGGCAGCTTGTCATCAGGCCCTGAACTTGGACATTCAGCGAGGAATGGACCTGTCATTGAACATAGCTCACCATGATTTCTGCATAATCATGCATCCAGGGATACTGCTTTATTCTGAGTATTGAATTAATACATTTTCTACAAATCTGTCCATTCAAAAGAAAGAAATAAGGGAAGAGGGACATGGACAGCTATCTGGATGATCTATATAGAGGTAAAAGAATCATAGGTAGATAGACACTTTTATAGATTTTAAAGGACCTACTACTAGCTACTTTATATACACTATAAATAGCAATAATGTTACCCACATGTGACTTATACACCTGAAGCCTGGGTTACTGCAATATATTTTGCTCCAGAACTGCATAACTTTTCCACTATCTCGTACCAAACCATCTAATTCTTAGAAGAAACTCAAAAGGACTCATGAAGTCTTGGGAGAAAATAGAGTTGTGCTTTTTTTTTTTAAAGATAGATAAAATAGGTCAAAGTATCTTCTAAAAGCATTGAGTTGGAACTGTTCAAGTTTTTCGAGAAAGATATAAAAAGGTACAGACTGAACAAGCTCTAATGAGGTCAAAATAACTACATAACTACTCTGGCTTGCCAGCAACATCATGCTTTCTCTGGACAAAGTGCATCATTCTCTTGCAGCCCAGGTCTTTTGTGACACCGTAATTGTAGCAACATGGAAGACAAGGGTGAGAATTCAGGGCTTTCTGGAACCTTTAAAAAAAAGTGGCTATTTTCAAAGAATTAAATTGAATTTCTTAAGCCCCTATGGGTGCTGGGATAAACACATGGGGAAGGAGGATGTATAAGATGACGGAGGCAAAAGCATGTACACTGAGAAAAGAAAACTTTGTGTATCAGTCAGTTCCTTTTCTATGAATTCAGCTTCTGGATAGCTTTGAAAGGAAGGATATAGAATCTCGGAGACATCTGAATTTAATCATACACACCTGAAGGCTTTCTTTCCCAGTCCTTGTTTTCTTCAGCAAAGATTCCCTGCTTGAGAATGAGGAGACCTGGATTCTGCTGTACTCTGAAGACACTGAATAAACTCCCCTGCCCCACTCCCCGGGCTTGTGCCTTGAGTCTACTTAATAAATGGTTCTCAAATGTATTATTTCCATTCAGTTCTAAATGGACACAATCTGCGACCCTTATTTCTTATCAGAATTTTCTCTTTCACAGAAGAGGACGGTGCAGTGCACCAACATGGCTGTCCTGCATAACAGATCCTCAGTGACAATCAAACCCTTGCAGTGAATGAGTGACAACCTTCATAAGACTTCAATTACCTTTGATGAGTTTCCAATTTATAGGCTTATCACAGCTCATTACAAGACAGATTCCAAAGAAATATTTATTGATTTCTGATTCTATTTTTTTAAAAAAACATTTATTTTTTGAGATTATAATATAATTACATTATTTTTCCTTCTCTTTCCTCTCTCCAAATACTCCTATTAACCCCCCACTCTCATTAAAATTTATTCATCTTTTAATTGTTTTCAAATAAATGTCATATAAATGTGTTTATATGTATATATATATATATTTAGGAAAACATATATTCTTCAATACCAAAGTATACTCTCCTCAGTTCATATAATATTACTTGCATGTATTTGCATGTACATGTTTCAGGGCTGACCATTTGGTAAGAATAACCAATTTGTGTGCTCTTCTCTCTCTACCACACAGCATTCTTCAATTACTTGTAGGGTTTTTTTCTTTGTATAGGTTTGAGGACTCCTCAACTTTTCCCTGCCCACATTGTCATATCTATTGGTGTCACCATTCTTGTTCAGGTCATGTTTAGGCAACAACATTGGTGAGATTTCATGGCTAAAGCTTCTCTGACATTCCTAGTAGATACAATTTCTTAGAAAACTTCTGGTGCCTCTGGCTTTTATTGTCTTTCTGCCTCCCTCTTCTGCCGTGATCCCTGAGTCTTTGGTGCCAGGTATGTTGCATAAGTATTGACTTGGACTGTGCTTCACACCTTTTCATTTTGATAAGTTGTGGGTTGTTTCTTTTTTTTGGCAGTATGTGCTATTATGCAGAGAAGTCTTCTGTGTGAGTGGTTAAAACTACATTTATCTGTAGGTGGAATTTTCTGTCCCATTAGCAGTTCTTGAATCATAACATGGAGATTTATTATTAATTATGAAAGCTCAGCCCATAACTTATGCTTTTCTCAGTAGCTCTTGTAACTTAAATTAGCCCATTTCTATTCATCTATATGATGTCACATGACTTGTGGCGTTTACCAGTCATCCTGTCTTGCTATCTGTCTGTATGACTGGAGACTCCAACTTTGTTCTTCCAAGTGTTACTTCTGCCCTGAAATTCCTGCCATGCTAATGACCATTTGACATTTTATTAAACCAATCAAAGTGACACATGTTCACCGTGTACAAAAAGATTGTCCACATCATTAACTCCTTTTGTTTAATTAAAAAGGAAATGTTTTTAACTCTTACATAGTAAAACTATGTCCAATAAGAACAATTATCAGATATTGTCTAACCTGAAAGGAAAAGTGTTGACTTTAACAAATGAAAGTATATACAATAAGAACAATCATAGAGAAATAATCAATTCACAATGTCTAATTCATCTGTAATTTGCTTATTTGGAGAAATTATTCCATTATCAATCTTTCTTGAAAAATTTGAAGTTTTGTACCTAATTTACTTTTTATCATGACTAAGAAAAACTATGGCTATCAACTTCATTAAAGATCCCAGAAGGATATACTTGAATCAACAGGATGTGCAGTTTAAGCTACTTTGAAACTTACAGAAATAACAGAGAAATCTGGCTGCCTGGACAGTCATTTAATGTTCCTCTGCAACATTGGGGTACCCAATCTTTGGCCTATAAGCCTAGAATACCTGCTGACATTTCTGTTAACCAGGAATTTTGAAAGATTGTTTTTCCTTTTCTTGGCAAAGTTTAACAGTCTTTTTTCTTTGTGTCATGCTTATTTAGTTTGTACAAGATACTGTGAACACTCAAGACAAGAGCTGTTCCTTCTCCAAATGGCTAATATTGCCCTATTGAAAGCAAATTCTATATGGAGTTTCTCAATATCCATCTTCTTCTCTGAAGTAAATTGGTACTGCCAAGGACAGACATGTCGCATTGTCATAAAAATCCCCATGTTAACAAAATGTTTTAAATGCCATATTCTGTAGATCTCTAAAGTATTGGAAAAACATTAATCTATCTAAAATATATCTGTTTAATCTTGAAAACATATGTAATGTCACTATAAGTTTTATTGTTATAGATGACTAAATACGAATCTACATTTCTTTTTTATTGATTTTTATTGAGTTCTACATTATTCTCTCTGCTCCACTCCCGACTTCTCCCCTACCTACTTCTACCTTCCACCAAGGTCCCCATGTTCCCAATTTACTCAGGATATCTTTCTTGTTTTTTTCTACTTCCCATATAGATTAGATTTATGTATGTCTCTCTTAGTGTCCTCATTGGTGTCTAAGTTCTCTGGGATTGTGCTTTGTAGGCTGGTTTACTTTGCTTTATGTTTGAAAACCACCTATGAGTGAGTACATGTGATAATTGTCTTTTTGTGTCTGGGTTACCTCACTCAAAATAATGTGTTCTAGCTCCATCCATTTTCCTGCAAAATTCAAGTTGTCATTATTTTTCTTCTGTGTAGTACTCCATTGTGTAAATGGACCACATTTTCCTCATCCATTCTTTGTTCAAGGGGCATTTAGGTTGTTTCCAGGTTTAGGGTATGAGAAACAATGCTGCTATGAACATAGTTGAGCACATGTTCTTGTAGCACAATTGAGCATCCTTTGAATATATACCCAAAAGTGGTCTTATTGGGTCTTGAGGAAGGTTGTTTTCTAATTTTCTGAGAAATCACCACACTGACATCCAAAGGGGCTGTACCAGCTTGCATTCCTACCAGCAATACAGAAGCTTTTCCTTTTTCCCCGCAACCTCTCCAGCATCATCAGTGTTTGTGATCTTGGCCATTCTTATAGGTGTAAGATGGAATCTCAAGATGGATTGGCATTTCTCTGATGACTAAGGATGGTAAACATTTCCTTAAGTATCTCTCACCATTTTATTTTATTTTTTTTAATACAAAATATACAGCTTTAATAAATAGAAGAAAGGAAACTTCCAAAAACCAGGGTTCCAGCGATCCAGGAACGCAGAGGGCAAAAAGAGAGAAGGAGGCAAGCACACCTGGATCTTTTATTTGTTTTGTGTGGCCCCAGGGGGACACACCCTAAGCAGAATGTGATTGGCTGAAGTTCCCCATCACACGTTCGTCCCTTGAATGGAGTATAACATGCAGGAATAGCTTTGAAACCAAAGGGATCGGGTTCGAAATCCACTTGTACAATGAGATAGTCAGCCTGCTTTTCCCAAGCAGCAACTTCATACAAAAGCGTAATTATACCACCCGACCTGCATGAGCTACGAAACTCCTGCACAGTGTCCCAGGAGGCGGACTTTGCTGTTGTGCTGTTTTCTCCTGAGACAGAATCTCGCTATGTAGCACAAGCTGTCTTGACTTTACTATACAGACAAGACTGACACCGGACTTATGATCTCCTGTCTCTGCCTTCTGAGTGCTGGAGTTACAGGCAAGTGCCTAACATTTTCCAGTACTCTCTCAGAACTATACACAAGGCTTTGGGACTTCATCCCGGCAACTCTGTTCCTTTAACTCAGTCTTGGGATGGATTTCTTCCCCTCACCTCGTCTTCCTTGTCTCCAGCAGCTGAGGCTAGAAGGATACTCACGGCCCTCTGAGGCTGGTCAGTGAGAAGGGAAGATTTTCAGGACTTTAGTACTCCGGGAACCATCCCTCCTCCACTCTCCAGAGTGCAGACACAGGTACGTAACAATTGTGCCTACAGCCAGCCTCACACAAATCTTCATTCAGAAAATAACACATTATTTTACAATAGTTCAGGAAAGTCCTTGGGAGGTTGTGATTAAAATGAAATCACCATAGAACATAGAGCTGATCGGTGAGCCCATCAGTCCTCTCTCTTCAGGTGATGAGCACAGAAGGGAAGACATGATGTTGGCAATGAGAAAGCCGGCGGCTAGCAAGGGGGGCACAGGCACAGTGGTGTCACTCGTGACCACTGCACTCAGGTCTGGATCAGGTGCTTTGTCTTCTCTTCCCGTTGCCTCAGTCCTGTTCACAGAGCCGGGTGACAATGGCATTGAAGACAGAATAACTTACAACCACGAGCCATAACTCAGGGGTTCTTGAGGCTAGAAGTTGTGATGATCCGGCTCCCAAGTGGCTTCAGGAAATCCCCCCTCCCTGCCCCAGTGGAGGGACATCCAGAAAACAGGATACACCAGGCCTTGCCTTCTAATCTGTCCTCACAGCCACCTCTTTCGTTATGGGAACTTTCCAAGGAGATACGGAAGGGTTGGAAGATTGTTCTAAAAACTACAATTCTGACATTAGAGATGAAGGAATTACAAGTTCTGAGAGCTGTGGTTGAAGGAGAACTTTATATATGACCTGTGAAACACAGGATGAGGAGGACATGAATTGTCAGGAAGTATATGGTTGCCAGTAGTGGCACTCGGGACCGGGAACGGCAGAGTGAACGCAGAACCCGCTTCCATCCAGCACCACTCTGGGTCCTTTGGCAGCTGCTGCCCGGGATGTCCATCCACACTGATGTCTCCTGAGTGCCACAGGCACCAAGAGGAGTCCAGGCCAGATCCCGTTCACTCTGCCCCAGCCGTCTGATCTGCTCCTCGGCCAAGGAGAGTGCGTTCTGAATGGCCAATCTTTGCTCTTGCTCTTCTTTCAGTAGCTTCCTTAACGCACTCACGTCTTGGTTAATGGTGCAGAGCTGCTGCTGGACCTCAGACAATCTTGGCCGTGGCTCCCCTGTGGCCTCCGGATTCCTCTCTCTCTTTGGATTCATTTCCTGGGGCGCTCCTGGAATAGCTACATTTGGTGGCTCCGCCTGCAGCTCCTGCACCTGCTTCTCCAGGACAGCACAGTGCTTGACGAGGTCACTGGAGTATTGCTGGCTCTCACGGAGACTCTGGCTGGCATTGCTGAGCTGGATGGAGAGGATCTTCTTCTCCAGCAGCTGAGAGAACTGTCTCTGGTTCTGTGTGGAGAGACTCTGGGTTTGGGAGGAAGACCTCAGGAGACTATGCAGATGCCTGAGCTGCTGATCTTTGTCTGCAATGGCCATAATGTACTGCTCCTTCATCTGCTTCTCACGAAGTTCCCAGGTGTTCTTTTCCATTCTGAGCTGATGTAGCTCATGTTGCCAGGCCAGGCTTTCCCGCTAAGTTCCTCCATCACCTGCATGGGTTTTGTCTGCTCTTGATACTCCTGGAGCTGAGCCTTCAGTGGCCGTAGCTCAGTGACCTCCTGATTCCTCAGTAAGTACTGCTGCTGCAGGGTCTTCCGTTCATTCAGCAAACTTAGTCTGATCTCTTCTTTGGTTTGAATGGCATCACCAAACTTTCGCTCCCATTTCTTGGCTTCCTCAATCACCCTGTCACGGTCATCCTGGAGGGATGACATGCTCTTAGAAAAGGCTGCGAGCTGAGCCACAGTGCTGGCCAGGCTCTCCTGTAGCTGTTTCATTGCTTTGTCTTTCTGGGACAGGGTGACCTGGATCTCTGCAAGCGTGTCTTCCATGCGGACCTTTTCTCCGTGCAAAGCATCCAGTTTCTCTTGCATGTTCTTCTTCTCGTCCAGGTGTTTTTCTTCCACTTTCTTCAGTCTTCGCACCAGATCTTCATCTTTCTGTTTCATCTGGCTTCTGACAGCTTCTTTGTTTGACTGAAGTTCCTTTTTCAGTCAGAGGTTGTCGGCTTGCACCCTCGCGGCTTCGCCTTGCGTGTCATCTAGCAGCACTTTGAAGCTAGCTAGTTCCTCTTGTGCCTTTTCGCGATGATCAACTGCTCGCACCAGATTTCCTTTGGTCATGTCCAGATCCTTTTGGGATTCAGTCTGAACAAGCTCGAAGGCCTTAACTGTCTTCTCCAGAGTGCTGATCCTCTCCTGGTACCTAATGCAGTCCTTCTGCAGCTGCTTTACCTCGAGCTGTTTTTCTTTCAGCAGCTCCTGGAGCTCCTTAGCATGGCTTTTATTGCCAGGTCCTTTGTGGGCACCTTGTATCTTCTCTAAATACTCCTTCTGTATTTCTGACTCCACATTGGTTTTCTCCTTAACCAACTGCTGCTTTTCTTCTTCTAAGTCACTCATGCACTTTTTAAGGTTCTGCAACTCAGATTCTAGTTGCTCGTTTTTAATTTGGGCATCTGTAACATCCTTGCAATAATGCCAAATGCTTCGATTAAGTTCTGCCAGTTGATTCATTAACCTTCTCTCTAAGTCCTCTTTTTGTTCTTCTGCCATCACTTTCAGCTTGGTAACTCGGGAAATTTCTTGAATCTGCTGGTTTAACGTTTTTATTTTCGTGATTTCTTCCTCAAGTAGTTTCAGTTCGCTATCCTTGGCTGATATTTGACTCAGGAGGGCATTTTTATCATTTTGTAGAGTCTGGCTAAGCTCCCTGTCACTCTGTTTCTCCATCTCTAACTCAGTGATTCTTCCCTTGAGTTGCTCAAGCTGCTGGAGGTAGTCACTGATGTCATCAAACTCCTTGGAAAGGGTTCTTTTAATTTATTCCTTATTTATTTATTTAAAGAATTTCCACTTCCTCCCCTCCTCCCAATACCCTCCCGCTCTCCCCCACTCCCTATCCTTCTCCCTCATCAATCCCAAGAGCAGTCAGGGTTTCCTGCCCTGTGGGATTCCTCCCCCCTCCCTCCAGGTCCAGAAAGGTGAGCATCCAAAAAGATCAGGATCCCAAAAAGCCAGTCCATGCAGACGAAACAAGACCCAGTGCCATTGTCAATGGCTTCTCAGTCAGCCCCCATGTCAGCCACATTCAGAGAATCCAGTTTGTTCACATGCTCATTCAGTCCCACTCCAGCTGGCCTTGGTGAGCTCTCATTCAATCAGTCCCCTTGTATCAGTGGGTGAATGCACCCCTTGCGGTCCTGAATTCCTTTTTCATGTTCTCCCTCCTTCTGCTCCTCATTTGGACCTTGAGGGGCTCAGTTCAGTGCTCCAATGTGGGTCTCCATCTCTATCTCCATCCATCGTTGGATGAAGGTTCCCTCTGGTTCTGCCTTCCTTGCTCACGTTCTCCTTCCCTCTGCTTCTCATTTGGACCTAGGGAGTTAAGTCCAGTGTTCCAATATGTGTCTCTGCCTCTATCTCCATCCTTCGCCAGATGCAGTTCTGTGGTTACATGCAAAATATTCATCAGTATGGTTATGGGCCAAGGCCAGTTCAGGCAACCTCTCCTCTGCTGCCCAGGGGACAATCTGGGGACCTCTCCTTGGGCCTGGAAACCCCTCCAGAATCAAGTCTCTTGCAAACCCTAAAATGACTCCCTTAGTTGAGATATAAACTTCCCTGTTCCCATAACCATCCTTCCTCCCTCCCCCCTTCCATTCCCCCAAGCCATTCCCAATCCTCCCCCTCTGCCCTCTCCCTAACCATCTCCCCTTAATTCCACCCTCCCCCCGTGCACCCAAGTTTGCCTGGCAATCTTGTCTACTTCTAATATCCAGGAGGATAACTATATGACTTTTTTCAGGTTCACCTTCTTATTTAGCTTCTCTAGGATCAAGAAATATAGACTCAAGACCTTTAACTATGGCTAGAATCCACTTATGAGTGAGTACATACCATATTCCTCTTTTTGGGTCAGGCTTACCTCACTCAGCAAAGCGTTTTTATTTCCATCCATTTGCATGCAAAATTCAAGATGTCATTGTTTTTTACCGCTGAGTAAAACTCTAATGTGTATATGTTCCACACCTTTTTAAACCATTCTTCTATTGAGGGGCACCTAGGTTGTTTCCATGTGCTGACTATTACAAATAGTGCAGCTATGAACATAGTTGAACAAATGCTTTTGTAGTATGATAGGGCATCTCTTGGGTATATTCCCAAGAGTGGAATTGCTGGGTCCTGAGGGAGGTTGACTCCCAGTTTCCTGAGAAACCGCCACACTGATTTCCACAGTGGCTGCACAAGTTTGCATTCCCACCAACAATGGATGAGGGTTCCCCTCACTCCACATCCTCTGCAGCATAGGCTATCATTGGTGTTTTTAAGTTTAGCTATTCTGACAGATGTAAGATGGTATCTCAAAGTTGTTTTGATTTGCATTTCCCTGATCGCTAAGGAGGTTGAGCATGACCTTAAGTGTCTTTAGGCCATTCGAAGTTCATCTGTTGTGAATTCTCTGTTCAGTTTAGTACCCCATTTTTTAATTGAGTTAATTAGAGTTTTGGTGTCTAGTTTCTTGAGTTCTTTGTATATTTTGGAGATCAGACCTTTGTCTGATGAGGGGTTGGTGAAGATCTTCTCCCAGTCAGAAGGTAGCCTTTTTGTCTTTCTGACAGTGTCCTTTGCTTTACAGAAGCTTCTCAGTTTCAGTAGGTCCCATTTATTCATTGATTCTCTTATTGTCTGTGCTAATGGGGTTCTACTTAGGAAGTGGCCTCCTGTGCCTATGTCTTGTAAACTACTTCCCACTTTCTCTTCTATCAGGTTAAAAGTGGGCAGATTAATGTTGATGCCTTTAATCCATTTGGACTTGAGTTTTATGCATGGTGATAGATATGTATCTACTTTGATTCTTCTACAAGTTGACATCCAGTTATGCCAGCATCATTTGTTAAAGATGCTTTCCTTCTTCCATTGTATACCTTTAGATCCCCTGTCGAAAATTAGGTGTTCATAGGTTTGTGGGTTAATATCCAGGTCTTCTATTCGATTCCATAGGTCGAGTTCTCTGTTCTTATGCCAATACCAAGCTGTTTTCAATACTGTTGCTCTGTAATACAGTTTGAAGTCTGGAATGGTAATGCCTCCAGAAGTCTCTTTATTGTATAAGATTGTTTTGGCTATCTTGGGTTTTTTGTTTTGTCATATAAATTTGATTATTGTTCTCTCAATGTCTGTGCAGAAGTTTGATGGGATTTTGATGGGGATTGTATTGAATCTATAGATTGCTTTTGGTAGAATTGCCATTTTTACTATGTTGATTCTCCCAATCCAAGAGCAGGGGAGGTCTTTCTATTTTCTGGTATCCTCAATTTCTTTCTTAAAAGACTTAAAGTTCTTGTCAAATAGGTCTTTCACTTCCTTAGTTAGAGTTACCCCAAGATATTTTATGCTATTTGTGGCTTTCATGAAAGGTGATGTTTCTCTGATTTCCCTCTCTGCTTCTTTATCCTTTGTGTATAGGAGGGCAACCGATTTTTTGGAGTTGATCTTGTATCTTGCCACATTACTAAAGGTGTTTATCAGCTGTAGGAGTTCTTTGGTCGAGTTTTTGGGGTAGCTTATGTATACTATCATACTGTCTGCAAATAACAAAAGTTTAACTTCATCCTTTCCAATTCGAATCCCCTTGATACCCTTATGTTGTCTTAATGCTATTGCTAGAACTTCAAGCACTATATTGAAGAGGTATGGAGAGGGTGGACAGCCTTGTCGTGTTCCTCATTTTAGTGGAAAGGCTTTGAGTTTCTCTCCATCCAATTTGATGTTAGCTGTTGGCTTGCTGTATATTGCTTTTATTATATTTAGGTATGATCCTTGTATCCCCAGTCTCTCCAACACCTTTATCATAAATGGGTGTTGAATTTTGTCAAATGCTTTTTCAGCTTCCAATGAAATGATCATATGTTTTTTTCTTTCAGTTTATTTATATGATGGATTACATTGATAGATTTGCATATGTTGAACCAGCCCTGCATCTCTGGGATGAAGCCTACTTGATCATAATGGATAATTTTTCTAATGTGTTCTTGGATTCAGTTTGCCAGGATTTTATTGAGAATTTTCACGTCGATGTTCATGAGTGAGATTGGCCTGTAATTCTCTTTCTTGGTTGTGTCTTTGTGTGGTTTTGTTATCAGGGTAACTGTAGCTTCATAAAAGGAGTTTGGCAATGACTCTTCTGTTTTTATATTGTGGAATACATTAAGGAGTATAGGTATTAGCTCTTCCTGGAAGTTCTGGTAGAATTCTGCATTGAAATCATCTGTTCCTGGGCTTTTTTTGGTAGTGAGATTTTTGATAACAGCTTCTAATTCTTCACGACTAGCAGGTCCATTTAGATTGTTCACCTGTTCTTGGTTCAACTTCGGTATATGATACTTATCTAAAAAAATGTCCATTTTTTTACATTTTCCAATTTTGTGGCATACAGGCTTTTGTAGTAAGGTTTAATGATTCTCTGAATTTCCTGTGTGTCTGTGGTTGTGTCCCCCTTTTCATTTCTGATCTTATTAATTTGCATGTTCTCTCTCTGCCATTTGATTAGTTTGGATAGGGGTTTGTCGATCTTGTTGATTTTCTCCAAGAACCAGCTTTTAGTTTCATTGATTCTTTGGATTGTTTTCTGTGTTTCTATTTTGTTGATTTCAGCCCTCAGTTTGATTGTTTCCAGTTTTCTACTCCTCCTGGGTGAATCAGCTTCTTTTTTTTCTAAAGCTTTCAAGTGTGCTGTTAGGTCGCCAATGTGTGCTTTCTCCGTTTTCTTTAATTGGGCACTTAGTACTATGAACTTTCCTCTTAGCACTGCTTTTATAGTGTCCCATAAGTTTGAGTATGTTGTGTCTTTATTTTCATTAAATTCAAGGAAGTCTTTGATTTCTTTCTTTATTTCATTCTTGACCCAGGGGTGATTTAGTAGTTGACTGTTCAACTTCCATGTGTTTGTTGGCTTCCTGGGGGTAGCATTGTTGTTGAATTCTAACTTTAATCCATGGTGATCTGACAAGACACAGGTGGTTACTAATATTTTTTTGTATCTGTGGAAGTTTGCTTTGTTATCGAGTATGTGGTCAATTTTTGAGAAGGTTCCATGGGCTGCAGAGAAGAAGGTATATTCTTTCTTATTTGGGTGGAATGTTCTATAGATGTCTGTTAAGTCCTTTTGATTCAACACCTCCAATAAATCTCTTATTTCTCCGTTGATAGTGAACAATAGCTTGGCTGGGTATAGTAGTCATGGTCTCTTAGTTTCTGCAGTACCTCTATCCAGGACCTTTTGGCTTTCTTGGTTTCCATAGAGAAGTCTGGTGTAAGTCTGATAGGTTTACCTTTATAAGTTACTTGACCTTTTTCCTTTGCAGCTCTTAATATCCTTTCTTTAATCTGAATGCTTTGTGTTTTGATTATTATATGGCGAGGTGATGTTTTTTTGTGATCCAGTCTATTTGGTGTTCTGTATGCTTCTTGAACCTTCATAGGAATATCGTTCTTTAGGTTGGGGAAGTTTTCTTCTATAATTTTGTTGAATATATTTTCTGGACCTTTGATCTGCAATTCTTCTCCTTCTTCTACCCCTATTATTCTTAGATTTGGTTTTTTTTTTTATGTCCCAGATTTCCTGAATGTTTTGTGATGAGAATTTGTTGGATTTGCTGTTATCTTTGGTCAGAGCGTTTATTTTCTCTATGGTGTCTTCATAATCTGAGATTTATTCTTCTATCTCTTGTATTCTATTGGTTATGCTTGTTCCTGAAGTCTCTGTTTGTTTACCTAGATTTTCCATATCCAACCGGCCCTCGGATTGTGTTTTCTTCATTGTCTCCATTTCAGTTTTCAATTCTTGAACTGATTCCATTACCTGTTTGATGGTTTTTTTTTTTTTTTTGGTTTCCCAGGGTATCGTTTATGAATTTACTCATTTCTTCAAACTTTTTGTTATATTTCTCTTCCATTTCTTTACTCATTTCTTCCACCTTTTTGTTATATTTCTCTTCTATTTCTTTAAGTGAGTTATTCATACCCTGTTTAAGAGACTCTATTGCTTTCATAATGACACTGTTTTCCACTTCTTCCGGAACAGGGTATTCCAATCCTTCTGTCATAAGATCGCTGGGATCTGGTGTTTTCATGTTGTTTTTCAGATTGTTGGAGGAATTCTTGCCTTGGCACCTGCCCATCTCTTCCTTCAGATGCTCTCCAATGGCTCTTCCCTCAGCTGGGTCTTCTGCTACAGGATCAGTGCCCCTTTCTGGTCAGGAATCTCCTTGCCTGCAGTCCTACCTTGCTGCAGGCAGGCTATTAAAACAAAGGAACTCCCTCCTGCCTGGTTGTACTCACCACCCTTTCCTGTTTACTCCACACAGGCTGGGTTGGAGGATTTTATGCCCCTAAAAAGGGAGAGAGGAAGGGTAGGGGTTCCTGGCTGAAAGTGGGGATGGTGTAGGAGGAGAGAGGGTTTAGCTGGGGGAATCCACCCCTTCGGAATACCCAGGGAGATAAGGATGGCGGGAAAATTGTGTGTTCCCTTACCGGGCTTGTGTGGCGGGTCAGGAGCACACTTTCCCCTCCATTGTACCTTCTGCTACAGGATCAGTGTCATTTGCTGGTCAGAAATCTCCCTGTCTGCAGTCTTACCTTGCTGCACGCAGGCTATTAAAACAATGGAACTCCCTCCTGCCCGTTTGCACTCACCGCCCTGTCCCATCTCTCACCATTTTAGATTCCTCTGTTGAGAGTTTTCTGTTTAGGTCTGTACTCCTTTTTTTTTTAAATTGGATTGTTTTTTGGATGCCCAATTTTTTGAGTTCTTTGTATATTTTGGAAATCAAACCTCTTTCTGATGTGGGGTTAGTGAAGATCTTTTCCTATTTTGTAGGCTGTCATTTTGTCTTGTTGACCCTGTCCTTTGCTTTATAGAAGCTTTTCAGTTTCAGGAAGTCCCATTTATTAATTGTTTCTCTCAGTGTCTTTGCTGGTAGGGTTATATTTAGGAAGTGGTCTCCTGTGCCAGTGTGGTCAAGTTTATTTCCCATTTTCTCTTCTATAAGGTTCACTGTGGCTGGCTTTATGTTGAGGTCTTTGATCCACTTGGGCTTGAGTTTTGTGCATGGTGATACATATGGGTCTATTTTCATCCATCTACATGTTGATATCCAGTTATTCCAGTACCACTTGTTAAATACGCTTTCTGTTTTCCATTTGATATTTTTTGCTTCTTTGTCAAAAATCAGGTATTCAAAGGTTTGTGGATGAATATCTGGGTCGTCCATTCAGTTCCATTGGTCGTCCTGTCTGTTTCTATGCTTTATCATGAAGGGATGTTTTATTTTGCAGAAAGCTTTTTTGGCATCTAATGAGATGATCATGTGGGTTTTATTTTTAAGTTTGTTTATATGGTGAGTTATGTTGACAGAATTTTGTATGTTGAACCATCCCTGCATCTCTGGGATGAAGCTGACTTGGTCATGGTGGATGATCGTTCTGATGTGTTCTTGGATGTGATTTGCCATTATTTTATTTAGTATTTTTGCATCAATGTTCATGCATAAGAATGTTCTGTAATTCTCTTTCTTAGTAATGTTTTTCTGTGGTTTTGGGATTCAGGGTAAAAGAGTTTGGCAATGTTTCTTCTGTTTCTATTGTGTGGAATAATTTGAGGAGTATTGGTATTAGTTCTTTTTGAAACTCTTTTAGGATTCTGAGCTGAAACCATCTAGTCCTGGGCTTTTTTGGTTGGAATACTTTTGATGACTGTTTCTATTTCTTCTACAGTTATAGGTTTGTTTAATTTGCTTATCTGGTCTTGATTTAATTTTAGTAAGTAATATTTATCCAGAAAGTTGTCCATTTCCTTTAAGTTTTCCAATTTTGTAGAGTAAAGGTTTTCAAAATATCACTTGATGATTCTCTGTATTTCCACTATTTCTGTTGCTATATCTCCCTTTTCATTTCTGATTTTGTTAATTTGGATATTCTCTCTCTGCCTTTTGATTAGTTTGGATAAAGGTTTGTCTATTTTGTTTATTTTCTTGAAGAACCAACTCTTTGTCTCATTGATTCTTTGTATTGTTTTCTTTGTTTTGCTGATTTCAGCTCTCAATTTGATTATTTCCTGCCATCTAGTTCTCTTAGGTGAGTTTGCTTCTTTTTGTTCTAAAGTTTTCAAATGTTCCATTAATTCACTAGTGTGGGATTTTTCCAGCTCCTTTATGTAGGCATTTAGTGCTATGAACTTTCCTCTTAACGCTGCTTTCATTGTGTCCCATAAATTTGGATATGTTTTTTGGTCATTTTCATTGAATTTTAAGAAATCTTTAATTTCTCCCTTTATTTCTTCCTTAACCCATTGATGATTTAGGTGAGCATTGTTTAATTTCGATGTGTTTGTGGATTTTCAGGAATTAGTATTGATGTTGACTTCTAGTTTTAAACCATGGTGATCTGATAAGGTACATTGTGTTATTCCAATTATTTTGTATTTGTTGATGTTTGTTTTGTTACTGAGTATGTGGTCAAATTTTGAGAAGGTTCCATGATGTGCTGAGAAGAAGGTATATATTTTCTGTTTGTATGGAATATTCTGTAAATGTCTCAGTCCTAACCTTTTTAGTTCCCTTTTTTCTCTGTTCAGTTTTTGTCTGACTGACCTGTTCAGTGGTGAGAGGGGAGTGTTGAAGTCTGCCACTTTTAGTGTGTGCAGTTTAATGTATGATTTAAGCTTTAGAAATGTATTTTGCATATGAGGGTGCTCTTACATTTAGGGCATAGATGTTCAGTATTGAGATTTCCTCTTGATGGATTTTTTCCATGACTAATAGGTAATGACCTCCTTTGTCTCTTTTGGTTGATTTTAGCTTGAAGTCTATATTGTTAGATATTAAGATAGTTACACCCGCTTGTTTCTTAGGTTCATTTGATTGAAATATTTTTTTCCAACCCTTTACTCTGAGACGATGTCAGTCTTTGAGGTTGAGATGTGTTTCCTGTATGCAGAAAAAGGATGGTTTCTGTTTTCCTATCCAGTCTGTTAGCCCGTGCCCATTTTATAGGTGAGTGGAGTCCATTTATATTAAGGGATATTGCTGACCAGCCTATTAATTTAATTGTCATTTTTGGTGATATTAATTTGTGTGTTGTTCTATTTTTGGGGATTTACTGCTATGAAACCATCATTTGTCTGTGTTTTTGTTGGTATAGACAACTTCCTAGGGTTGGAGTTTTCCTTCTAGTATTTTTGTGTAGGGCTGGGTTTGTGTCTAGGTATTGACTAAACCTAGTTTTGTCATGAAATATCTTGTTTTGTCCTTCCATGGTGACTGAAAGTTTTGCTGGGTAAAGTATTCTGGGCTGGCATCCATGGTCTCTTAATGTCTGAGAATTCTTGACCATGATCTTCTGGCTTTCATTGTCTCCAATGAAAAGTCAGGTGTAATTCTGATAGGTCTACCCTTATATGTTACTTGGCATTTTTCCTATGCAGCTCTTAATATTTTTTCTTTACTATGTATGTTTAGTGTTTTGATTATTATGTGGTGAGGGGTCTCTTTTTTTCTCCAGTCTATTTGCTGTCCTTTGAGCTTCTTTTATCTACATAGGCATATCTTTCTTTAGGTTGGGAAAGTTTTCTTCTATGATTTTGTTAAATATTTTTTCTGTGCTTTCTCCTTCTTCTATACCTATTATTCTTAGATTTAGCCTTTTCATGGTGTCCCATATTTCCTGGATATTTTCGGTTAAGCTTTTGTTAGATTTAATATTTTTTTAACTGATGAGTCTATTTCCTTTATTGTATCTTCAGTGCTTGAGGTTCTCTCTTCCATTGTATTCTGCTGTTCATTTTTTCATTTGTGGTTCTTGATCATTTTCTCATGATTTCTGTTTCTCTAATTCCCTTGGCTTGTGTTTTCTTTATTGTTTTTATTAGATTTCAAATCTTTAATAATTTCTTTCATATGTTTGCTTGCTCTTTATTTTCTTTAAGGAATTTGCTGATGTCTTCAAATATTTTGTTTGTCTTTTCCTTCATTTTTTTTGAGGGAATTTCTCATTTTCTCTTTAAGAGTTTCAAACATTCTTCTGAAGTTATTTTTTAGGTCAATTTCTCCTGTTTCATTTATATTTAATTGTTCAAGTCTTGCTGTTGTAGGGTCTTTAGGTTTACTGGTGTTGTGTTGGTCTTTGCGGTGTTGCATGTGTTCTTATCTTTTCTACTCATCTCTTCTTCTAATAGGATGTCTTTGGAGCTGTCCGAGATTCTGTTGATGAATCTGCTGGGTGCCAATGAATCTATAGCTCAGATGGTTGTTCCTAGTGGTATAGTCAGTGCCATAGTTCTAGTTACCCTGTTGGTTACTCCATGTTCCTGGAGATAGCTCAGCACTTCTGGGGGCTTTGCTGCTCCCTTGGAGGTTTGCTGTCTCAAGTCTACTTTGGCCTAAGTTACTGGTTTTGACCTCTTTCTGTAAATCGTGGTCTGCATCCACTCCTGCAGAGGTCCCTGGCTTGGAGTTGGTCATGCAACAGTCTCTGGCTCTGGCCTACTGCCTCGGAGTTCCCAGGTTCGGGAGTGCCCAGAACTGCAGAGAACCTAGCTCAGGCTTACTCCCTCAGAGGTCTCAGATTCACGCTTGGACCCGCAGAGGTTTTGGGTTCCTGCCTCTTCCCTTTGATGTCCCAGACCAAAGCCCAGATCCACTAGGTCCTGGCTCAGGTCTACTACCTCTGAGGTCCCTGAGCCAGACCTCAGTCATTTTTTAATTATAGTAAACAGCTGTAATAATAGATTTCAAGGACTAGAACTTCATATTACATTTTGAAATGAGATCCACTAGTACAATACCTTAAATAAGAGTAGAAACATATATATGGTATAACAAAAATACCTATAATTTGTATCAATATACAAAATTCCATAACAATGTAAAATATTTTATACTAGTGGTAGCTCAAAAGTAGACCTAACAATCCATGATTTTATCCCATAAATTCTATATTATATCTCCCCTTTTCTCTTCATAAAGAGATCTCTGAATTTAATATAATCTTTTTTTTCATTTTTTGATCATGACCAATAACAATTTGTAACCAACTCCCCACCCCCCCCCTAACAATGACAAATATCCATATCCCACTGAATGACCAAAAATAACCCATTCACTCTGTCTTTTGGGAATATGGGCAATGTGTTCTCCAGACTGTTTCCTGTTTTCTGGGGGTATTGGCTTCTTTGGAAAACCATGAAAAAATTAATATAATGGTCAAGTCCTGGTTAGAATAGTCTGTGACATTGTACCATCTCAGTCAGGAGCTTTTTAGCAAGGGACCACAAATTTTCATTAGAGTCCATTCCCCTTGCTCTGAAAACACTTAAACTTTTAAAGGTAACATACATATCTGCATTAACACAAGTATGGGCTGTGCATTTTACACAAGTCAGCCAAAGATGATATTTGAGTAGGTAAAATATAAGTCTCCAGTCTTGTAGTTTTTTTAAGATCTATTTCTTTATGCCTGTAATTAGGATTTTCAGGAGATATTTCTGATTCTCTTCAACTTTAAATGAAGCCACAGCCTTTTGCTTTCTGTGGAAACAAAAGCATAACCTCTTCTCAAATGCCACCAATTTTTTACTTTCATTTGGAAGTTAAAATATTTCTAAAATATATAGGTTGGTTTAATTTAGCTTTTTCCATTTCCCAATGTCTCTCAACAACTATCATCTGTTCACCAGAAGCAAACAAAAAGAAAAAATCAAAGACAACACACTAACATGCAGGATACAGATTCCCTGTGTATTTCCCAACTCTCATGGTTTATTTTTTTTATTACTTTACTCTATCTTTAAAATTTTAAACTATTTATTTATATATTTTTTGTGACTGTCTATACCCTTTTTTGTTTTCTTAAATCTATGCATTTAGAGTTTTTTTTAATTTTTTACTTCTGAACCTTCTTTACTGTATATCTGTAATCTTTTCTCTCTGCTTGAGCAAAATGTTAAATAACTGTGTGGCTTAGCTCATGGCATGATTGTAAATGTCTCTGTCTCCCCCCCACCCGGTTCTCTGAAAACCTAGCCTCATGGCACTGGTACTGGTGGGAACCACTTTTACTGCTCCAACTCTGGGAAGTTTCTGTTTCCATGCTGCTATAGGCATTTCTGCCTAGTCTCATGTCACTGAGTAGCATGCCATCCATTGCTCTTAAGCCTCATTCAAGTGCTTGGTGGCAGGGTCTCCTAAAAGAGCCATGCTTTTGTATGTTACTAGTACTAACTCAACCTGAGAGACCACCATCATCAGTAAGCCATGTTTGAATTCATATTTCTAATCATTTTTTTAAAAAAAGATTTCTCAGATCTTATGTAAATATATATGACTGGATATTGGGTACCATTTGTAGGCAGATTTTTCTGCCCTGTCATCCAACTCCAAAATTATGACACAGAGACGTATTATTAATTATGAAAGTTTGGCCAGTAGCTTAGACTTATCTCACTAGGCCTTATAACTTAAATTAACCAATTTCTGTTCATTTACTTTGTCTCATGACTTATAGCATTTACC